>NC_044311.2:3808875-4134708 GCF_007474595.2 Lynx canadensis | reverse complement strand
GTAACTTTATATTGGCTCTCAGGACAGCAAGGTGGAGAGGACAGTTTACAACTCTTCATGTTCTGGGGCGCCTGGGTGGCTCAGTCGGTCGAGTGTCTGACTTCGGCTCAGGTCATGATCTCACAGTTTGTGGGTTCGAACCCCGCGTCAGGCTCTGTGCTGACAGCTCAGAGCCTGGAGCCTGCTTCGGATTCTGTGTTTCCCCTCTCTCTCTGCTCCTCCCCTGCTCACTCTCTCTCTCTCTCTCAAATAAAGATTTAAAAAAAAAAAAAAAGAACCCTTCATGTTCTGTGTTCAGAAGGTGGGGAGGGGGCCCCTGGGTGGCTCAGTCCGTTAGGCGTCAGACTTCAGGTCATGATCTCATGGTTCACAAGTTTGAGCCCTGCGTCGGGCTCAGAGCCTGGAGCCTGCTTGGGATTTTGTGTCTCCCTCTCTTTCTCTGCCCCTTCCCGCTCACACTCTGTCTCTCTCTCTCACTCAAAAATAAACATTAAAAAGATTTTTTTAAAAAAAGAAGGCGGGGAAAACCCAGTACATTCTTCTTCATCATTGGAATGTTGGATCATGAATGTCTCTGGAAGAATGAGGTGTCCTATCTCATAATGGAAAGGAGTGTGCGGGATGGAAAGAAATAAATTGGCTACATTAAAATGAGAAGAAATGCAGACAACCAGAGCATGATATGAAATCACCTCGAGTTTGGAGTGAAAAGCGTATTTATGATAAGGAGAAAGAAAAAGGAAAAAGAGAGGTCCAGAGAATTAGATAGAAAGTAAATAAAACGAGAAGGCAGACCTGGAGACGGTGAAGCAATGAAGAGGGACCTTGAAGAGTGGAAACAACCAAGCGCTTCCAAAGAAAAGAGGGGCTGAAAACCAGGGTGACTTTTAGCTCTGGGCATAGCTCAGGGCAGAAATTAACAAGAAACTGACGACAAATGAACCAGAAAGAAAACGGAGAGGAAGTTAGAAGGCAGGGCCAAGACTACATACCTCACAAAACATCCTAACTTCTCTTCATTTAGTTCAGCGGAATCATCAGTAAACCTGACCACTTGGAATTGCCCTTTCGGTCCTTTAAGGAGTTCAGGTTCTCTCTTAGGAACTCCGCAGGGGAATGTTAGAGTTTTGCTTTTCTTGCCACTTGTCTTTCCTTGCCATCTGTAATCCAGATCTTTTCGCTAACAAACTACTGTTTCCACTTTTTGTTGCATAAATAAAAAATAAAATAAAATAAAAGTACTGTTATGATCTGTTTTACTCCTTCTCTTTATAGGAAAGCAGAAATCCCAATCATACCAGGAGTGCTTAACTACCTAATTAATAAATATGTAAACACCAGAAGCTACATAAAATGCAAAGTGCCAAAGTAACTATTAGAAACATGTTGTGAGGGAGCCTGGGTAGCTCCGTCTGTTAAGTATGAGACTTTGGTTCAGGTCATGATCTCAGGGTTCATGAGTTGGAGCCCTGCATCTGGCTCCGGGTTGACAATGCAGAGCCTGCTTGGGATTCTCTCCCTCTCTGCCCCTCCCCCACCACCACATAAACTTAAAAAAAAAAAGAAAGAAAGAAACACGTTGAATAAATCTCTTTTACTATACCCTCCTAGGGGACAGAGGGAACCTGGCCACCTGTATTGTCTTGGTAACCTGTTAAGATTTCAGACCGAAAAATAGCATAATTCCTATTATTGTTCCTAATAATGTTATCCTTTCCCATAACCCCAGCTTCTCATTCCCATTTCAGTAAATGGAATAATGAGACCAATTAATGAGCGAAACACATGAATATTTCCATAGAAACCTTTTCCAGACTCATATTTTCAGAACAGCATGTTCCACGAAGATTTATCCACGTGACTTCCACTGATGTTAACAGAAATCAGACGATTAAATCCTCGTGTAACTCTTTGATCACTGACCCCCTCTGCTTTTAGGAACATAATAATGCACACCCCCAAGGGTACAAATGGCTACCTCAGAGTGGTCAAGTGTGACAATTTCTGCATTGCTTCTCTGAGTGATTATTGGTTATACATTTTAAAAAATGTACCTAAAAAATAGATAATCTGACTTACCAGGTTTTAAACATTAACACGTATGTGCATTTTACGTGGGATAGTTGAATAAATATTTTTAAAAACCATCAAGCTTGGGGAAGGCGATTTAAGACTAAAAAAGAGAACCCAGAGGTGCCTGGGTGGCTCAGTCAGTTAAATGCAGCTGACTCTGGATTTCGATCAGGTCCTGATCTCACAGTTCATGAGCTTGAGCCCCGGGTCCGGCTCTGTGCTGATCGGAGTTGATCTGCACTGACAGCCAGGAGCCTGCTTGGGAGTCTCTCTCTGCTCCTCCCCCATTCTCTCCCTCTCTCTCAAAATAAATAAACTTAAAAAAAGAAAAAGAAAATCCCACTACCTAGAGATTAATGTATTTCACTCGTCCCACTGGTATTCTAAATTCTTTCAAGGTGAGGAGCACCCTAAGAACAAAGAAAGAGAAAGACCTTTTTACAGATAAAATTCCTGTTGCATTGATGCTGACGAAGAAGTCAAGCTAAAAATACAGGGTTCACTGTCAACTTTACACAAGTGCTCCGGTTAAAAAAAATTTACAGACTCCATCAAGGTACATTTCTCGCCATCCCAAACGTGTTTCGGAACAACACTAAAGAGACAATAATCTTTTTTTCTTACTAGGAGATGTTCATATGCACAATATTCTATCACAACACAAACAGGACTCCTACAAGGAAAAAGGACGCTCATATGTTACTGCTCATTGAACTTCTGCGCAGACCTATCAGGAAAGGAGCCGCGGCTGCGGCTGTTTTCAAATACGCGTGCGTCACGGATAATTACGTCTTTCCACCACAGACACCGCCGTGCCCACTCCTTTGGTAAACACTCAAAAGGGAAGGAGGGAGAGTCCTGAACTAAGGATGCTACGAGTAGATTTTCAGGGCCTGGTTATTCCCTACCACCTGAACGCTTTCAGAGTTAGTCGGTGGAAATGGGTTTTGATGAGAACGTGGTTACTTTACATTTATAGAAATTCCCAAGTCACTAAGCACACGAAAATACGAACATATTTTACCCCTGAAAGTGGCCCAAAGAGTCTGTGACCTACTCCTTGGGCAAATGTCCAAACTTTGAAAAATGTATATGTATTTGTTTGTTGATGTGGGTCGGCGTGTTAGGCTTTCTATTGTTTTTAACGTTTATTTATTTGTGTGTGAGAGAGAGAGAGAGAGAGAGAGATACAGAGCACGAGCGGGGGGAGGGGCAGAGAGAGAGAGAGACAGAGAGAAAGAGAGAGAATCCGAAGCAGGCTCCAGGCTCTGAGCTGTCAGCACAGAGCCCGACGCAGGGCTCGAACTCACAGACCACGAGATCACGACCTGAGCCGAAGTTGGACGCTTAACCGACAGCCACCCAGGTGCCCCTAGGCTGTCTTTCTATTTGATTTCATAACATTTAACTATAGCTTTGCTCTTACTCCTATTTGAAATGGATGATGGAGAAGGTCCCATTTAGCCTTTTAAATCTTCGCACATTCTCTGCCCTCTCTCTCTCTCACACATGTACACACACATACACACACACACCTAATCCTCTGTGTGCACGTTAACTTGAGAACAGGTACACAGGGAGCCTGGGTGGCTCAGTTGGTTGAGCATCCGACTCTTGATTTTGGGTCAGGTCATGATCTCACAGTCATGAGATCGAGCCCCGTGTCCGACTCTGCACTGGGTCCGGAGCCCGTTTGAGATTCTCTCTCCCTCTCGCTCTCTCTACCCCCCTCTTTCACTCATGAGCATGCTCTGTCTCTCAAAAACATATAAAATAGGTACACATATTATTCATTCTTTCAGCACTTAAGAGTTCCCACTGGGTAGTGGAATCATGCTGTATTTACTTTCTATCTCAAAATTTGGATCTGTACACATTAGCACATTGATTCTAAACACTCACTGGCTATAATTCCTAAGAGTCATAGGATAGCTATGAAGTATTAGAGTTTTGCCTAAAATAGAAATAACATCCAGCTGTAGAGTGAATTTGTGCAGGTTCCGTCCCTTTACAACAGCTTAAGCACAGACCAGCCACGATTAAAAATTTGCTAGCTACGACATCGCTCCCCAGATGACAGACCGTTAGCCTCAGCATCCCCTGTGCGTGAGCATGAAATGCAGAATCTCGAGACTCACCCCAGAACTACTGTGTCAGTATGTGCATTTGATCAAGATCCCGGGTGGAATGCATGCTCATTAAATTTTAGGGAGCACCGGGTACAGTAACACCCACACCATGTGAGGGAGTGAGAACAGCATTTCCAAGCTCTTCCCAGGAATCCAGAGAGGCACAGAAAAATCCAATGGACCGTTACAGAGTTAGTATTTCTGACGGGCTAACCCCCACCCAATTCTACACACAAAAGGTTTCCTGGCTATGTAGAATGGAGGTTTGAATCAATGCAATCTATATCCTAAAAGTCAGGGTGTCCCCAAAGATTCCTGGACTATATACCGTTATCCGATCATCAGTTAGCAAAATGAAACAAACAGGATTTACATGCCCTGACCTGGTTTTCTCCCCCCTCGATGTTCTTCTGTGTGCCTTTTATTTACATATATTTTGAATTCATTGCAGACACTCGTTATCTGCATCCATCATTCTTCTTTCTGATTCACTGGACAGCGGGAAGCCTGTTTGCAAGGTTTGTGTCCGTTTTCTCTACTCCGAGAGGTGGGGAAGCTCCAACTTCTGTCTCACGAAGGGGGAGGGGAGGGGTGATAACACATCTCCAAGTTTTCTGGAAGGTATCATACTCTTGTCTGCATGTTCTCCTTGGAGCCTGCCATGTATGTGGTACTAAGTTCAAACCCAAGGGCAGAATCTCTCAAAGTCAGACTCCGCCAGACTGAGGAAGCTTGCTGGGTTTTTGCAACCGACACGTGTCACCGAATCTGGAAACACTGAGGGGGTAGAAGCCCCCTTTCTGGCTCTGACGAGAGAGCCTCCCCACGGGGCGGGAGGCTGACCCTCAGTCTCACGTAACAAAACGGAGCATTTAAATTCTATTCCTACTCTGCATTCCTCATGACGGCTGTTGAGCACAGTGCAAGAAAAAGTCCAAGGGAGGCTTAGGTTAAACACAAGTGGCACAGTGAGTGAAGAAGCTCGAACAATTCTAAAGACCCCCCCCCCCCCACCGTCTCCTGCAAGGATTCCAGTTCTGCTTTGCAAGGTGGGTTGGCTCGTCATTTACCCAACACAGATCCCTGGACAGGACCAGAGCAGAAGGAAATTAAACAGGCTTCAGGAAAAGCCCCACAAAAGCTGCCTGGGCCTTTGCCCCGCAGGATGCGTTATTGAAGATTTCCCTTCCCCGGCTTCCTCCTGAGCTATCATTTCAAAAGTGAAACATTTTCATGGAAAGCGCTCCACGAAACCGGTGTTTAGCACAAAGGAAGCATTCAGCCCGAGCGGGGGAGGGGCGCAGGAAAGGCGCCGAGAAAGCAGAGGCGACCCGACCCGTATCCCCTCAGTTTGATCGGTTGCCCTTATAACCTAAACGGATTCAGGGCTCGCTCAAGCATTGCGTTTCCCCCCTTCCTGCTCTGCTCCACGGCCGCTCTATCTTCCTATGGTTCTACTTTCCCGACATTCAAGAATCCCGACTTTCCTGATCTCCCGGAAGGGCAGAACTGTGGGGCTGTCTGTTGTAGACAGGCATCTACATTACTGTTGTAGCTAACCCGAAGGTAGTATCATCACGGGCATCAGGCAAAGTGCTGGAAGTCGGAGAAGAGAGGGATGCGGGCACCATGTCTAGGAACAGCCGACCCGGACCCACGGGTCCCAGGGCCTTCCTTTCCAGACTATTTCTAACTTTTCTTAAGGAAATGAAACATTTCTTTCTTATTTGGGGGGGGCGGGGAACCCAAATGTTAACATGCTTTGTTTTATTTTATTTTATTTTATTTTATTTTATTTTATCTTTTAATGTTTGTTTATTTTTGAGAGAGAGAGAGAGAGAGTGAGGGAGAGGCAGAGAGAGAGAGAGACACAGAATCCGAAGCAGGCTCCAGGCTCCGAGCTGTCAGCACAGAGCCCGACGCGGGGCTCAAACTCATGACCCATGAGATCATGACCTGAGCCGAAGTCGGACGCCCAACTGACTGAGCCGCCCAGGTGCCCCGTAAACATGCTTTAAATAACTTTCAAAGTCTCCCCTGCATGCTTGGACCTCAGGGAAACCTTTGCCCTGAGATTCATGTCAGGACTGTAGGAACTTCTTAAGAGTTGGAGTCATGACTGTGGCCTCTCAGCAACCGAGAGAACTAGTAAGCCGAAAACCAGCAGAAATATAGAAGATCAGAACAATGAAATAAACTAACAGGATGTAACTGCCACGTCTGAACACTGCACCAAACATCAGCAGAATGCCCAGCTTTTTCAAGAGTGTGTGGAGCATTTAGCAAGTTAGACCGTATCCTGGTCCGTAAACCCGACGTGAACAATCTAATAAGAATTGAAATCATACAGAGTATGTTTTTTGACCGTAATGGAATCAGTCTAGAGCCAGTAACAGAAATACAACAGGACAACCTCCATAAAACCCTTCTAAATAATCCACAGACCAAGGAGGAAATCTCAAAGAGAAGAAAAAACACATACAATGAATGAAAATGCAAATAAAGCACATAAAAGTACGTGGTACTCTGCTAAATCAGGGCTACAGAGGACACCCGTAGCACTAAATGCTTACATGAGAAAGGGGAAAAGTCTGAAATCAATAATCTCTCTTCCTACCTCAAGAAACTACATAAAGTAGAGCAAAATAGAGCTAAAATGCACAGAAGGAAGAAAATAAAAAAAAAAAAAAACACAACAGCCCAGCAATCAATGAAATCGAAACAATAAAACAATAGAGAAAATCAATACCACAAAGTGGTAGTTCTTTGAAAAGGTCAACAGAATTGATACATCCAGCCAGACTTATAAAAATAAGAAGAGAGAATTTGAAGATCACCAATATCAAGAAGAAAACAGGATATCCCAACATGTTCTGCGGCCAGTCGGAGGATAATAAAGAAATGCCACTGAGCACTTTTCACTCATAAATCCAACAAGTTATTAGAAATCAGCCAGTTCCTCGATGACCACAAAAGACCAAAAGTCAGCAAAGATGAGGCAGATCATCTGAATACTCTGATAATCAGAAAAATTTCATAATTAAAAGGCTCTAGGAATCACATTCACATAAAAAGTAAAAAAAATATATATATATATATATATATATATATATATACATATATATATATAAAATGCTTCTGAAAATCCCCAGTCCCAGCCACTGTCACTGGAGGGTTCTATCGGACATTTAGGGAAGATTCAGCCCCATTTTTACAGAAATCCTTCCAAAAAAAAAAAAACAAACCAGAAGAGGAGGGTTGCTCCCCGATTCATTTTATGCGGCCACTATTGTTCTGATACCCAAAGCAGGATGCATTCATCCCCACACGTCCACTTATGAAAGGACAGAGGAATTTACAAGCCCATTGTTGTGGCTTGTAGAACACAAGATTCAAGATTATGAATCTTGTGTTCAAGATTATGGAGGGCGGAGAAAGAAATCAAATGTATTTCTTCTTAGTCAAACTCAGCGAAAAGGGAATTTGGAGTTGGATACAAGATCCAAGATGAATTCTTTTTTTTTTTCCCCTCTCTCTCTTTCCACTGTGTGATCCACACATAAATCTCAGCCGTGCTCTGTCACTTGGTGTTAGTGACCAGCTCTGCAAAGGAAGAGGAAAGGCCATAGTGGGTCAGGAGGCCAACATCCAGAGGTCCCCATGTGTGCTGATACCAGCCAGCCCGTGCACTTGGACAGTTAAACGTCTGCCTCTGACACAGCCCTGCTGGTTCAGTTCCAAGATGCTTGTTTCTTGTATCATCATCCATGACAGTAAATAAAGGCAGAACTAGTAAGCTATGTTTATGTGCTTTTGGGAGAGTGGTCAATGTGCAGCCTTAGAACCGGCCAAGCCTGGGCGCTCTCCTCGATCTGATCAGCCTTGGGACCCAAGTAGTGTATTTCCATACAGTGTTATTTCTAACAGCTCGTACTCCCCTCGTCAATTTGTGGTGGGTATGAAAGAATGCCATGTTTGTAAATAACTGAGCACAGCAACGAGCCCATTAGAGGCCTAACTGATGGTAACTGTGATTACTACTAACGTTTTTTGTGGCCTTAAAAATGTGTTTGAATCAGAATAAAACCATGGCGACACAGGGATTAACTCAAAGCGATATGGTAACCGACGACTACGTAAACCTAAAGCATGAAGAAATGTAAGGCTTATGCCTCAGCATTTCATCTCAGTATTCCCCCCCTTACCCCCCCCGGGGGGGGGGATCTGTTCTCAGGTAGGACGGATGCCCTCACTTTCAAGTCTTTCAAAGCCGGAAGGATTTGAAAACCACAGTCTTTTAGCTCTAACCTGATAACAGCCTTTCTACATGACTTCGGGTCATCAACAAGAGCCTCATAAAGAAAATTATCTGTCTTCACTGTTGGGGGTACCTGATAATGTTAAGTTGACAGTAGATTTTTTATTTTTCCACTAGGGACACTTCTTTTTTTAAAAAAAATTTTTTTTAACGTTTATTTTTTTTTTGAGAGATACAGAGACGGAGTGCGAGCAGAAGGGTAGAGAGAGAGGGAGACACAGAATCCGAAGCGGACTCCAGGCTCTGAGCTGTCAGCACAGAGCCCGACGCGGGGTTCGAACTCACAAACCGCGAGATCACGACCTGCGCCGAAGTCGGACCCCTAACCCACTGAGCCACCCAGGCACCCCAGGGACACTTCTATATTAAGGTTTTGGTTTCCCTTGTATATGTAGCTACCAAATTCAGATGTCACTGTTTCAATCTACCATGCAATTTCTCCAAAATTTCTGACTTTGATGCCCTTTGTTTATAACACTTAACCAGCGTAGGCTCCTTCTTCTAGATGCTTAGCATCTCTATCAGACACTGGTAGGGAAAAGAGAACAAAATCACCAGGAGGAATTTATGTCCCCCTATTGGGCCTCAGGCTAACTCAAATGTCCTACTTAATTGCAGAATATCCAATTTACTTTATAAAAATTCACTGTGTGTAGTTTTAAGGCCTAGGAAAGATGTGGTGACTTGACTGACCTACAGAGACTTCAATTTGGCCAAGAATGTAGGACAAGGAAGAGACACTTCTCACTAGGATTAAATAAAGATGAAGAACACTGCCCCGAAGCAAATCGGGATTAAAATCTCATTTGGTTAGGGGCACCTGAGTGGCTCAGTCGGTTAAGCATGGGACTTCAGCTCAGGTCATGATCTCACACTCCGTGAGTTCGAGCCCCACGTCGGGGTCTGAGCTGAAGCTCGAAGCCTGGGAGCCCGCTTCGGATTCTGTGTCTCCCCCTCTCTCTGCCCCTCCCCTACTCATGCTCTGTCTCTCTCTGTCTCAAAAATAAATAGAAACATTAAAAAATTTTTTTTAATCTCATTTGGTTATAACTGACATAAATTGGCTCTACGCTAATGCCCCACCATGGGATGCTGCCTTTACTGGGACGTAATCCAGTCAGTACCCTAAGAAAGTGGGAGAGGGTCAGACTGCAGGAGGCGGGAGGGAGAGCTAGTCAGGGCATCCCTGCGGGATGGTGCCAGCCCAAACCTGGTCCCGAGGTCGATTTACAGAGAGAGGGGCCCTCTCTCCAAGCTCCTCCAGGAAATACAGCTTTGGCAGTTATCCAGAGAGGCTCTTTCCTCCATGAGATATTCCATCCACACGGAGTTGCTTCCCCCAAGTAACCTCCAGGGCCCTTTGGGAAGTCTCTGTTGGTGTCACTCAGCTCAGCAAAAGGCCACGTAGCTGTAATCACGTGCCGTCACATGACTGGCCTAATGGCTTAGGCCATTGCATGAGCTGGAATTCTGTTAGAAGAGGCGGAATCTCAGTGAGGTCAGGGGACACCATCCGTCCTCCCAGACCCTCAGTAAATACAACACCGCGGTGGAAACTGCATTGAGATTTTAGGCTGATATCGGGTGTGGTGGTCTCAAAAGCTAGGAGCGTAAACATCTCAGTCCACGTGTGTATGTCGATGATGTCGCTTCGGGGAGGATTTTGTTCCCGCAACATCACTTCCCTTTTCTCTTCTCCCCAGTCCCCACAGGCCACCTTAGCTCCACTCACTTCTTTGCCACCCAAAGCACTCACTTCTATTGGGAACGGGATACCCCTTTGAAACGCACCTCTCTAATTACGGTGCCATGACCTCACCTTGGGGGGGTGGCATCCCCACGGTGATGTGGGGGCACGGGACAAGTCAATGTCACCAGGCTGCCACGGGATGTAGTTGGGGCCAGTCAGGTCTCTCTGAGATGGTGGGCGGGGGAGGGGGGAGGTTTCGCACCCCTAAATCCTCCCGCAGTGTTTTTAAAAAGACAAAAAATGTCACAGCGTTCTCGTTGGCGTTGACGCTCACCAATAAAGTTCGTGGGGGAGAGTCAGGGGAAGCCCAAGGCTTGTCTTAAATCTACTTGGGTTGATTCAATCTGCTTTCGGATGAACACATTCATTCATCCAACTCTCTCAGCCCCTCACCCAAACCTGGGGTTTTCCGGCTTGGTAGGTTCTAGCATGTCTGTAACCGCATTCCTGTGTAGGAGCTACATACTCTAATGCAAGACTCACACACCTTCTCAGAAAACTGTCAAACGATAGCAGTAAACTAAAATTTAGCCAATCGTTATCAATGGACGTCAATGTCTCTCCTACAGGGATTGGCAGCCAAAAGGAAAACTTCACTGGGACCCACGGACCAGCAGCTAGGAGGTCACAGCTTAACTTTCTGACAAACATTAGCAGAAGGAAGGCAAGCAACACGTTACTATAGTATATATCTAAATTGATGGCATAGTTACCACCAAGTGATAGAGCTAGAACATTTTCCCACTTCAGAGGAAACATTACCAAATGCTTGAAAACAACAAAAAACAAAAAAACTAATCATTGTAAACGTTTTTGTGTTATTATTAGAAGAACGTAGGGGCGCCTGGGTGGCTCATTTGGTAAGCGTCCGACTTGGGCTCGGGTCATGATCTCACGGTTCATGAGCTCGAGCCCCACATCAGGCTCTCTGCTGTCGGCACAGAACCTGCTTCAGATCCTCTGTTCCCCCACTCCCTGCCCCTCCCCTGCTCGTGCTCTCTCTTTCTCTCTCTCTCTCCTCCCCTCTCTTTCAAAAATAAATAAACATTAAAAAAAAAAAAAAAGGAAAAACGTAAAGCCAGTTCAGAGGTCAATGTAGATTTTTTTCCCCTAAACAAATACAGTGTTGAAACGAGAAGAAGTCTGGCCGGCTGCCATACGTCTCCCTAACTCTTCTCCCACAGACGTTAAATAGGCCGCGAGACAAATCAGAGAACGCATCGCTCGCTCCAATACAGAGGGACTGAATTCTTTCTCCAATCTGACAAGACACTCGTCATGTCCGCGTTCATAGTCTCAGCGTGCCCGTTCTTGGCGTTAATCCTTGGCAAGGGCGTTGCTTTCCACCAGCTTATAAAAACCGTCCACGTCCCGCACATACCACACGCACGTATATGTACATATCACACGTGCACAGCCTTCTACCGAGCACAGACGTCGCACGGCGGGACAGCCGATCAGAAGCGGCAGCGGGAGCCCGCGCCCTGGCACGACCTACTTACGGCAGGCAGAGTCCCCCGGGCAGGTGGTCTTCGGCGTGGCAATGAGCGGTGTCCCCTGCAGAGCGGCCAGCAGGAAGGACCCCAGCCCGTCCCCAGTACGAGCCACTCAGCCCTGCTGGGTTCCTGCTGCTGTCTGGGCACCGGCACGCCATCAGGAGTGTGACACAGTAGGGAAAGAGACCGGTTCACTGTGAGACCTGCTACTCACTCTCGTACAGTGTATCGGCCCCCCTTCCCACTGCACAGCGGCTGCCGAGCTCTGGGCGGGAGGCAGGTGGCCCTCGAGAAAGCGAGCCACGCACGGTGTCACTTCCATCGGGTGACACGGGCTGCGCGGTCCGGGGCCGCCTTCTACAGACGGTACTTTGGAGGAAGGTAGAGAAACAAGCTAATGTCATCCCCCTGGCCCTAGGAACAGCGGAAGGATTGTCTTCGAGTCGAAAAGGACCAAAAAAAAAAAAAAAAAAAAAAAAAAAAAAGGAAGCCAGCAAGGGAAGGCACGAACTAGGAAGCTAAGGACGTGGTTGGCACTCTTGCTTTGAAAGAAACCAAGAAGGCCCACAAAGGACTTGTGGAGACGGCGCTCAGCATGCACGTCTGGGGCAACGGCGTGACTTGGGCTTCACCTTCTCATGCCCGTGACTTTCCCAGAGTTCCTCCGACACCCCGTTATCTTCTCTGGGTGAGGGAAACGAGGGGATTGAAACTGCCGAGCGTGGACACTCGTCCCAAGAGGACGGTGAGAGATTTACGGGCAGGCATCGCTAGGGTAGGGGAGGAGGCGGGAAACGAGAGGCCACGTACCTGCTTGCTGTGCGGCCTGCGGTATCTGCTGACCCCTCTGAGCACCGTACTGAACGGAGGCCAGGGGCCGGTACTGCTGTGTGGCTGAGGTAGGGTACTGACCGGACGGGTAATAATAGACGGGCATCTGCGGAAGAAAGAGAAAAACCACCGGGGATGAGAACCATACATAGAGAAAGCCCGCAGTGGACGAGAACTGTACGGAAAGTAACCCTTGACGTAAAATCTACGGTCACCCTAGGCCTGATCGCAGTCGATTGTACAGATGGCCACCGAACACTTCCCCCTGGGCTGCATGCGGGGTGCCCGCTACTCTTCTCGCGAAGATGGGACATCTAGTCCCCAAGCCCGAGTCCGGGCTGGCTGTGTGAGGCGCTTTGACCAACGCCGTGAGGCACAAATGGCGACTCCTGATGCCTGAGAAGACTGGAAGCTTCTGCTCACACGGGAGGGGCATCCGGCCACCAGGAAAGGAAGTCCAGGCTATTCTGCTGGAGAAAGAGGCCATGAGGAGAAGAGAGGTGCCCCGGCGGCCAGGCGGCACCAATGTTCTGAGCAAGTGAGCGAGGCCATCTTGGATGTTCCGGCCTCGGCCAAGCCGCCCCCATAGGCCGCAGAGCTGAGCCGTCCCTGCTGAGTCCTGCTGTAATTGCTGACCTAGTCCTGGGCAACACGGTGGATATTGTCTCAAAACACTGCATTTTGTGTTTTCAAACTGAAAAGAAGAGTGAACGAAACAGTCATCCACGACAACAGCAAGTTCATGGTAGTTTTAAATATTAAATAATCTAACTTGAGGGGTGCCTGGGTGGCTCAGTCAGTTAAGCTCCCGACTCCCGATTGTGGCTCAGGTCGTGATCTGCACGGACGGTGCACAGCCTGGCTTGGGGTTCTCTCTCTCTCTCCCCCTCCCCTGCTCATGCTCACTCTCTCTCCCAAAATGAATGAATGAATGAACAAATAAATAAATAAAACTTCAAAAAATATTATATCTAACTTGAGTCATTTTTTCCAATGGAAACACAGGCGAGACATGAAAACTGCTCGTCTCCAGCCCCAAAGAAGCAGTGGATGGTGTGGCAAAATACGGTCAAGTCTATCAAAGCAGAGTGATCGGCACAAAGCCAGCATCCACACGAATTTCTGTTCTATCTGAAAACAGGAACCATGTTTAAAATACTGTTATGTCACCCACCATCCCTTCCTAATGACTAGGAATGGCTGAAAATGTTCTAATTATTTCCAATAAGCTTCCAATCAAATGTCTCTTGATTTGGAAAGGCTTCCTTGCTTGCCTCAGGTCATTTATATTAAGGCTGTTTTCTCACAAACCCGAAATATTTTTTTTCATCTCCAGGCTTCTGAACATTCTTCTATCAGCTTCTTTACAGTGTAAAGAGAGGCACGCCAGGACACGGCCTTCAAGTGTCACATGCACAGAGTAAACTTCCAAGCCACCTGTTTGAGAGCTGTGATTTTTAAAAACAATTTTTTTTAATGTTTATTTATTTTTGAGACAGAGAGAGACAGAGCATGAACGGGGGAGGGTCAGAGAGAGAGGGAGACACAGAATCTGAAACAGGTCCCAGGCTCTGAGCTGTCAGCACGGAGCCCGACGCGGGGCTCGAACTCATAGACCGTGAGATCACGACCTGAGATGAAGTCAGACGCTTAACCGACTGAGCCACCCAGGCGCCCCGAGAGCTGTGATTTTTAAGGGATATGTCATTTTCTGATGTGTTCAAGTCAAAGAGGAAACGCTTTTTTACTTCAATCTTGCTCTTGAAACACATATATCATGTTTCCTTGCCTTAGCATAAAGTAGGAACAAAAGATAACTCCGTTCACGTTGTGTCGTGGTTCTACAATCTGGTGGCATTGTTAGGAATTCTCATTCGGACTGGCTTTATGGATATCCAAGGGTAAGAGACCGAACGAGTTTCCAGTGAACACGGGTCACTATGCGGCAACTAACTGATTGTACATTTTGTGAATAGTGATTGTTTTCTCCCTACTTCTCCCTTTCTTTGTGAGGCAATTTATAACAATAACATTCCAAATAATCCTAGAGTAATAACAGGTTTTAGTTATGCTCTGGTACATCATGGTGCTCTTAAAGATTACCACCATTGTATATCAGATGCCTCCTAATATTAAGAATAAGAACAGCCATTATGGAATTTATTCCATATTACGAGTCTTATATTTATTTATAGGTCCTTTAGGAAGAATAACAGTTTGTTCCTTTAGGAAACTCTGATTTGATTCAATTTGAGCTCATAAATATATTACCCAGTCCTTGGTCTCTTCTCTCACATTCAATATGAAACATGAAAATACCTTCAGGGAGGAGGGACAGAGTTCAAACACTTGACAATTTCCTGCTGCACCCTAATGGTTTGGATGAAAGTGTAACCTCTTGAAGGAGAGCCTCAAGTTTTAGTGCTAAGTTGTTCTGCTTTCTTCTCCTCCTTCTTTCTCCTTTCTCCTTCTTTCCCCTTCTCCTTCTCCTTCTTCTTCTTCTCTCATCCTATCTTCTCTGATACCCTGAAGGGCTGTGCTAGAGATGTGGTCACTTCCATCCAGTACCTCTCCCAGGCAGGGCACTGGCCAGCTCTTAGGAGTTTTAGCTCCCTATCATGTCACACCCACGGGACATGGGCACTTGGCTCACCCTAAGCCTCTCTCATGGAAGAAGGAAGCAGAGTGGGGCTGAGAGGAATCACCAGAGGATCCAGATGGAAGGTTGGAAGGGAGAAAAAGGTAAGGACAGCCCCCCAAAGGAGAAAATATATTTTCAGACAACTGTGTGAAATCACGGAGAACCAAAAATATTAGTGGATTAGAGAGGAAAGAAAGAAATGAGAAAAAAAAAAAGCAGCCATATTTAAAAATGTCTTCCCCCTCTCTCCCACCCATTTCTATTCCCAAATCTTCTAAAGAAAGGATGAAAGTGTTTCTGTTGCAGACACACCAGGGGTTCTGGGTTGTCTTTGCTCCTGCAGAGCACGAATGCTGAAATTCATTCATCAAGGAAGATGTTTTTTTTTTTTTTTCCCCCATCTTAAAAAAAAGTCTTCAATTAAACATTCTGCCAGCTCTTCTCCTTGATAGCAGAAATGGGTAAGGACACTTAGATGCTACTTAGGATAAAAGAGCTACACTATTTTTCCCATTAATTAAACGTAAAGTATTTAATTTATTGCTAAAATAATTAATATATGAATGAGGCCCTTCCTCCCGTAGCTTAAAATTATTTTTTCACAGCCCCTCAAGTCCTACTGGTGAAGAGATATTTCAGAGAAGGCAACTGAAGACGAACTATTAATTAATCATTCCAAATAAAATGAACAACTGAATGAAGACCGTTTCATGGTGAAGGGTTTCGCACGGCTCGAAAAGAAAATAATTTACTCAAGATGTTAAGGCAGCGCAACAAATAATACGAAGGTGACAGCGTACTTTAAACAGCTCATCCAATGCAATATTTCTTAATTAGGATGGAATTTGCTTGGGATACGTGTGCCTTGAAAATGGACCAGAAAACGCCTCCGTGCATTTTACATCTTGACAGTAATCACTTGCAATATTCTGCAAAGGGATCCCCGGGAGAGCACCAGAGATGTTTGCTGGTGAACAGTAACAGATAATCAGTCTTGGGGAAGACAGTAAAAATCAGTGATCTGTGGTGTCTTACATGCTCGAGTCAATTAAATATGATTAATGACTACCCGTGAGAGCACACAGGAGCCTGGCTCCCCCCCTGCCCCCAGGGAAAGGAAAGGACAGTGGACCTCCGCTTCATCTTCCTCCTTTATATTCATAGAGGGGCTCCTGCCTGGAGCACAGATTAGCTCCAGAGAACGCTTGAGGAAAGAACGCATTTCCAGAGCAGCAGAAGGGGAGAGTCGAAAGTCCCCCAGGAGCAGGCTCTCTTTTGCCTGCCTTTTTTTTCCCTTTCTGGGCAATCCGGTGACCAGGAAGGACGTTGCAGGGCAGGGAATGCTTTCCTGTGGCTCCTGTACCAGAAGCCTGGAAAATGGGACACGCCCCCAGTGCATCACGGGGGCAGCTGGGTCAGTTTCGTCAAACTCACTTTCTGGGCCCCAAGGCTTTGCCCAGCTGCCGAACAGGACAGACCGGCTTCTGCAGGTGGGGCATCTCAGTAGGGACCAGAAAGAGCAAGACAGGTTGACCTGGGGAAATTCTACACGGAAAGACAGAGATCAACATACCCAGCGAATCGACTGTAGGTTGCAGGTGTGAGAGAAGACGAACACACACTGACCTGTGCAGGTGGAGGCTGTTGCACAAATCCCTGTGGTGAGGGAGGGGCCTGGAGGACCTGCTGGGAGATGGAAGGTCCAGAGCCCGAGAACCCCCCAGCAGGGAGCTGCTGGCCTGTGGAGGCAATGACGTAGCTTGGCTGTTGGGCTGGCTGTGGCATGAGGGACGCTGGGTAGACAGGACCAGATGGGGGCTCAGGAGTCTCTCCCGAGGATTGCCGGCTCAGGTTCATCTGGGTGAACTGCGTCGCCACATCGTCTCTCTGCGCGGAAGCAAAACAGGAAATTAGCAAGATCAGCTTAGTAAGGGGGAGAGGCACACAGAGGCAGACACGGGCCACATGCTTGTCGCCGCGGGACAGGCAGGGCGTACAAATTGGAAACGCTACCAGAAAGGAATTCTCTGTCCAGAACAACAAGAGGACATAGCAAGGGGGAACAGATTTTAATCATCTGGTGGATGGGAGACGGTAAACAATTTGACCAAATCTCCCCCTTTCAATGGAAACAAACCATTATCTTTTCACTGAGGGCTCAGGCTCCTCAGGGTAGTGCTGAGACAAGAAGGGCTTGTCCTGAGGGGTCGGCTGGTCTCCCTGGGAGTCATCACAGCCTCTGCCTTCTGGAGAGAGGCAGAAGGACCTTGTAGTCACCATCACACATGGCTACTGCAGAGATGCACAGCCAGCCAGCACGGGTGGCATTTTCCTTTGCATACTGGGGAGTATTGTTCACCTGCCTCGCTTGAAATTTAGGGGACATGCTCATTTCCTCTTGTCCAAAAGGACCTAGTCCACTGATGGGAAAAGAAGGGAGAATGGGGGATTGGGGAGCTAGGGGAACCCCCACATCAGGAGCACAGGGTGACGCTGGTGACCACGTCAACTGACTTTAAGTTGTTTCCCAAACCCTCGCGCCAAGTTCATGGGTCTCTCTGTTGCTGACTTCCAACTCTAAGGGCATTTCATTCCTGCTCAGCTGGTAGGTAAAGTCTCGGCAGGGTACCTGATCGAGGAAGCAGCAACCACGGGACCAATGACAGAAGGGAAACCGTTATTTTGGAGACGGGCTGCAGTGTTCTGGAATGACACTCACGTATGCCCCCTCACGGTCGGCCCGGGGCACCCACCCAGCGTCAGCCAGCCCCGCACAGGACAGGAGTAAAACCAGCCAACATGCACTCCCGGGGACAAGGTCACAAGCATGTCATACAGTACCATGGGGAACTGCTGCGTTGGAGACACAGGCAGGAGATGCTGGGGAGGAAAAGAGACCACTGGGTATTGCACTGACTGAGAGGAAGCCTGTAGCCCCTGCACCGACTGGAGGAAAGAGAAAGCTGATCAGGTAACAGGGAAGCACGGGGGGGCAGCAATCCCACAGGAAGGCTGCCTCACCGGAAGCCCACCACATCCCTGTGGGTCCTCTTGGCTCGGCGCACCCCCGAGAGGGGAGCCAGCCACCAACGGAAGGTCAAAGCCATGCAGACCCCAGCCAGCCAGCCTCGCAGGAGGCGTGTTTACGCAGAGTGATCACTCCTTTAAGAAGTTACTGCAATATGGCGGCGCCTGGGTGGCTCGTTCTCGGTTAATTAAGTGTCTGACTTTGGCTCAGGTCATGATCTGACGTTTCAGGAGTTCGAGCCCGGCGTCGGGCTCTGTGCCGACAGCTCAGAGCCTGGAGCCCGCTTCGGATTCTGTGTCTCCCTCTCTCTCTGCTCCTCCCCCCCAAATATAAATGTTAAGAATATGAAAATAAAAGAAGTTACTGAAATATATTTCATGTCACTGTGGTTAGCTGACTCTAACGGGTCTCTAACGACCAGCCGGGCCACCCCCGAACGAACTGATTTCTGTTCTTGCCATTGATAAAGTGTTCAGTACTACGATCCCTTTGCGGCCATGAGCCCGCGGCCTGTGTTGGGAATGAATGAGCCAGGCGACCCAAAGGCCTGGTTGAAGTTATGAGTTCAGCCTCCAAGACGGGCTCCTTGATGCAGAAAAAACAGCATCCAGACCTAAGAAAGAACCTGACGGGGCGCCTGGGTGGCGCAGTCGGTTAAGCGTCCGTCTTCAGCCAGGTCACGATCTCGCGGTCCGGGAGTTCGAGCCCCGCGTCAGGCTCTGGGCTGATGGCTCGGAGCCTGGAGCCTGTTTCCGATTCTGTGTCTCCCTCTCTGTCTGCCCCTCCCCCGTTCATGCTCTGTCTCTCTCTGTCCCCAAAATAAAAAACGTTGAAAAAAAAATTAAAAAAAAAAAAAAAAAAAAAAAAGAACTTGGCAGTGTGCTCGCTAAGCAGATCACTGGCTGGGGCGTTCGCGTCTATGGAAACTGAAGGATCCAGATGAAATCTTGTCAACGGGCCGTCAAGGGCTCTAGGCTGGTTTCGTTTACGAGTGGGTGGTGGTGAGCCCGGTGGCAAATGCCCCCTCTTCCCGAGGCACCGCTCGCTGCTCTGAGGACTGTGCACCTTTGTCCCGGAACACTCGCCCTCCCCGCCTTCCCGCCAGCTCCTACCTGAGTGACCAGCGGGCCCGCCAAGTGTGGCTGGGGTGGCTGCACCTGCTGCTGTGGCTGAGGAGAGGGCTGCCGCTGTGGTGGCTGCTGGGACTGCCCCATCATGGTGCCTCGCAGGGGCTGCTGGCTGCTGGGGGGGTTGTATATGGCAGGGGTTCCGTCGGGATTCACAAAGGGCTGGCCTGCAACGGAATCACCGCTTGGTCAGATGAGCTCCTCAGACAGTCCTTTAGCAGGAAGAGCCGTGTGAGAAGAGACCCCAGACGGCACGTAGGGTAAAGGGGCAGGGCAGCGGACATCCAGGACGCCAGAACCTTCCCGGGCGTGAAGACTTCCCTGTTGACGACCTATCCGGTTAAGCTAGCTAACTGAGTTAAGCCCGGAGCAATTTGAGAAGCAACAAATAAATCCACTGCCTTCGGGGAGATTTGCTAACGCTAAGCGCATCTGGGTGCAGACGCACACACTGAGAGGCACACGCTGAGAGACAAGGCTGCTTTCCGTTGACCCAGCTCCAGCTACGCTGGGTCACACGTTATTTAGCCACACACGTGTTTTGCTTCCCCTCACCCTGCCGCCAACTCTGAACCGTGATCAGTTCTACCGATACGTACACAGGAGGGCACAGGCCAGCCACAGACTCACTTCTCTGAACAGAAGCAACACGGACAATGCAGGGGCTTAGGCTCGAAAGGTGACGGGTAACAAGAGCATCATCGCGTAACCGCGGAGCGAATGCACATGATTTTGCCCTTGGAAATAACGGCGTGGCACACTATGATTATTACCACTGTTTGAGGAGGGTTTTATGGTTGACAAAATAGGGGCGCGGGACCCTCAGCCGGACTCTGGCAGGAAGGAAAGTGTCATCTCCCCAGGTGGCAGAAGAGGCAACGGGGGCCCACCGGAAAGGTTATGGGGAAGGAGGACGGAAGAGGGGAGGCGGGGAAAAAGCAGCAGACAGAAGAGGAGGAAAAGGAAGGTGGAGGAGAGAACAAATCAGGTGCCAGTGTGGCAGGCACAGGGACAGGCTCACACACATGAGCTCAGCAACTCCAGTGAGCTCACAGACACGTGATCTCACTCCACTTTAGACACAAAAAAACTAGGGCTCAGATGGACCGTGCAACTCATTCAGGAAGTGAGGGCCAGGAAATGGCCCCAGTCAGAATGACTCCAAAGTCTTCCCATTGCACCAAATAACTTGAGTGGATTATCCCCGTTTACGTCACGTGTCCAGGCTACAGTGAGATACGATGAAAAACGTCCAAGGGTGCCTGAAAAATCCTTAATGTGTGAGAAGGCAGGAGGGGTGGGGGCTGTGTTTCAAGGTGGGATCACGCTCAGGACTGGCAGATAAAGACCCAGAAGAATCAGAATATCCGGCTTCGCATTTGAGATGTCAGAAGCAGTTTCACAAGCACAGCGTCTCAAGCCTCCCCCTACATGGTTCTGGTAAGTGGGGTCCCCAAGAGCACTCTTGTCCAGTGCAGGCAGCTCGTGACAGCTGAGAAAGGCAGCCTTTTTCATTAACAATATATATGAAAAACAACCAAAGGTCATCAGTGGTGTGAGGAAAGTTAGCAACAAAGTAGAACAGGTCAGAGAGTGAACATACAGAAGCTGAATTCTAGTGAAAAAAACAAACAAACAAACAAACAAAAAACCAAACAAACAAAAAAAACAAACCCAGTGCACGGTATTCAACAAGAGCAGACTGTTATAAAATGGGAGCTAATTAGCTGATGTAAGGTAAGTAAAAGAAACCAGGCCCCGAAGGGTAGCAACTATGGAAATACACAACTGCATTTCGAATACATTCAAGGTCAGACAACACTTAACGGTAACGGAAGCGTGAATGGTGGGACCTCTAATGGGGGCAGGAGGGAGCCCGCCAGGAGGCTAGACGTGTTCTGCGTCTCCTTCCTGGCAGTGTTCACACAGGTGTTCCTATACTCAAACACCTACCAAGGCCACACGCCTGGTGTGTGCATTTTATGAATTACGGCGAGAAAATATTCTGGAGTAGGGCTGGAAGGCAGAAGCTGGGGGCGTAGGTGGAGCCAAAGACTTGATTTCAGCACCGCGGGGAACTGGAAGGGGAGATTAGTGTTCCCCATCACTAGCCCACAATTTCAGCCCAGATATACTGGTGTGTGTGTGTGTGTGTGTGTGTGTGTGAGAGAGAGAGAGAGAGAGAGAGAGAGAGAGAGAGCGCCATGGCCTTTCCACGCTGCATATTCATGAACGTACCCGCCAGAAAAGTTCTGACAACAGTTTCATAACCATTCACCATGTGCTGTGACGGAAAAGCAAATGCGCCAGAATTAGAGTCACAGAACAATGACTCAATTTAGAGGTATTTAAAATATTAATGTTCTTCCTGGGTACCTGTTTTCCTATCACTGCCATTTAATTTTAGCTCCATTTCATTGTTTTAAGTCCTATTTTCTTTTCTTCGGAAATAACTTCCTTCTGGTCTTAAAACCCGCAACCCATTTTTCCTCCCCCAAAGCAGCAATTGGGGGAAGAATGGAAAAAAAAAAAGTTCAACTTCCAAAAATCTATCAGCCTATTTAGTGTTCGAATTCTTAGCCCCCCTCCCCTTTTTGGAATTGGAAAAAGATGAGAGGAAAATTTTAGAGACCTAGCGTTGAAAAAAATGTTCACAATAACTTCATCAGAAGTCATTTCAAACTCAGACTCATTCTGGGGCGCCTGGGTGGCTCGGTCGGTTGAGCGTCTGACTTTTTAATTTCAGCTCAGGTCGTGATCCCAGGATCAAGGGATCAAGCCCTGAGTCGGTCTCCATGCTTCCACGCTGAGCCCGATTCTCTCTCTCTTCCCCTCTCTCTATCCCTATCCTCCCTCTCTAAAAAAGAGAAAAAACAAGTAAGTCCCATTCTATGCACACACACACGCACAGATGGAAAGTAAAAAGAAAACAATCTTTACTATATTTTCTACAACTTCCAATTTACCCCAGTGAGAGGTAAGGTAGCATGAAAAACGGACCGTAATGAGGGTGAAAAACATAACTGCAAATTATTCAGATGTCCTTTTTGATACATTTTAGATCCTCTGTGTGAAATAGTATTAATGTGCTACGAACCGGACAAAAGAAATGCCTCCAAATAATTGCATATGAAGAGTACTAAGAGCTCCCTGGGGTAGAGAGGGGTAGCAGGTCCTTCTAGAAGAGAAGACAGCGTAAAAGGCAGCTATTAGGCTCACTAAGGAGGGGTGGGAACAAGTGAGGAAAGGAAACCGGCCAGATGTATGCCAGGAAGAGAACAAAAACGATTTCCCGAGAGAGCTAGGACAGGTGACCGTTGGTTTTCAAGTCAGGCAACAGTCGCCTCCCTAGATGCTGCTGTTCCTGCCAATCCAGGTGCAATTACAGCTGAATACAGGCAATTAGTTTGAATGACAGCTGCTGAGGACCAAAGGGGCCAGAAAGACTAGTTGGCCCTAGGACTAACCAGCTTAGAAGAGATTTTCATGTCAGAAACTGCTGAAGCATACCCGGCAGGCCGTGGCAGGTGCACTGGCACAGGTAAAGGGGGCAGGGGGCAGAGGTAAGCCGGGGTGCCGGGAGCTGGGCCAGGGCCGAGCGCTCATTGCCCTCAACTACAAGGGTTCTTGGTTCTCGGTTCTTGGTTTCGAGCCCCCCCCGCCCAGCTGTGTGCCCCTTAGGTGGAAAAGTTCTCCGCTCCCCACGTCATCATGAATAATGTGCAGGAGATGCTATCTTATTCGTATAAAATTATTGAGCACCTGCACGAGAACGCGGACCAGGTTATCCGTTCCAGGGATGCCAGACAAAAACAAACACAAAAACTTGAGTCTCATCCCTCCCCACAAAGAGCTTATAAATACGCTCGTAATGAGGAAAGGAACCCAAGGGCAATTCACACTCGAAGCCAAGTAATCAAACGCTCTTAGTTTCTAACACCAGCACATTTCTGCCACGTACTTGGCAGGAGGGTTTTTATTCAAAGAGATGGAGAGGGCATTTAAAAAAAAAAAAAAAAAAAGAGTTTCCTTTCCTAGTCCTTAGAAGGTGGCAGATCCAATTATAGAGATGCCACTGGTTATGGACGGGCGAGGGTTAACTCAGATGTTGCAAAGATACGTTTACAGACAGCACACGAGAACGTCTCGGTGCGTTTCAGAAGGAGGTGGAAGCAATTCGGATAAACGGGTGCCAGAAGTCCTGTGAGAAACACCAAGTATGGTGTTATGGGAGCCCATCAGGGGCGCTGGAAAGCCATGAGCCCTAAAAGGCCGCTCCCAGCAAAGTCCCAGCCGATGGCAGGCCCGCACCTCACACGCGCGTGCATTTGCACGAGATGAAAGCAAAGCAAAATGGTGAAACACCATCCGAGGGCATTAACGCGTGCTTGGGGGATGTTCATGCCCGTTGGCATCTCCGGGTAGCTCTGAATTGAAAGAAAGCGGCCGGACAAAGATGAGCTTTCCGCTCAACCTCTCCGAAAGGAGATGGGACCCAAGGCAGCAGGAGGATCAAACTCAGGGGTCCAACTCAGGCTTGCCTCGTGAGCGTGAGTATGTCCTACGGGGATAACTCTGAAAAAAGCGCATCATTCAGTTGCCTGCAAAGCAACGAAAGGAGAGGCCAGAGGTCCTGACTTAACAACAGACCAGCGGAGAGCTGAGTCTGAGGCCGGACAAAATAAAAAGCTGGGACTGCACTCGAGGAACTGCAAGAATAACGCGGGTGGCTTTGCTATTGGGCTGCCAAATACGCGGTACTTGGGACGAGCCCGGTCAGCGGTGCTGACACGGGAAGATTCGTGCTGTTTCGTTTGTTAGGAGTGACTGGAGGCACCTTAGTGTCTTGCCCCTATTGCTCGTCTTATGCCTGCCGAAGACAGAGGACTTTAAACAGGTCAACAAAAAGCGGAGTCAGACCTATCAGCACAGACAGCGAAACCGGTGGCGGCCAGAGGGAGGGGGGAAGAGGAGATGGGCAAAACGGGTGAGGGGACGTGGGAGGTACAGACTCCCGGCCTTGGAATGAAAGAATCGTGGGGAAGAAAGGCACCGCCTAGAGAATGCGGTCAACGACGCTGTAACGGTGCCGGATGGGGACGCACGGTGGCCAAGGCTTGTGGCAGCTGAGTCACATCACCGCGTCAACTAATGTAGCGTTACGTGGCAACTAGCCTCAAACTTCCAAAAAAATTAAAGACGTACTTGGGGGCGCCAGGGTGGCTCAGTCGGTTAAGCGTCCAACTCTTGATGTCGGCTCAGGTCGGGATCTCATGGTTCTTGGTTTCGAGCCCCGCCCCCCGTCCAGCGGTGTGCTGACGGCGTGGGGTTCTCTCTCCCTCGCTCACTGCCCCAATAAATACAAACATTTAAAAAAAATCCGCAAAATCCAGCTCTTTTATCTTCGTTTTATCCAAGAGCCACATTCTCAAACAGATAAAAAAAAAAAAAAAGACCTGTCCTACTATCCACATCAGTGCATCATGGGTATATCCTGGGACGTTATTTCGACACTACGCAATTATCGAGCATCTGTGCGTAAGCACACTGCCTAACGCTACTTTGTCATCTACTCTAGTGATGTAAAAAAAAACAAATGGCCAAGGATGGCCCCTTCCCGTAAGGAACTTACAGATGTACTGGTGACGAGGCAATGGACCCAAGGACTACCCACACAAGAAGCAAAGCAGTCACACGCTGTTGGTCGCTAGTACCAAAGAATTTCTACCATGTATTCGGCAGAAGGGTATTTAGGGAAGGGCGAGAGGTGTGGACTTCAGGGGTCCACAGCAATGACACGGAAAGAGGAGTTCCAGCCCCCAGGAGGCAAATTTCCGGTTTCAGTTGTAGGTCACGTGAGACTGAATAGACAGGTGGGGAGATAGACAGACAGACGTGCACCCATATACACACCGCACATAAAGATACGCCTTACATCCCATCACTCAACCATGGGATACGAGATATTAACACATTTTCTTCCTGGTCTTGGGATATTTTAATGTCTAGTATCTGTCGGGTCAGGGACGTGTTTATGGAGAAACTGTTCAACGGTGTTATTAGACCCTTTTCCTCACTTAAGATCCTTTTTCCAAGGAGATATTTTGGCAACAGCTCGAAATGACTGGATCCAAGGAATCAGAATTGGAAGCTGGCCCCAGAAAGCACTTTTCTTTCTTTTTCTAGAAGCAAGATTATACAGGATAATATACACAAAACACAGCTCGACCATTATATCATCACAAGTAATATTTCTTCATTACGCCCTAAAAAATCATTCTGTTGAGCTTTTTTGCTTAAAACAAACAAGGCACAGCAATTCTGCTTAAAACAAATGACTCAAAACTAATGCTTCTGTGTGTTCTTGTCTGCAAGTCCTCCGTCTCAATTAAAAGTGAAGGGATTTAAGCCAACAGAGTCAGACCATACTTCGATCAGTGCCCAGAGAAATGAATATAATCCTGGTTTTCTTTTAATTTGCTTTTAGTGCTTACAATGATCCAAATAAAATAAAAGCAATCTAGTATCCTCCTTAGAAGTATCTATTCCGAAAGCTTTCAAATGGTTTTCAATAAAATGATTATGCCTTCTTTTCCCTCAAGCTTATGGCATTTTCAAAACGTCTCAAACACCGTGCCTTGAGAATGTGCCATATGTTTCCATGAAAACGTGGCAATTATTCAAGTAACTATTTTACTATCATTCTCATGTTCCTCTGCATTTCCTAATTACTAGGAGTGCTATCTATGTGAGAAGATTGAGTCAGATCCCTTTTACGAGGTTCTCGTTCACTTGTGCATTGTCAAGTGTCGTGAATCAAGGACACACACCGGAATCATCTAAACCAAACCTCAGACATACTTTGAGACGATTCAGTGTTTTTCCAGTTACCTATAAAGGCTTCTAAAGAAGTGACCAGCCAATGTGAAGCCTTCTAACCCAGGGTTTCCAACCCCAGCACTACTGACATTTTGGGCTGGACCATTCTCTGCTAGATGGGGCCGCCCTATGCCCTGTAGGATGCTTAGCGGCCCCTCTGGCCTCCATCTCCTTAGATGCCAGCAGCAGCCCCCTCCTCCGTTGGCCAAGATCATCAGAATGTCTGTGGATATTGCCAAATGGCCTTGGAGGCATGGCCATAATTGCCCCTGTTTGAGAAGCTTCCCACATGAGGGCAGATGCTTATTAGCCTATTTCCTCAATGATCTGGGTCCTTTGGAATCAGTGTGGAAATTAAGTGGTCAGTTAAGACCACTTCGAAAAGAAAGAACCACTCATCATTGGAAGAAGGGTACTCACGAAGTTAACAATTTTCCGAACCTCACCAAAACCGGTCTAGTCCTAAAAATCCCTAAAACATGCAAGAATTTTCTCCCTCTGTCCTATGTGCTATTCCTTATTCCTCAGCAGGAAATGGGTGAAGTTCTAAGGCCAGAAAGCAACGTCTATAGGTAAGAATCTGCTACGTGTCCCAACCGATGTCTCAAGTTCGTGAAATATCTTGGATGCAAGAACACTTATGACAAAAAAAAAAACAGACTGGCCCGGGATTTAGTCCACAAAACACTGCATTTTAATTAGTATTTCCCAGCTCATCAACTTCACGGTTTCTGATCTTAGCTCCCAGGAATACATGAAACACACCACAGTCAAGGCGAGAGGACAGAGAGACAAGTGGATATTTCTGGGAAGAATCTAGATTGATAACTACACAAAAATATTGGTATCGGTACAGAGACAGAGGTGACAGCTATAGATCCGTTCTTCCTAAATCAAGAAACTTGCTGACGAATTTATAAGCTCAAACACGTGCACAGAACTCTGACCTGGAGCCCCTGCCGTCGCAGAGGGAAGGAACTAACCTGTATGCGGGTTGAGCAGAATGCTTCCGGGCGGGATGCCTGTCGCAGCCTCGAGTGGAAGGAGGATGTAGCTGGTGCTAGGGGCGGCCTGGCCCCCTCCTCCGTTCTCGGGATAGGGCACACAGCCAGGAGAGCCGGTGGACACGCTTGGGGCCAGGGGCGCGCTCTGCAGAGGTGCGTGGGTGCGGGGCAGCGACCCGGAGGAGCCTGTGCTGCTGTTAGACTCAGAGCCTGCCACAGAGAAATGGATCAGGAAATCATCCAACACGGAGGGCTCAGGCTCCAAAGGCTTAGTTTACATAATCCATCCTTAAAGAATGTGAGGTGCCTGCCGCGGGACCAGAGCGCCGACAAACATGTCCCTCCAACATTTGGGGCTCACGTTTTATTGAGATGTTTGCTACGTATTTTTCAGATGTGTCCACTTCTTGGCAATGGGCACTCTCTTTCAGCCGCCCACATGCCCCTAGGGTGGTACATTGGTAAATGGCACCCTAAAGCTGGGGACTCAGCGCCTGGAGACACCCATCACCCTGCGTGATTAAAGCCAGAAGCCCGTCCTGCTGGAGTTAGGAGAAGAAAACGCCAGGTGGATATGAAAGAGATCCCGGGCCTGTGTCTAAGGCACTGGTTCTCCAACATGCCCCAAAAGCTGCATTTTGAAAGGGCGTGGCTAGGAATAATCTCTTCCCCTCAGATGTGAGTAGAGGAAACTAGATCATGCCAATGGAGGGCGCTTAAGAGGCACGTTTCACATGTTCACAGAAATCCTATTAATAGGAGGTCTGTGGACTCTGTAATTTGCAAACATGTAGGTAACTGGATGCCAAGGTGGCATCGAACCCAACGACCTCCCTCTCCCTGCACCGTGGACAAAGAGACACCTGCTATACCCCACATCCGTTAGGCACTACCTGCCCTTCGCCATGACCAGAGCCAAGCAGTTCCGGCCACCCTTGACCATGGCTGTTCTGGGCACGGAATATTAACCGGAGCATCGGAGAGAAAAGGCACCAAGCAACATTTCTGGATCAGTGAATTCTAACAGATGATTTGGATGGTACCATAGGTGGCAAGAACGGAGTACGAGAAGATTTTGCAATGATGAGCCCACGGCTCTCAGTTTATGTCATTCATATGCACTCTTCTGTGTCATTGAAGGGGACATATTAAGGAAGCGCTAACATTGTTTTCAAGATGCTAAAATGTGCCCGTGAGTTCAACTGGAGACCTTTAAAAACAAGTGGTAGGGATACGGCATGTCATTGCAGAGAAGAGGGGCCATCCGAGAGAGCTTGGGGAAGGAGGACATCGTTGTGGAGAAGGACAGTGATGTTTACGGAGCACTTAGTATGCGCAAACACCTGGAAACACCAGTGTGCAATACCGTGCCCCTCCGTCAGCTGAGAAGAGCAACTCCTTCATCAGGAACAATGAGAAGGCGATGCAAAGATGATGTGAAGAATCGGATTCCACAGGGTAGAAGGATAGGAAGGAAAGCAACTTAGCTTAAACTCTCAACACTTGCAAAGATGGAGACCGCGATCCCTCCTTAGGGGGGTGGTTCAGCAGCCACGACACAGCCAGGGTTCGTAACTGGCCTTGCTGCTGCCTTGCATCCAGCTTTTAAGAGCCCGTAACCATCTACGTACAATCTACGTTCTACGCGTAGAACAATCTAGAACAATCTACGTTCTACGCGTAGCCAGCATTCCCGAAGTTCTTGATCCAGAATGCATGCCAGCCATGGTGATAAAGGGCACAGGATGAGAAGTGTTCAAAGGCTGGTTAAAAAAATGAAATTGATATTTGAGAACTTTACGACTTTGCATGCTGAGAGTTGAAGTGTGTCCAGTCTCCTTCGTTCACAGACTGACATGATAACCGTGCAAATATTTAACCAGTATATCTGCGTGACAAGCACTGTGCTAATCGCTCTGTGTGAATTATCCAATCTCGTTTCACAGCGACCTCATTTTGAAAATGAGAATCAATCCTCAGAGATGTTAAGTCAATTTCCCAAGCATACTTCTTGTGTGGCAGACTCTGGGTTCAAACCCCGGCAATTCGGTCCCATGGACCACGCCCCACACCCGGGGTCACTTGAGCGACATACAGGTGGGGCCAGGGCCCCGACCAGGCCTGTGCCAAGTACTAGGAGACACTGCACAGAAAGCTAATGGCTGCCCCCAGTGAGATGCTCAGAAGTTGAAGCTGGACCCCAAAGGGCAGCTGGCAGAAGGTATGGTGACAAAGCATCAGGGAGACGAATGGAGGACTCTGGTGAAGGCTCAAGAGACAGACAGGAGGGGCACCTGGGTGACTCAGTTGGTGACACATCCAACTCCTGGTTTCAGCTCTGGTCATGATCTCACAGCTCATGGGTTTGAGCCCCAAGTCAGCTCATTGGGCTTCTCTCTCTCTCTCTCTCTCTGTGCCCCTCCCCCACTTGTGTTCTCTCTCCCTCTCTCTCAAAATAAATAAATCAACTTTAAAAAGATAGAGAGAAAGGAAAAGAGCAAAGTGGCGGTGGGGTCGGGGGTGGGGATCGTATGACAGATGAGGAGGCAAAGCAAAATGGAAAACTGACCGGGCAGAAGGGAAGAATGAACAGACTCCCTTCGCTTAAGGGAGCACTTGCTCCCCAGGAAGCATCCTGAGTTTTAGTTCTAGTCATGCCACAGACTAGCTGTGTTTTCTTCGTGAACTGACCACTTCTTTAGACCTCAGTATCCTCTTCCATCAAATATAAGCCACCGGACGAAATGGTGAGTGGCTGTGATGACGATGGCCTTGAAGTTCCCCTTAGCTTGACCAAGCTTTAGACTGGTTTCTTCCGAAGGACAGTCCCCCTACACCTCTCATTTATTCGAGGGGGTCTGCCCCTTTCAGGTGTAACTCTTCCGCAAGCCTCTTACCAGTTTTACAAGCGAGGCACGTCTTCAACGTTTATATTTTTTTTTTATTTTTGGGACAGCGAGAGACAGAGCATGAACGGGGGAGGGGCAGAGAGAGAGGGAGACACAGAATCGGAAACAGGCTCCAGGCTCCGAGCCATCAGCCCAGAGCCTGACGCGGGGCTCGAACTCCCGGACCGCGAGATCGTGACCTGGCTGAAGTCGGACGCTTAACCGACTGCGCCACCCAGGCGCCCCAACGAGGCACGTCTTTGAGGAGGATTTGGGGGGCCATCCCTTTGAAATGTAATAATCAAGACAAGTGGTGCCCTTGTCTGGCAGTTTCTGTGGGCGGGTACAAAAGAAGACTGACTTGGATAAGCACCAATTAGCAAAGATGGCTTAGTCAAATTCACCAACCACCTGGTTTGGTCTACTGTTCCCTGGTGCTTATCTAGCGCCTTCCTCCAGCACCTAACCCCCCCTGCAGGGGTGCCTGGGTGGCTCAGTCGGTTAGGCATCCAACTCTTGATCTTAGCTCAGGTCTTGAACTCAAGAGTCGTGAGTTCAAGCCCCATGTTGGGCTCAGTGCTGGGCATGAAGCCTACTTAAAAAAAAAAAAAAAAAACAAACAACTGGGGTGCCTGGGTGGCTCAGTCGGTTAAGCATCCTCCTCGATTTTGGCTCAGGTCATGATCTCATGGTCCGTGGGATCGAGCCCCGCGTCGGGCTCTGCAATAACAGCTCGAAGCCTGCTGGAGATTCTCTCCCTCTCTCTCTGCCCCTCCACCACGCATGCTCTCTCGCAAAATAAATAAATAAACTTAAAAAAAAAAACTTCCCCTGCAATTCATTGGTGCATGGTCAATTTCAGTCTTTCTCCCCTGGCACAATAGTCTTGACCCCAATAGCAACAGTTATGAATAGAACATTCCTTGCCTGTTTATCTCGTCTGATGCAATTCCTCCTTTATATGGACCCTGAGCCATAAGTCTTTTTCTCTGAATCAACAGCTCAAGAAAATCTTTCCAGATTCAGGGGTCAGAATTCAGTAGAGTGACCCAAAGCTTCGGAGATGACAAGGAGAAAGAGAACATCCTGGATGCATTGGGGTCGTAATGAAAATAAACATACGGAAGAGGAAGTGATACAAAGAGGAGGTGTCTTACATCGGCTCTAAAAACGCTCCAGAACCTTTGCCTCCAGAAAACCAAATGGCACGCCACGTAAAATCACTAACACAAAATACGGGGGTCTCTTATGTCTCCAGAGCAGGTGTTCCCAAAGCCTGGTTTGAAAACAGGCCATCTGCACTTTCACGAATCCTCCAGGAGATTCTGGGGCAGCTGAAGCCGAGAACCCCTGCTCCGGAAATGGAGAGAAGAAGACGGTAAGACGGCGTCGATCGCGTGGCCAGGGTGGAAAGAAAGAGACATCATCACTTTCCAGCCACATCGCCACGACCAAGAAGCAGCTGAGGTTAGGATAGGAGCATCTTTCCAGTCCCCTCCACCAGGAGGAGGTGATGACAGGATGACATCCTCTACCTCCCGAGCTGGGCGCCGGGCCTCCGGCAGGCGACCACCTCTGAGCTCAGTGGCGGGGATGCCTTAGGGGAAAGACAGCCCAGGCCTTAGCAGAGCAGGTGGCTTCCTGTGCGTTCAGACTTCAGCAATAAGCTCCTTCCAAAATGTAGGAAAACAGGTTCCCACCTGGAGAAGGTCTCATTATTATCTATTTAAAGCTCGAACCTATGTAATTAGAGCCGGAGAAGAGTAACTTAAATGTCATAACTCCAGGCTTGGTTTCTGAAAGGTCAAAAAAAAGTTTGCAATTCCACTGTGAGTAATGAGGCAAAAAAATGGAAAACTTGTGCTGTTCTGAGGATCCGTGACAGCAAAACTGACAGCTTTGCTTCATAAAACCATCTTGGGAAATTGTAAGTTTGTTTTGACATTCTATCTTGATCGCCTTTAATTTTTTTTTTCTTTTTTGCCTTCCGTTGCTGCACCTTGACAAGCTTTCAAAAGGAGACACTTAGATTAAAAGGAAAAAAAAATGTCTGAAGCACTTACAATTTCTAATCATTCTTCAAAGAACATGGCATTTTAGCATTCTCGAAGTGTTTTAAATGTTTCCAAAGAGCTTTTCTCTGGAAGTGATTGGGGGGTTGGTGCATGGAGAATGACGATTAATTTAAAAATCTTAAGAGCCCTTTCGGTGTGCTGGAATTTTTAAGTGCACCATTTAAGGTCCTTGGTTTCTGCATTTTAAGGAGATTTAAAACGATTTAACCTTTCTTAGTGTGCAAGGGCTCAAGTGCACCACAGTGGGTTTTCTTGACTTCAGTTGCTGCAATAGTGGGAGATGAGAGCAATTAATTAGAGTAAGAAAGCAAGAATTCACCAATTGGTGAGATGACAGAAGACAGAAGGCGGTGTGAGCCACCTGTATCTTTCCGAGGAGCAAGAGATATGTACACAGATACGGTAGCGGCCGTCACCAAATGCTATTAATTTTCTGCCCGTATCGGAGAACACGAGATAATTTCTTAGGACATTTTCAACATCATCATTAGGGGAAACCATTAGCAGGAGCCTGGATTTCGCAGAGAGCGCCCCCTAGCGTGAGTGTGAAACGCCGTTAGGAAAGCGTTCACAATCGGGACAACGCACGTCTAACCTCTGGTTGGTGTTGGCCGTTCCCCGCCCCGCTCCCTGCCCTGCAACCCCAGGTCTGTGATGGCACCCCCAGTATGGCCTGACGCCCGGGACGTGTCGCTGAACCGCAGCTCTCCACCCCCACCCTAGCTCCGAACCCTCGGAGGTAAAATCGAAGCCAAACGGAAACGCTACATACTAAAACCACACGTCAGTTCGTGGAGAGCTGCTAAAAATGGTTGCCTGTCCGCTTCCTGGGATTCTAAGAGGTATTTTGATGGAGAACATTTGGAAATCAGGTGAAAACAATGGCGAGGGATCCTTGGGAGCCAGAGGAGCTGGGAATGACGGACCATGATCGGTAGTTTTTGGACCCCTCTGAACCCCCGGGGATTAATGCTTGCATCACTTTAAAGTTGTTTCCAGGTAATGGTTCTCATCATTGCCCGCCTCCCAAAGTCTGTCCATGCAACTTGAACCACCTACCTCCAAAGATCACTGTGCACTTAGAAGAAAAAAAAAAAAAACAGGAAAAGAAAAAAAAAAAAAAAAGGACTCCAAGCCTCTCTGAGTCTCAGTCTCCTTATTTGCAAAGCAGGAATGGAGGCATTAAGTGGCAATAATAAAAATGAACACAGGCTAGTGTTTGTGGAGGGCATATAACTTGCCAGGTATTATTCTAACTGCTATGCGTACGTGAACTCTTTTAGCCTTTGCCGTGAGCTTGCAATATAGGTACCACAATCATTCCCATGTCTTGGGTGGAGAAACGGAGACACAAATAGGTCAAATAACTTGCCCAACGATGACACTAACAGTGTGCCAAAGCAGGGACCACAACTATCCATGTTATAATCACCTTGCAATGTGAGGTTTTAAGAAACTAATCATAGCATTAAATTAAAAAAAAATGGCTTCCTCGTGTGCATGTACAGGTGCCTTGGGAAACATTTGTATGGAAACAATTGAATTTAAACGTACGGTGGTTTGCTGGGGCGGGGGTTACGGTAAAATTCTGTAACAGCTTACATATCACAGTGTGAAAGGTGAAATGACGTGGGGTCACTTACGTCAAGAGATTTTAAAATGGACCCGGGGGGCCATTAAGGAGATGGGCCTCATACACCTTCTCACCTGTAGAACCATGAACTTTGGAGCTGGGCCCAACTGCAAACACGCCGGGGACGCAGCCCAAACACCTGCAAACTGCTACAGTAAGAGAGAAACCGATTCTATTCAAGAGATCAGGGTTCTGCCTCCAACACGGATCAAAGGTTCTTTGCAAACCACGTATGCAACCTCTGAGAGAGGTTCAGCGAGCGATCTGGCCTTGGCACACAGCGGGCAAGAGACAGTCCTGGCATTTCAACGGCACCTTCTGACTTCCCGGCCATGCCAGCAATCACTACCCATTCATTCCAGTTAATTAACTGGAAGCCAGAGGGAATGATGGCCGTATGGGTTGGGGAGAATCTGGGCAACAGCACAGGACACAAACCCATTCAGTACTAACTACCTGCTTTGGACAGCTTCCCGGGGCTCCTGGTACTGGATGTGCTGTCGCCCCTGGTCAGCACCGTGATGCCCCCAAAACTTGCCGTCTTGGCCATGGCGGGCTTGAGATTGCGGTTGGAGCCATCAGAGTCCGTGCTGCTCCAGGGCCGGTGGTGGTCCGACCACTTGAGCTCATTCTCGGAGCTGCTCTGTCGACTCCCGGCTGCTCTCCCCGAGCCGTCTCTGTTGCCCCTGGAGCACAGCCATCAGAAAGATGCACAGGGACAGCGTTACCTTCCACGAGCCGCACGGGCACAGGGCGGGAACTTTCTTGGAAGAGCGGTCTACGCGAGACCCTTCTTGCAACCCTTTCCGTCAACCCCGTCGCCCCACAGACAGTGCCACAAATACCTCGTTGATGTGTAGACAGATCACATGTCACACGCAATGTGGGTGTTTACCAACAGAAAAGCCAAACCTAGAACTGTCACACCATCCCTCTGCCGGTGAAGGAGAGACAATTAGGGAAAAAAAAAAAACCAAACCACATGGTATAAAACACAGTTGTTAACTTCTCTTGGGGAGAGGAGAGGAGGATAAACCCTCCTGACTCAAGTCAACAATGAATCAACGTTTGGGACCGAGTATGATCTTGAATGATTCTAAGAGCAACTCTCACTGAAGAGAAGTTTTGGGTGTCCCTTTAGCATGAAATACTTGGACCATGGGAAAAGGCACCCAGAGCCGGTGAGGCCGTTCATTGTTTCCTACCTTTATGAAATGTCTATCTGAATTCATTAAGGCTTTGACAGCACAGAAATCACAGCAGTTTGACTCCATTAACTGAGGGTGTGAATTCTGCCCGGTGAGTTTAACCTTCGTGGGCAGAGGAAAGAGTCTTTCGATCCTTTTCACGCGGAAAAACTTGCGACAATAACACCACCAGGGTAAACGCTATGCTGACACGAAACTTTCCAGGGGATCAGTGAAAATAACAAAAGCTCCATCGGTGAAAGAACCCATTGGTTCAAAATTCAAATTGAAGAAGAGTGAACGTATGGGAAGAGATCCAATACCCAGGAGTGAATTTTGACGACTCCACAAGATCTCTAAGACACAAAATCACCAGCGTTTCATAGAGAAAGTTGATGAAATTTGCATTTTCATTGGTTTCCAATCTGTTTAAAGGGTACCTGAGTATTCTCAAAGCTTTTCCTGCAGTTGGAAATAACACATGATTACAATACTCTAAGGTTCTCATGGACTATAAGTAAGTAAAGGGAACATAAATCACGGGCAATGGGTACAACCCCTAATTTCATTATCCCTGAGCAACGTGACATGCCCAAGTCTTGGTCCCAGTCTCACAGATGTCATCCCTAGCCCTGTCGTCTCCTCTTCTAAAGACAGCAATAGACCGTGGAGAGGTTAGGAGTGAGCGCGTCTCATTGAAACACTCACCAGCCAAACTGTACAGAAGGTACACAGGAAACTTTAGGGGTTGTTTCAACTTTACTCACTAAACTTTTCCTTTGTTTTAGAAGAACTGAAGAAGGTAAATGGATCCAAGAGATAATAAAAATGAAAAGGCTTGTCCGTGATTGCAACTTCGCATAAATGAGGGGAGGGCAGAAACCTCACACACAGAAAAGCACTCAGTGCCCTCCTGTCTTCTATCAATTTTACTTATATTCTCTCTGTTAGGACCTCAGGGATTGCTGGTTTCAGAAAGATGATCTCAAGAAAGACCAGACTGGGAGTAGAAGGTATCACACACACCCAAGGGCCAGGTGGCTCGAGTTCTTCAAACTCCTTTGAAATTCAAGAAAGCCAGAGGAGGGAGGGTTGGGGGGGGGGGGCGGAAAATAGCCTTTTCAAGGGTGTGGTGCTCCATTCCTGACTGTTTTCAAGTTCCCAAATCAACTTTATTCTTTTTGCGTTTAATTCTGATTAATTTGACCCGACTTTGACAATGCTGGGCAAAATCATTATTTCATAACGGTCAACGCACCAGGGCTGTGACAATAATCTCACACGGAGCTAATTTAGAATATTTTGGGTAGGAAAAGATTTGGGGTGGTCCTTAGCCGCAGCATACAGGATGCATCCGAAGGAAGCTCTCCGTACGCAGGTGACGATCACTAACTCTGCTTCGGTGTCCCTCTCCCCACGCATGGTGCACCTCCATTAGTGGAAACGCCGGGGTGGCTTAGCCTGTCCCTGCAGTGGAATGTCCACCGCTATTCCTGGGTGGAAACGAGCGTGCGGGAGTTTGGAGGCTTCACTCTGGCGATGGGTAACTCCTCGAGACTTGGGCCACACCCTTTGGCCAATAAGGCCACCCAAGATCGCCTTAACGTCGTCTACCCCTACTCTCCACCAGCTCAAAGCGGCATCCCAAGTCAGCATCTGTCAAAATTCCCAAAGAGGGAATTTAAGTTGCTGCTTTAGAATTAGCGTGAATGAGATTCATAGTAATACAACTAACTCTAATTTAGGATCTCTACTGATACACTGAAACAGTATTTTTACAGGTCTATCCATTGATTATTCACCTTAGCACTGGCAAGGCGAGGGCCAGAATTGAATTCCACATCTATTCGGTATAGAATCATAGGCGTCATAGAAAAAAACATTATCCACAAGTGTTTTCCTGTCCCTCCTAAGCCCAGTCTTGGTCCCTTCCTACTGGAAACCAGGAAGACAACGGTAATGACATGTCTGGTCATCAAGAGCGGTCGTCCCTCACGTATGTAACAAGAATCTGATCCCGGGGGGGTCGTAAAGCACGTACTCTAAGTACTGTTTTTGTGCTGATTAATACAACTAAGGGCATTTATTTTCCTTCATATCTGAACGTGATATTTTTCCGACCAAGCTAAGTATGATGTATACTTGGAGTTGCTTTATTATCGTGTGGATGCCTCTGTGCTCAGTCATCATCCTGGGTCTCTGTGCTTGGTGACTTGGTGGCTGATGGCACTCCTATTTGCGATGGCTAGGAGTACATGGTAGTCCAGGCTGGGGACCAGATTTGGGGCTATGTAAAACGAATTTGCCTATCGGGGGCAAGAACTCACATTTCATTTATATGGACCTGAAGAAACCAGATCATGGTGTAAGTACAGGAGGACTGGTAAATTCTCATTCTTCTCTGGGTTTTTATTTTTTTTTTTTTTCAACGTTTTATTTATTTTTGAGACAGAGAGAGACAGAGCATGAACGGGGGAGGGGCAGAGAGAGAGGGAGACGCAGAATCGGAAACAAGCTCCAGGCTCCGAGCCATCAGCCCAGAGCCCGACGCGGGGCTCGAACTCACGGACCGGGAGATCGTGACCTGGCTGAAGTCGGACGCTTGACCGACTGCGCCACCCAGGCGCCCCTCTTCTCTGGGTTTTTAAAAAGAACAATGCAACGTTTTGTTGTTGTTGTTGTTGTTATTTTTAATCTACAAGTGTGAAAGTAAAGGGTCTAGCAATACCAGAGTAAGGCATTTGCCTATGTAGTTCAACCTGGAAAAGTGAAGGAAATTTTGAAAAAATCTTTTTTATTTCTGCCAAAGTATAAAGGGAACAAATCAGTCTAACTTTTCTAACGCTGAGGTTCGAAATTCACATTGACTGCAAAAAGATATTTTCTGAGCACACAACCCATTTACTGTTCTTGGTCTTTTTTTTTTTTCCCTTCTAAGTGGGCAAGAGGTTTCATTTGTTTGTGAACAAATAAGTTTTCTCTTTCCTACAATAGAGATTAATCCTAATACTCATAAAAGCAGTAACATATTAAATGTATATATATATATGTGTATATATATATGTGTGTGTATATATGTGTATATATATGTGTGTATATATATGTGTGTATATATATATATGTGTATATATATATGTATGTGTGTATATATATATATATATATATATATATATACATCATCTTGAGTACATTGATAGAACTGTGTATCCTTTGCCCTAAAATGAATGCTAGAGATATATTTAATAGGGTAGTGACAATATGGGTATGGTCCCTCTGCTTTCATGTAACTGCTAGCCTATACAGAACTTAAAATACATAATATTAGTATGTAATGAACACATATATACCAGTCCCCTTATCTCACACAGACCTTGATTTAAGTAACTCATTCTAATTGGAAGCAATCCTATGCCTTCCTGTGCTGGAAAAAAGTATCGTTAGAAATATTTATGACTATAAAAAATTCCGCTACTCAAATGGAGTTATCATTGGTTTGTTTTCCCATATCAGGTACGTATATATCATTGCAAGCTATCGGAGAAATTTTAACTTGGTGTAATTCACCACAGTTGACTCGGGAATGTTAAATCAGTGTGCTGCCAGAGTGAACTCTTGAGAGGGAAAAAGGAAAACAAACAAACAAAAAAACTTCCACCAAAAACAGCAAATCAGAAGGAGAACCCTGAAGGATTACATACAAAGCAATATTTTCCTGGTCCCATATCCCACATTATCGAATACGGCTTCAGCACTAGCTTTGTAACAAGCTTTTACAAAGATATAACCGAACATGTTTATTTCATGAACAGATATTTTACACTAATACATTTATATTTAACATTGATTCTGCCACAGAAGCTGAAAACACAGTTTAAAAAAAGTAAACCATACCAACCGAAAGAGCTGTCTTTTCTTATAGGTCTCATTGCATATGTTACTGTCTTCCAAGAGCCTACTGGAAATGAAAAACATGGTTTTTATGATATAAAACCTACTGACACTAAATTTCCCATGCTAAATGGGTGTGTCCTACGTTGTAACATACCTGCTTTCAGATCAACCCCATAGACTATGCTTTATGTGCATGTTGTTGAATTTTTGCAATAATAAATTAATGACTGCATGACTTTTCCCTATCCTGGGATTAAGGCGCTGATACCAGATAAGAAGGAAAGAAAGAAGAAAGAGAAGGAATGGAAGAGGGGAGGAAGATAATAGAAATCGGTAGGGATATATCAGACATGTAATTAAACACATTAAAAGTTGTGATTCTTTTTTCCCTTGGGTAATATTAAAGTTATCTTTTCTTCTTGGGCATAGTGAAATACTGACATTCCAAAGACAGGTATCCAAGAAATGTTATTTACTTTTGTAGGGAATCCACTCAATCAGATTTTTGCTTTTTGGAAATATCAAGAATTGTTCATATGCAATGCATGCATGGGACCGATTACTATACTGACTAATATGATTCAATTTGAATTTAAGGGACACGGGAGTGCATTAGCACTCTTTTTATACAAAATCCAAGGAGATATAAAATTAGGGCACAAGGCATGGAGAACGATTGGCTGGATGATTGGGGAATAAGGTTTCCCACTAAACTGAGTTATAAACACTCCATCCTTTGGGTTAGAATATAGAATTGTAGAATGCTTCAGAATCACCCCTAAGATGTTAGCACCCATAGTTTCTTCATTTAACTATAAATAGAGAATATTTACTTAAATATGTATGAATCTTGATGTTGTTTTTGAATGCCTTCTATCGACGTGTTTTCTCCTTTCATCCATTCTTCTAGAAGAGGCTGTTCAATTGAGGGGGTTAGTTACTTGAAGCTTTCTAACTGCTAATATTAAAGATAGCTTTTTTTCCCCCAATCATCGCTAATGCCCGGTTTAAATTTTCTCTAAGTACTAGACTTTAATCAAACAGCCTCTATTTTAATCAGTTTTACGGGGGCGCCCATTAAGCCGACACCTGAAATAAAATTAAGCACCTCTCTTTGAAGGGATACCATATTTCCATTCCAACTTGCCCATTCTGATGTCCCTCAAACGTGATTAATACAGCTAAGGTGGAATTCTTTAATTCCCCTTGAAAAGCTGCAGTGGAATGAATGGAGCATTTAAATATCTATGCCAGTTGAGAACAATTTCTTAAAAAGTGTATGTGAAATATGCAAAATTCAACTCATCCTCTCAACGGTTGGGTGGGTGGGATAAGCCACCCATCTCACAACGACTAGCCCCGCCCTGACTCCCAAGTTAGCAACTCTAGATCGGGTTAGCTAGATTTCCAAGTTAGAGTGAGAAACTTAAAACAATATATTATCCCAATTATTGTCTGCATAGCTATATAGAATTACGGGGCGCAGGGAGTGGCTAACAATACCCAACATACAAATACTGTTAACAGCCTAGTGCATAAGCCAATGAAACTGCAAGTTCATTCATGCTTTGTAATGCCTGGTGAAGGTAGCAGGATTCCACCTCGGGAAGAACCAGAAGTTGAGGCTTTAAATAAAGAAAATGTGCAAACTTACGTTTGGAAAGAACAGAGAAGTAGTTCCCCAAAGTAAATGGTTTTTAGGCATGCTAAATAACACATATGCGTGTGCATATAAGTGCGTACACAGAGATATATGCATTTACTTATACATATATTCAAGCTCACACTTATATATGGGATATATACCTATGAATACACAGGACACACACGACAGACTTTTTTTCCTCTAATGACACGAAAAAGCAAATTTCAATTTCATTTACCTGGTTTCCACAAAAAGGCTTTCCTGGGAGCAAACTGACTGGAAAAAAAAAGAAAAGAAAAGAAAAGAAGGCATTGTATCAGACGTTCTGGATGTGCCGAAGGATCCCAATTCCTTGCCTGATTTTAAAGCTACTTTTCCCCTCCAAGAGGAAAAGAATGAAGAAACATAGGTACTATGTTTTGAAAAAGTGGAAGCAGAAAAGGGAAAAAGTGGTTAGAGTTCGAAGCATAAACCATTCTCATTCAGCACACAAGTACTTTCCCATCGGGGCGTCTCCAGGTTACAAATACATTTAGCCCGCTCGACATCAAGGTCAGAAGTAGAGGGATGTGAATGAGCTACTGGTGTATTCCGGGGCTGCGGAGATGCGGCCCCCGACCAGAGCCAAAAGACTGGTTCAAATCAAGGCAGAAAGCGTGCGCTGAGCACGACCAACCTGAGATCGGACAGTCAGAGGACCACAAACCTGCAATTGTTACCTGGGAATGACAGACTCTGGTGAAATAAACAGATTGGCTGCAAGACACTGAAGATTGGAGACATGCCCTCAATCCATTTTAGGAGGGGGGGAGGGGACGCAGAGACAATTGAGAACAAAATGAAGTTAATTCGGAAAAACGATGCCAAGCTCCGTCTAATGTTCTGTTTTGTTTTTCACCCAGAAAAAAAAAAACCCCAACAACGTGACTTTCTTCTTAGCTTCTGTCCCCCTAGCTATCACTGCTCTTCTCTCTCATGTTTAATACACTCGCAGGGAAGAGAAAATTCTATTATCATTATGTGCTGGGGAAAGACAGATCTGATTCAATTTGAACAAGCAGAAAAAGAGAAGTCGAAGCAATATAGTGCAATGGTCCTCTAACATAGTGACTGTGTTTAGGAATTCACCTAAAACCGTTTTCAAAGTACTGAGTTGCTAAACATAAAAGTACACCCCGCATTCTATGTGCAGATTTTCTAAATGATGAATAAATGGCCTGCTCAAGGGATCACTCGAGACCTAACAGGTCCGATTCAAGAGAAAATGAAACTAAAGTAAATAAGGACCTCTCAATATTGAATTCTTAAATTCAATGATCAGCTAATGTAACCACTACTCAGAGAGGCAAGCAGGATATTGGTTTCTCTGTACATTTTGGTGGAGAAGTCATTTCCTTCCACTAAATCAAAGGGCTAGCTTTGGACCTAACGTGCTTTCCCTCAGTGGTCTGAGCGTCTCAGCGAGGGCATCTCTAGAACCATTTCTCTTTTAACCTTTGTGCGTTTAACAGACATCCTGAAAATCAAGCGCAAAGCATCTTATTTAACAAAAAGAAAAAAAAATCCGATTAAAAAAAAAGCTTTACAGAAAATCTTTCTTTTTAATTCGATGTTTATGTGCATAAACAAAAACGAGGACAATCTCTGTACCACTGGCATCATTCCTGCCAAGATCTCTTTATAGTAAGCAAAATATTCCATTGTCTTTGCCTCCTTTAGCTTGGTTTTACTCCTGGTTTGAGTCAAGTCATGGAACTAATTGTCTCGGGTACACATTCCGAGCTCCATAGTCTCCGACTACTCAGCTCACGTGGTTGGAAAGAGGTCAATTACGTTTATGCGGTTCATGCCGGGTATTGGCATGACACTCTCCTTCTTTGAAGGAGTTGATCAAAGACATACTGACCTCTTCAGACTCATTAATCTAGTCGTATTCGGGGGAAAGTTAAGCTGTCCTCACCCTTTGAATTAAAAAAAAATAGTAATAATAATAAGGCACCTGCAAGTCAAAGATAACTTTTCCAAAAAACATATCTCAAGAGTATTTTCCAATGTTTGTGCAAAGGTCCTAAAAATCTACCACATGATCCTTCTGCCACATTTGCAGAAATAGGACAGATACGGTTACGGGCCGTGATTCAGTAGCTGATGAAAATAAACTTTTTGAAAAAGTTATGCGAATAACTTGCAAATTTAAATAGCAGAGAAAGATAAAATTGTCATAGTAATTAAGTGCAGCTTTTAAAGCTGTCACTTATATGCATTCTCAGATATAAAGGGCTCTTTTTTAATTTTTAAGGAGAAAACGATTTTGCCTAATGGGTTACAGGATTCTCTCCCACACCCCACCCCAATCTGGGTGCACCACACGCCTTCTCGTCGGTTGTCACAGAAGAGGGATCCCAGTACGTGCTAGGAAGACCGTGGATGAGCTCCTCCAAGAATCTCTACTTACATATAAATATCCTTCAGAAAGCATCCTCCAGGCAAAACACGTCTTTCCCAAATACATTGCTTTATCAGCATAACCTTGCCAAAGCCAGCAACATTGCATTGAAGTGATCATAAAATAAGCTGAAATTCTTGCCAAAGGAAACAACAGTTATATTTCAAATATCTGACTACAAAAACTCACTTATTTTTTTATTTGAGAACTAAATTGCAGTGTGCCTTGACTTACAACAACTTCATTGTCAAATGACAAACGTGTCCTATCTCAAGCCACCCGAATTCTCAAACTATATTTGAAATTAGTTTTCTAGAAAATCCCCAAATAATCTGTATATTTTGATTGTGGACCTACATAAAAAAAGCGCACGCTCACGCACGCACGCACACACACACACACACACACACCCCTTAGACACCAAGATACACTTGTAAACTATTCAAGAACACTACTCGTTTTCCCAAATAAATTTTAATTTTGCTGAAGTGTAAGTACCGGGGAGTATTTCTCTGTAACTCTATTATAACTTCCAGCAGGAAAAAAATACCTCTACATAAATATGTCCATATTTGAACCTGTCTGAATAACTCCACCGCTTACACAGTAATAGGTTGGCAAGGGGAGTTGCTTTCATGACCTCAGTTCTTAAATTACGAAGACACTAAATTAAAGGCCAGCTAAGAAAAAGACTGTATGTTTGTAACTTAGATTCCTTATGCTGGATTCTTTGCATTGGTTTTACAACTGACTTACTATATTTGATTTATTACCTTGTGTACCTCAACAATCTAGAGAGCAGAAACGGTCACTTGGGAATCCGGAGTTACATAAATTAAGTCTCTCTAAAATGTTTTTATGTATGTGGTAAGGAAGATTTATTACTGCATGTATTCAAGAAAAGTTCGTATCGCTGGTTACGTCTTTGCGTTTGCGTTAATAAAAGATACAGTGACATCTTGTTAACTCAGGGTGGCCCCCGATGATCCCTGCCTCTGGGCATTCACGTTTTGTAGTACCTCCCACACGGCACCGCGTTTGGTCTGTGTGTCCAACCGAATACAGCAGAAGGCAAGGTGTCAGTTCCAAGATTGGGTTATAAGAGACTCTCGCTGCCGCCTTGGGCTCTTTTTCTCTTGGATCACTTGCTCTGGGGAAGTTAGTTACCATGTCTTCAAGACGCTCCGTAGCCTATGGAGAAGCCCACGTGGTGGGAACTGAGATCTCGGTAGATCCAGCCAGGGACTGAGGCCTGCCAACAACCACGGGGGTCCGTCAGAAGACCACAGCCCCAGCTGACAGCTTGACTGTAACCTCACAAAAGACCGTGAGCCGGAAGTGGCCGGCCAAGCTACCCTCAGTTTCCTGACCCACAGAACTTGTGAGGCAAAAAGCGTTTTGTTTGTTCTAAGCCGTCAAATTCGGGGATAGTTTGCTGAGTAGCGATTAAGAGCGAAAACACAGGGAACACCAGCCTTCGGACTGCATTGTTTCTCCAGAGCTGCAGGCCTAGGAAGACAGGCATCGGGCATCGTTCCTCCCTCTAGGAGAGCGGCTTTGAGCCTTTTAAGGGTCATGAAAACTTAAGAACAATCCAGATCTTTTCCTTACAAAAATGTACCCACACTCACAGACATAATGTTTTGCAGATGATGTCAGGAACTGGCGTTAATCTCTGAAGCCTGCCGGTGAGTATCCTCCGGGTACAGGATACCAATGAAAAATAAACCGACCCCAGAGATCAGGTGGAAAAGTAGTGCCAGAACCAGGCAGGGGCCCCACCTGAATTAGGAAAGCCGGAGTGCTGGTCACCGGAGAGCCTATCAGAGGAGCTCACACCTCTACTCCTGCAGAGGGAAGGAGCCACCGCATTTCAAAGAAGGCTGCCGAATGGCTGGCGTCATGAAGTCATGAATTGGAAAGGCCGTGGCAATAGCTTGGCATTTAGGCCTTCCCACACTTCAATCTGCTTTTGCTTTTAAAAAATATGCTAATTCAGCAGTTAGTCATAGAGGCTCGGAACAGCAGCTTTGCCTCCAGTCTGTAACTCGAGACCCGGGTTCCTTGCTGGGGCTGTAGGGAAATGCAATGTGTACAAGGAGTTACGGGCCCCCCCCTCCCGCCTGTGATGACCTCTCCGGGGACGCGGCCACGTGCACACGAAAGGGCAGCAGCCCGAGAATCACCCTCCTCACAGGCAGGCATCAGGGCTGGTTCTCTGGCCACCCAGCCCCAGAGTGTTTGGCAATGTGGCACGGCAGTACTTTGAAAGAATACCACGATGTTTGTAGATTATCTGGGTGATTAGGATTTGCTTTGCAACACAACTCATTCATAAATTTTATGACTTGCTAGAATGAGAGTCAGAGGGAAGTGTGCGTGTGTGTGTGTGTGCGCGCGCACGTGGCAGGCACGGGGAGAGAAGGACGGGCAGAGAGGAAGAAAGAAAGAGAAGAAAGGACAAACTAGCCTTCAGACAGCTCTCTCTCTGTGAAGCTCATCGGCCAGGCTCGCCGCCTTCCAGTCGAGCCTGCTGGACTGGTTAGCCTGGTTACACCACCTCCAAGCCCCTCATTACCCTATCCTTGGATCCAGGAAACACGATGAAAAGCCTACCATGGGTCGGGCTGCGCTTTGCGCCATCAATAACTCTGACTGTCCGAAAAGCCCAAGGAGCCCACACATACGCAGAATATTCTAGACTTGCACGTGGACAGCGTCCTTCTACAGCCACCTCCACCCGCCCGTCTCCCACTCTGCCAACTCCAGAGCTCTGAGCCAAATCATCCGATCACTAAAGTTCTATTTCCCTGCGCCCGTGACAGGCAGTGGCGATCTAGAAGAGAGAGAGGCAGCCCGTGTAGACAGGGAAGAAAGGCACCGTCGGTGGGGTCGGAATTGCCTCTGCGGTTTTCTGTTGAAGGCGCCAGCGTGCTCTGGAGGACCAGGGAAACTGGCTGGGGCCCGAAAACTGCAAGGTCAGAAGGCCTCTCCATGCTACGCAGTGGAGCCTAGGTCTCTACGCTGGCTTGGCAATGGCCTCCAGAGCAAAGCCCGACGGGAGGCGGGAGGCCCAGCTAAGGCAGCAGGAGCCACGAGGAACCACACAAAGCAGCTCACACCTTTTACTTCTGCTGAGGGAAGAGCCGCGACATCTCCGGAGGCCGCCAAGTGACAGCGTCGAACGCAAAGGCTAATGGCACCTGCTTGCCCTTTTCGCCTTCTTGCATTTAAAATCCGGCTTTGTAAAAATCACTTTTTCACTTTCATTTCATTTCGGCCACGGCGGGGGGGGGGGGGGGCGGGGGTCAAAGGAAGATAAATCCCCACCACGTTTGCTTTGCTGGGATTTGAACAGAGGAAATCACTCTGGTTATTCCCTTGACGAACCGCTCACAGACCTGATCTGATCTGAAACTGAGGGGGAAGAGGAGTATTCTCACTTAACTCGGATACAAGACAATGCCTGTACCTGCGAAGAAGGCAGAAAATTCTGTGTTTACGTATGCGATTCACAGAATCTTCTTTCTTTTTTATATATGTCTTCCCTCTGCACGACCTTCGTATTAAAAAAGACAACACTGGGCCGTCTGCGGGCTAACACAGACGTGAAGGCATTTCTTCAAATCTGGCAACTTCCGGGGGGGCCTGGGTGGCTCTGTCAGTTGAGCATCCGACTTCAGCTCAGGTCATGATCTCACACTTCGTGGGTTCCAGCCCTCCAGGGCTGGAGCCTGCCTCAGATTCTGTGTCTCCCTCTCTGTCTGCCCCTACCCTGCTCACGCTTTGTCTTGTCTGTCTCTCTCTCTCTCAAAAAGAAAAAAATGAACATTTAAAAACATGAACAAGAAAACAATCTGGCAACTTTGCTCTGTACTCAGGATCCATTCTACCGACCCGAATCACATCGGTGCCCCCCCCTTCCGTCATAGGCTTCCGGAACACAGTGAACCCTGGGCCACTGTTCCATCACTTCCCTGCACTAAGGTCTTCCTCCAGAAACACCTCTGATCTGCTGCAGTTCGATCTGTCCCTGGCTCCAGCTTCCTGAGTCCTGCCAGCTCGCTGTCCCCAGACGCTAAAGAGGCAATTAAAACAGCTACTCACATCGTGTGCAAATATTCTCTCCCTCACTCTCTGATACTCCTCTTCTCTCTCTTCAATTGATTTACTTCGTCTGTCATCTCTAAATGGATGCACTCTGTTTTGCTGAACGGAAAGAAAGAAATCAGTACGGTTATCCAAGTTGAGCCGGTGCAAATCTGCAGTTAAGCAACCGTCAGCTGAGAATAAGAAATGTTCGCTTAAACAAATGGAGCATGAAGAGTGTCCTCCCCTCGGGTCCCGGAGGAGGCTGGGCCGGTGTGCAGGGTGCGTGCCTAACACGTGGAGGCAGTTGTCTGCGGCTCCTGCTTGCCTCCCCGCCTGACGCACCGAGGCCAGCGGTTTCCAGCATGAAAGCACCTGGACGCGTGTCCGGCGTGCGGCCAGTTCAGCTGGGACGCGGGCCACAGGGGTGGACTCCGTCTCCTCTGCTAACTAACCTGCGCGTTTGGGACTCTTCAGGCGGAAGCGGGATGTTGAGCACGCGGCTAGTTCAAGGCGGCTAAGGGAAGACGTGGCTGCGAACCGTTGGGTACCGGGAACAGTACCGGGAACAGTTGGGAACGGAACAAGGGAAGAAAGAAGGTAACGGGCAGAAAGGAAACCGTGGGCATAGTGTCTCCGTGTTCTAACCGGTGTTTTTCCTTCCCTCGGTGACTGATCCTGCACCCTGCGTTTGGCACAGAAAAGCAGACCCTGAATTTGAAGGGTCTGAATTTGTCGAGGAGGGTCAACACCAAGGAATCTAAAGGCACCATCCAAAGAACCCAGCATGAGGACTGTTCTTTTTCAGCCCTGGACCTGTGTCCCTGCCTGCGTCTCAACTCCCCTCCCCTCCTATTGTCCCATTCCTCACAAAAGACTCTGCGCGAACCACCTTCATCCGTTCATTCAACAAACACCCACTCAGTACACGACACAGGCACATGTCTCGGAGTCGATGGGAGCTGCTTACAGCTCCGTGGTGGTGGCGGTGGGGGTGCGAAGAACCGAGATACGGGTGAAGAACAGGGATTTTGTTTTTAAGTGCGTCAGAGATGCGCGCACTGGCTTAGTGACTCACAGAGTCATTAAAATGATAACTTGGGGGAGATGCGAGATTGTCTTACCTTCAAGAATTCTAAAGCCAAGTCTATTTTCAAAAAAATCTATTTGGATTGTCAGAGACACAATGGGCGACTGAGGTGGCAGCAGATAACTCTCTTCCGTCCGTATTATTGTTTTAACTTTATTGTCTTTTGTCATTCACTTAGTTAGCTATCTTCCTGATCACCCCGGATCCCAACTCCCCCACCCCCAATAACCCCCGTCTGGAGAAGAGATTGAGCAAATCTCTCTGCCCTTGCCGAAGTACCGTGAATCCTTACTCTAGGACAAGGTAATGTTTTGTCACAAGCAAAATACACAAAAGGAGAATGTTCTGCTACGGTTCATGCAAAACAAGCAGACGGTTTACATGGGCAGTAAAACGTGGGAAGGAGAAGGGGTGGAGGGGAGACTAAAACACGAACTCGAGTCCCTTGCGTGAAGACTTATTTTAGGAGAGTTGCAAAATCCACCTGTCCTCACCATAACAAGGTTTGTTCTTTACGGCTACACCAGTTGGTCATCGGTCCGTATTGGAAATCCAGCTGAGTGTGCACAACTGAAGGACAAAGCTGTGGGAGCGGAATTACTGCCATAGTTACACAGGCATCTGGAAATGCGATGACAAAGCTTTTCCCGACACCTCGGGCCAGTGGCGTCCCAACCCCGCACCCCCCTCACCAACACATGCTGCAAAAGCTGTGCCAAGCACCCCCCATGCAGCCCGACACACAGAGCCATTGCTGAAGCAATCGGGACAGATTTTCTCGGCTACCCACTGAATGCCAAAGGGGGAGCGAGGGAGGCAAGGAGGTTAGAGAGAGGACAGTCGCCTCGGAGGCGGGGGGAGGGGGGGGCTGGGGAAAGGGGCCGGGGACAACAGAAGGACAAGAACATAAGTCAGCCCACCTTCAAAAACAACAACGTCAGCCACTCTCAAACTTGAGAACCAACCTGATTGTCTTCTTTATCAATACTAGAGTTATCTCGCTTCAAGATAAACCGCTTCTGGGATTCTTCACCTTTTTCATCTTTTAAATGTTCACAAAACCTTTGCTCTGGTCTGCCAGCAAAGTAAAACATATCAATAAAAAAGTTCTCGCCCCTGGTTCAAGTCATTTTCTCAGTGTCGCTTTTTCCCCCACAGTGGCATTCAACTTAAAAAAGAAGCTACAGGTGGTCTGGGTACCAGGACTGCCGGCATTATACAGGTGGGTAATAACGGGGTCACCTCACAGGGGTGTCGTCAGGATACCGTTTGTGGCTTCGAATTCGAAGTCTTGTTGGCTGCGTGTTCCTCACCACGGCTGAAGTGAAGAAAACACTTTCAGGCCTGAACACGTATAGCGTATAGGTGTGTGTTCTTTCGTTATTTTGACCTCCGTCATTCCTGAATGCAGTCAAGTTCCCAGCCGTATTGTCAAACAAATACGTATGTTGAGAACTTGGGCAGACCACGTTAATTCACCAATGTCTGCGACAGGAGGACAGGTCTTGTCACATCGTCCCTCTCAAGAGCCATCAGAATCCATAGTGAGAGTGGATCACCTATAAATTACTTCCATCTTTCCCCATGACAAACGCTCTGGAATCTGACTCCAGTAGAGTCTGACATCCTTGACCCTGTCTTGTAAATCAGTGCAGTAATTGGGGAAACTGGACATATTTAGTTTAAACAGCTTAATGGCTGATTAGCAGGGGGAAAATGCTCCAAGCAGTTACACGCTATTGATTAGTCAATTGATTTCATTTTTGTAGGTCCTCTTAATCATTTTGTATTATTACAGGAAAGGGCCCCATGTCCTTGTTAATTTCCCACACTCGTCACCGCATGCCACAGAACTCAATGAATGGCCTGGGCATGGGTTCATCCCCAGAGGACGTGCTAAAGTGTTTGTCCCACGTTTAGAAGGAGTTGTAATTGATGACTCTCATTAAAGCCCCTCTGCCACGGCTGATGGATTACTTCTGAAGCCCAGTGGGTCTCCTCTATCTCTACGGGGTTCATTACGCATTCAGTTATTGGAAAGCGCCTTCACAGTGGCTCTTGTTTAATATGGCTGCCCAGTAATTAAGGGAATCTCATAGTGTCCCTTCTCGCTCCAAAAGAAGCAAACGGCACGCTGAAAACAAAGGGATCTTTTTCAGCGTATGGCTCAAGTCCGGATGGGGTGCGTCTTTTTCTTAAATACGCGTACGTGAATCATACTGGTATCGGTGAGCAGACGCTACCAGAAAGTCGGAACGATACCAGTTACAGCTTCCGGAACTGTGTGTAATTTTTGCAAAGGGTCAGCATCGCCTTTCTCAATCCTTACAGGACAACTCCGAGGCAGGAAGAACAAATATTTTACGCTTCTTTCATAGATAGAGAAACCATCCCCCAGTGATCCTTTTGACTGCAGGTTTATAGATTTTCCCAGCAAGCCACAGGCCTCAAACAGCCTCTTCACATCCTTGCAGAGATGGAATGGGATTCGGTCGCTCTGCTTATCCGGCACACAGTGGGCCAGAGGCCCTCAAGCCCCACAAAGAAGAACTAAAAAGCCTGCATCACCTCACCCAAAAGATCAATGTAAATGTTTTCCACCGCAATTAAAATGTAAAATATGGTAGAACAAGCCATCTGGAAGTGCAAATATGACATTTTAAAATCGGAATGCCAAGGGAACAAAGTAAACTTGCACTTTACAGTGCAAAGGCCATTTGCAGTGGAGAAATTCAACACGGTTCGTTCGGTGTTGGTCACCGCACGCTTCTCATTCCGCTGGACAGTCTTACAAGGTTAGCGTGAGTACTCACAGGCCACTGGCCATGATTACGGTTCTCCGGGAATTTTTTTTTTTTAACATTTAAAAAAAATTTTTTTTTTAACGTTTATTTATTTTTGAGACAGAGAGAGACAGAGCATGAACGGGGGAAGGTCAGAGAGAGAGGGAGACACAGAATCTGAAACAGGCTCCAGGCTCCGAGCAGTCAGCACAGAGCCCGACGCGGGGCTCGAACTCACGGGGCGCGAGATGGTGACCTGAGCCGAAGTCGGACGCTTAACCGACTGAGCCACCCAGGCGCCCCTCTCCAGGAATTTTTTTAAAGCATCCTAAAATTGTCAGCCGACACTTGGATGTTATGGTGTTTTTTTCTGTGGCAAGCAAAACTGGGTATCAACTTAAATACAGACGCTGACTATATCCACGCTAAGAAAAATCTCTCCTGATATTCCTGAACTCTGCTGCCTGGTGAATTCCAGTAGATGAAATGCTTTGCTTGCTGCTAAGTTTACAGATCCATTTCTTGTATTGGGTGCTAATAGCCTATAACTGTTCATTTAGATAAAAAGTGGTCTGGGAAGGTGAACTTTTCGAGTCACGAGCATAAGGTGAATTTGCTTTAGATGAAGTTCTTCTTTAAGAGGAAAACCATTTTGAGATTTCAGCATACTAACCAGGGTGAGAATGTGCGTTCCAGGTGGGTTGAGACCTTGTTTTTTCAATACTTAATTCTTAGTGTCTCACACGGTGCCTGGAATATGGGAAGCATTTGGTTGAATAAATAAACTAATCAATGTGTGAATGAATGAAAATTTAATAGCGCTATATAGGAACCACTGTAGTTCAGGGACAGATCAAAGAGTCGCTGAATCAGATATGCAGTCATAAATTTTTAAATTATAAAACAGAACAAGAGAGACTTTGGTTAGTAGGAGCATAAATTCAAATTTAGAACATGAAGAAGATCTTTAAAAATCAAATTTATGCTTTGGTTCAAGTTGACAAAAAAGAATCGTGTTACTTAAAAAAAATGGGTTTTAAATTTTGAGGTTCTTTTGGGAAGAGAGGTGGAAATGAGAATCTTAGCGTCTCTAGTTTTGAAGCTTCTGGTTTACAGTGTCATTATAGTTACAAGAGCTATTCAAGCATTAGTTTTTGAAATTTCATTTGCATTTTTTCATGGTGCTGGTTGATTTGTTTCTCATAGCAGCACATGTTTAGGAAAAAATATATCCATCCCATAAGAAAAGAACAGTCAAAGGACCTGGCTTTAATCAATAATGCAAATGTGATTTAGAGCAAGAATATTTCTCATTCTAACATATATGTTATGCAAAGTGCAGTCTCCATAATAATAGCTTTTGTTTCAAACTTGAGAACCTACTAGTTAGTCCCAATTATTCGTTCTTTCATGATTCTCTAAAAATATGTTGAGTGATTATAAAGTAACCATTTGAAGTTTGTGCAAAAAGAAAAAAAAAAAAACACTTAGTAAGATTGTCCCAGGTTGATTTTATCGAGAATTATCTATTACTCTAGCGCAAAAGGGCAATTTGCAGTTTAAACTCATGCAGACTAAAGCATACACCTGAAGCACCGCATGTGATTAAACTACAAATTACCGGTAATGCACCATTATATTAGAGCTTTTAAAAACCCTTTTTACCACTAATTTAACATCATAGCAATGTTATTTCTTAACCATAAAATGAGTGGAACTGAAAAGATATGATGGCCCTTTGTGTAAAATGGGAACGGATAACTTTCAGTGTATCAATAAGAGAATGGAACTCTAAGACAAACTCCTCAAAGCTGCAAAAGGTCACGGTATTGATCAAATTCATGATAACTAGAGTTTACTGCGTATCTCACAGCCACGATAATAACACACGCCTCGTTGTTCTTTCCTGACGGACTTTAGTCCTTGAGGTGTTATTTCTGGTGTTCTCCGTATCATCATCAAAAAGCAAAGAAAAGGAAGTTAGCGTTTCTTCTTGATGAAAAGATCGTTTCTTCTGAAGGTACAGTTTGTAGTAGCTACCAACCACGAATCTCATTGCTCGTGCGTGGGGAACAGTACTGGCGTTTCCAGCCAGGGTCCTGGCATCCCCGATAGAAACCCTGAAAACTTAGAATTACGTCCTCATTGTTTCTTATTAGACACAGCTCATCAACTGAGAGGCAGTGCGGCTGAGTGAAACACCCAGTAAGACATTCAAACTCTGTCTTCTGGTCAATCGATGACGATTTTAGGCTCCCCCCACCTCTTGAAACTTAAAATAGATGAGCACTCATTATTATTTTCAAAAATCTTTTTGATCTGGAAATATTTTACCGCCTGATACTTGAGATGAAATTTATCACTTTTCTTGCAAAGGGTTAAGCTTAATCCCTCTCCCCCCCACTCTATACACACACAGATGAAGAATTCAATTCTACTAAACATGGACGGGGCTCAAACGGAAGCCTTTGAATTTCATATCGAATAACTGAAAGACAGTCATCAATATGCATAAGTGTCTTAACAAAGAAAGGTTTCTGTGCACAACAGGATAAAATATTTTGATGGTGTAAGACACCTATCAAAAATATTTTAATAGTCGAACAGATTAGAGGAGCTTAAGAAGCACTTTCCCTCAATACTTTCAAATCTCCAATTAAAACATTTATAGCTGATGTCTTTTATTTCAAAAATAAAGTGCTACGTCCTTCAACTAGTTCGCAATTTGCTACATCCCTCTTCAACTCTTTCACAATTTCCACCACCATCTGGTCATTTTACACCATTCCATTCTCTCTTAAATGAGAGCACACCTTGCAAAGCCCACAAACGCGGTGCTAAGCATCCGGCTTCCAACATCTTTCAAGCATCTTGCCAACTCATGTTCTCAATTTTCTATGTGTCTGACAAATTCATCTTATTCTTCTCTGTCTCGGCTGTACTGTATCCATAAACAGAGGCGTGGAAGCTAACGTGGGAAACGCCTTGACTCTCCTTTAACCTAAGGCTATTCGTGAGCAACAACAAAATTAAGCAGACTACTCAAAGTCAGCAAAGGTCTCTGAGGCCCCTCCTCTTATTGGTGCCAACACCCTGGAAAACAAGTTACGTGCATTAAGACCCCTGACGGTATCTATCCACCTTGACAGAGCGACTGCATTTCTAAGAATGAGTCCAAAGAAATAGTAACAAATGAATGCACAATTTCACTGTTCAAGACAGCAAAACAGTGGAAATCCATGGTGGTCTGATTAAGTAGCTTAACGTATCTCCACATGTGACACGTAGCTTTATAAGATGATATCCGAGGCTACTGACTAACGTAGAAAAGCGACGTATAGAAGGATATACTACGCTCACATATACGTTGAAACCATACTATTTAATAAGAATAACGATAGCAGCAGTTTTCTCCGGATGGTAGGGTAATGGGCAACTTTTACCGCTAATCTTTCATACATTTGTGATTATTGTAATAAATTGCATCTCATCAACAAAATAATAAAAGCTATTGGTTTAGAAAGATAGGAAACCAAACCAGCAACCTACAAGTGGTTTGTATATAACCACTGGATTGTGAACAATTAAAATATTCTTATCTTTTGAATACTTTCTTTCACGCCCTGTATTATTTTATAATCTAAAACGGATACTTCGTTGTGGCATTTTGTCAAAAATCCCCCCTTTTTTAATGCTATGTCCTTGTCGATCTATATACACAGAGACTTGCATTTAATAATCATACTCTAATTGTAATAAGTAAGTGATAGTGTTCAATCTGAAGACCTTTTTCCCCCCCTCTCTAAATGGAGAACCCAAATAATAACGGTAGAGGAAAAAAAAGATAAGAAGGATGAGTAAAAACAGGAGAAATTATGAAATTGGAAAAAGAGAAAGAAATCATATGCCTTAAGATGTAGAATGCTGTCTTCTCTGCCTGTGAATTCAGCCATTTCTGAACAGTACTGTCCATGGTATTGGCAACAGTACCCCAGAGGCATACACATCAGACGGATATATTCAGCTAAAAAAACATGCATATTTCTGCAAGTTTACCTGTAAATTGAGAATTTCCACAAATGAAAATTTTCTTTAAAAAGGGGCTAGGTTATCAGTGAACCTTTCACAGATAGAGTGCTCCCTCCAAACACCCAATGGCCAAAGCTCCACTCCCCCCAAAACACAATGCATGTGAATAATCCGATAACTTTAATATAAACGGACGTGAACTAGCATACGAAATTTAACGGAGCAATAGTTTCAATAATGACACTAAATTTTAAACAATTCCCACGTAAATGCTGATAAGCGGGGCTAACAAGGGTCTGGCGTTTTCAAAACACACATTGTTGTGTCTTTTCATCCCTACAGCTTACTAAGAGTGGGCTTTTTGCAAATTACAGTAAAACCTTGGTTTGCGAGCGTAGTTCTGAAAACAGGCTTGTAATCCAAAGCACTCGTATACCAAAGCGAATTTCAAGAACCGTCGGCCCAGTTGTGATCATGTGACATTGAGCAATCACGTGCCACTCTTACTGCACGACATCGCTCGTTTCTCAAGTTAAAATTTATTAGAAATGTGTGCTCGCCTTGCGGAACATTCAGAGAACGAGTTACTCGCAATCCGAGGTTTTACTGTACTTAACACGCCTAAGACAGAAGCCTGGTTTGTTTCGTTGTAAGAACGGAAAGTAACAATTCTTATCTTAAAGTGTTTGGGAGGGTCAAGCCCAATGCCAGGCACGGGTAAATCACTCTATAGATATCATAATCTATTATTACCATCGTTCGTACCTTTCTGGGGAGTCAAAACCTAAAGGCCTGCCAATGAATATTGAGCCAACATTTACATTAGTGTTCATTTTAATGAGGGTAAATCCAATCTGCACTATAATATTCAAATAATGGTTTGATTCATGAGTTCCAAATGAAGCAGTAACAATGGTCTGAAAGTAATGTTTTCTTTGCAAACTGCTGAATGTGATTATTGCTTCTTGGCATGAAAGGCTTTTTGCTTACAATGCTGTGTATAAAAACATTCCATTTAAGCTTATATGCAAATATAGTATTTTACTTGCTGAGAAGGTCCAGAGTGATCAGTGTGCTTTAACTGGTATGGAATGACTAAATACGCATTGTATGTGTAAAGAAATGCCGTTTTTTTGGTTTTTTGGTTTTTGGGTTTTGGTTTTTTCACCTTCCTGGTTTAAAGGGCAGGAGGGTGGGAAGTGAGCGCTGTGCTCTCCTGGAAATGCTGTGGGATCTAGACAGGCTGGGAGGTTGAAAGGAGTCCAGCTGCGGGGTAAAATGTATTAGGTATGCAACCACTTCTCAGGGCGGATTCCGATCTATTGCTTGAAGATTGGTACCGATAATCACAATCTAGCCTGTTAAGTATGCGCTTCAACGGAAACCAAACACCTTTGGCCAGTAAACTACAGCCTGTCTTTCTACCATATAACCCATTCTATCTCTCCTAAAGCCAGGACGACATGCTAATGACCTCTCCCGCTATCAGAAAGGTTAAGATCCACAAGTCACAAGAACTACACCAAGAAGACCAGCTGGTCATTATACATTTCATCTTCAGGTACGACCCCAAACTTTTCCCAAGGCACCGGTGCTCAAGTGCTGACAACCCTAATGACGGATCTTGATGCAAGGAAGGGAGAGAGCTCTGGAAGCAGGTCTAATTCTGCCGCTTACAGCAAAACCGTAGGTGGGAGCAACCAGGCCCCAGTAATACTGCTCCCTCCAAACAGATCGCACATTTGAGATCACACTGTAGGTACTACGTGTGTGTATAGTGAACCCTTCTCCAACAGCCCCAACCTGCATGACACAGATCACACACACACACACACACACACACACACACACATACACACAATCCTGATCAAAATTACCTTGTCTCTTCAAATAAACAATAAACAGAAGATGGACATATTCTATAGCCTACACTTCTTTTGTTCAAAGCAGGCCACCGAATACCTGAGAACTACTTTTCGCTCAGCACAGTCTAAGAACATGGAGCTGGGTTTTGTCTTACTTCTGCGCGTGCCCGGACAATTTTTAATCCGGGGTGTTCTGCGGTCCTGGAGTTTTGTTGGCATCACGATTTTAACATCCACCTTAGTGTTACCATGGTTTCCTCGAGTTCTCTGTTCAACTTTAAAAATAATTAAATGCAAATTAGGAGTTTGTAAAGGAAACCAAGCGATAAGGTTTGGTTTTCTTCTTGCTCTTTGTCATTTCAGAGTATTGATTCTGTGCACGTTAGTTGTTTCCCTGACCTTAGGTGGAGGGTCATGGCTGTAGAGGCGGGCATCTTGGGTCTTCTGTGTATTGACTAAGTACGATCAAGACCCAAATCTCAGTTTTTGCTCCTGTAAAATGGTCTAGCTTTATCTACCTCGAATGTGGTAAGCTAAATAAACAAGCACTTAATTATCTAAAAAAAAAAAATCACTCCATGGAAAAGCTCTTTAAAAAAAGTTATATTAAAGATTCTAATATTATAGAAGGAGCATGCACGTTTCATTTCTAAAATTAAGTGGTAAATTATCCATGCGACACTCAAAGGGCCATCCATCATTTCTGGTGGGGAAAAGAACACAACAAACTTCTTTTCTCACCTCAAGATCTATTTCTGAGACTCACCTATCTCATCTACAGGATACGTTCTCTGAGGTATTTGAGAATAATAACATGAGAAAATACAAATATTTGAGAGCGGTGATAGGGAGTTTGACCGATGTTAACAAATAAGTCTTACTTTGAGCCTGAGTATTGATTAAAGGACTAGGGTGTCAGTTCAGTAAATAAAGCATCGTGGCTTTCCTAAGAGCAACGTGATTCTGAGTTAGGCTTCTGATCTTTGGCTTTTAGTCAGACGATTTCTATTCCTATGGAAAGTGCAGAGTAAATTTACCATGTTTGGAAGTAACAGGATGCCAAGCAACCACTCAGAGATTTCCAAGAGGCACTTAAAGAAATTGATGCCTGATCTTCCACAGAGGATTATTCGGCAAGCAGTGGCATCGGGATGTAGCTCCGTTTACTGACGGGTGCCATTCACGCGCCAGCCAAAAGGAAAACGAATAGAACACACGTGGGAGGAAAGCTTGGGGTTTTAGTGAGTCTGTTTGTTTTGGTATAAACATCCTGGATCACCCGCAGGGAGTGAAATGCCCGAGGGCCAAAACCCAGTAATTCCCACCTTAAACCATAGCCTCTTAAGAAAACTGAACAGAACAGGTGTCCCTTACGGCTCTGGCACTCCCTCTCTGTGTCTGCCACTGGGCATGTGGAAGGTCCCACAGTCCCGCCTCTCAGGGCAGGACTTACCCATCACTTCAGGGCTTCTTGACAAAGTCAACTGGGCTCAACCGTTGTCACCAAAGAGAAGCTTTATTTAGACAGAGGGCAAGTTTATGAGTCTTCTGATTTACCAAATAGCTAACTCAGGTCATTATCCTCTCTGGAACAAACGAACAGGCCAACTATGGTCATCACTACCCGGGTCCACACTTCTCAGGAATCCAGGCATTGTATTATCTTAAGACGTCACCCCAAAGCTCTGCCTCTGGGTCTCTATTCTTGTTTCATGGTTTCTGGGGCTGAGAACCACTCTCCTCCAAAGGAGATGCCATTTCTGTCTTTGATCTGCACTCTGGAAATAGGGGATTTCAGGCAATGACAGTGGGTGGGTGCCAAAGTCAAAGGAAAAAAAAAAATATTCGAGAGATGACAACCTTTTAACGTGACAATTATCCGGGACTGGTTCAGCAGTTACTCTGACATATGCAAAGACGTTCAGGTACACTTGAGACTCTGCCTATGCCTGATCTTGGCCCCTTGGAAAACACTAAGGCAAGAGGATGGTTTCAAGCCTCCAAATGATACAAGCTGAGCACACACCCTTTCTCTAAGAGGGAGAAAGACAGATGGCGGTGAAAAAAAAAAATCATCTAACAAAAGAACCACGGGCTGCTTTGGGCTAACCACCTGGAAAAGTAAGCAAAAGACAAAGTGGAGACAAGAAAGGCAGATACAGAGAAGGTCGAAGCTTCTCATACAAAAATAGACTCAGGTACGCACAGCATTCAAATAGTTTCCACAAAATCGTTGCTCATAGTTTTAGTCTCCATCCCAAGTGCGTATCTTTAGAACGCAACACCCTAGAGAGTAAATATGCGTTGTAAACATCACTTTTCATACCAGAATAACACCGACCCTGCCCGGATTTCCAATGGGCTCATTTGGTGCCACCACCAAATCTGGGAGTTGACCAAGAATCCCAACGCAAGAAAATATGAAAGGGCCACAGAGTATAACGTATTTCAGGCAACCCACAGGGGAAAGAGGAATAAACCAAAGGTGGCAGAACATAACAGGGTGAATCTCAGCTCAAAAATGTCGTTATTCCAACAAAAAGGCAGTAATTCTCGTGAGAGGCACCCCCAGCTCTTCAGACCCCATTTGCGGACGGACAGGTGTGCTGGGAGGCTCCAGGTTACATATACTCACCTGCTCTTACCCCGGCCAAGTCAGAGAACCAACAAGGTTGCTGTGCTGTGAGAGTCAGGTGACTTCCCTTTGTTAATTCTCTAAAGCACCCAAGTTTGCTCAGAGGAAGGCACCTCCCCGGAATGTCTCCCACGTGAGCATGGCTGTCATTTCCTACTCTCTCTGGACTACTCTAATTTCCAACCCTAACCCCATGCTCTTGTGGCTACGGCATGAAACCGTGGATTTGAACAATCGGGTTGCCTACAGCAGTTTTGTAATGCAATAGACAGCTTTATCTCCTACAATGACGTCGTTGATGAATGTAGCTTTTTCCATTCTTGGGGGGGGGGGGAGAAAGATGGAAATGGAATAAAACAAGGTTGAAATTGAATCACTATCACCCCCTGCCAAACATTGCATCTAGTTGGTAGTGATAACCACAGAAAAGGTAGCAAGAAGTATCAAACTGTGGGGAGTGTGTTTTATTTGCTGATTACCACTGAGTTCATTTTCGAAGATCCCTCCCCATCCCCCACCCCTGGGCCCATTCCTTGTATCTTATCAGACAACAAGAGACTTAGATGGCATTTCCAACCAATCCAAGGAATCTTCTCGGGGATTCTGCTCAAGACGTTCTGGGTGGTTTTGCTCTAAGAGAGTTAGGTTATTTAAGAACATTGTTCTTGGCATGTAACAAACCGACTTGGATCCCAGCCATGCTAATCATTGCTTCTCTGTTGGTCCAAAATTGAACCTGAGTTTGTGCCTCATTTTCTGCTTCTGTAAAATAAGGCTCTAATTACCTAGGTTGTAAATACGATTTCAAGATTAAATGAAACAATATACAGGAAATGAGAGGTAAAGTACCCCATGCAATGAGTAAGAAGCAGATAATCCTACTCTATCACTTCAGTAACTGAAAAGTTAGTCCTCAGAGAAATGTTTTCCGTCATGAAGGACAGGTATATTTCCTCTCAGGACATTAGAGAAAATACCAGAGGCGAGGAAGTACATACGCACATGTACATACAATCCTCACAGGGTCTTATCACGACTTAAATGCTTTGAGCCTCACGTGAAAGTATTCTCTGTCTGTGCAAACCTTAATATTCTCAAGTCACACCGTACAATGACCCGAACTGCTTATACTCTAGAAACGCGAGCATTCTGGGAAATGAATCCCAGCCATGATGTGGCTGAGCGACATCCACGTCAGAAGATCAGTGTCGGTGAGACAGAAACATCAAAACTTGCATGGAAACGTGCTTTCTCACTGTCAGCCCTACAGTCCATTTTTGTCCCCTCCGTCCACATTTCTCTGCATTTCTCCCAAGCTACGGTGCCATTTAAGATACGCACCTTCACGGACTTGCACTGAACTGGCATGGAACCGCGTACTCCGAAAAGGCATCCCTCAAACACAAAACCCACGAGGAGCCACCTGAGGAATTTCCACCTCGGCCTCCTTCCCTCCGGTACATGGAAACCTCTCCATCCAACAATATGCCTATTAAAACACGTTTCTATGACCGTGGTCCCCATGACCATCGCATACCGATTGCCCTGACAGCACAACTCTTGAAATTTTCAGAGAACCCAAGAAAACCAAGACGCCTACGACTTACACGGCAAGTTCTGGTTAGAACGTCCCATTTCAGACTTCAACTCCAAGAGAACATGGGAACAAACAGTTCTGATTAGAACGTCCCATTTCAGACTTCAACTCCAAGAGACCATGGGAACAAACTTTTAAAATCAAACATACAACTTTCTACGGAACAACATTTCTCCTTTGTTAAAGATGCCGACGGTGCTTCAGGTCCTGAGGATGGGACTTGTTCCTCTTTGAAAGATGACATTTAATTCACCCACTTCTCTTGTCCGAAAAGGCCCCGCCCATATCCCCAGACAAGAGCCCCTCAAATAGAGGATGGTCAGATGGGTGGCTGGACTAGAACAGCAGGACTTGACAGCTCCACACCGGACACTGGTAAGGTCAATTCTTCTGGAAATACCTTAAGAGTCCACGATCTACGGTCATTTGTCTTTTTGTTTAGGCATGGTGTGAGTCACAGAGAGGGGCTAGAGGGTGTGCATAAGAATAGGCATTCCGCTGTGGCAACCACACTTGAAACATGCTCCTTTCACTCTTCCTGAAGGCATAAACACGTGGGGTCTATTTAAAATTGGCCAGTTTTGAAAACATACACACGCACATGCACGCACGCGCACACACACGTATAAACCACTGTTCTCCAGGAAGTGAAGAAGTCTAAGAGCATGATAATATGATACTTATTAGCCAGAAAACAGAAGTCTGAAAGGACAAATGACATACTCTAGTGATACTTGGAAACTTGTAAGAATCCCAAGGGTCCAGACCGGAGCTGCCCAATGGGCCTTCCCGAAATCACGGAAATATTCTCTATAGGTTCTGTCTCACACGTGCACTTGAAATGGGGCTAGCTTGGCCGAGGACCTGAACTTTGAAGCTTAAATCTTATCGAAATTTGATTCATTTCAACCAACACGTAAATAGCTCTATGTCGCTCCTGGCTACCACACTGGACATACAGCAAGTTCAGAGCCATCACTCAACATTCACCAAGAGTCTTTACACAGTGCCAATTTTCTCAAAAACCACTCTACCTAAAAACAGGTCTCACACACGTGCGCTAATGTTCATGACCATGCGATTGCAAAGATCAATGCAAATTATAAATAAATGCACTCGCTCTACTGGCTGAACCTGTGTCGGACGCTATACTTGACCTACGGGCATTTCCATGTCTGCTATGGTCTACGGAGAGAGAGGAGGAAAAAGAAAAAGAAAACCATCCACCGCTGGCCTATTTTGCGATCAATGTGTCTCTGCACTTGCAGCACCCGAGAGTCGTAAGAAACGCCAGAATGGAGACTGAAAACAGCAACAGCGAGGAATTCTCCATGGGGAGGGGGCCCATGAAGAATGAAAGGGCAGTGACCTTTCATTCCTATGACGGTTGAAGATCGGAGGTCCACGCGCCAGCAATCAGATAAAGCGGAAAGCGGGTAGGCCCGCACTCTCGTTCTGCTGAACACGGACCGACCGAGCGCCGAGAACAGAAAGGGCCTCATCTGCAGCCATACTTGCCCAGCCTCTCTGGTGAGCAGAAAACACAGTGTTTGAACCACACTGCTCTACCCAACACAGAGGCTCCCTCCACTAACACGGCACTCCTAAAAACCACGCCACTGGCACAACTCAGCAAGCGCACTGTGGAAAAGTAAGCGATAATACACAGATGCCTTCGGAGAATGTGTCGCAGAGGGACGGTTTTTCAGTTTAACGTGGATTTTGCTAGAGAAGTGGCTTTGACACAGACATCACTTTAAGACAGCCAGATCCACATTTCCAAAGCCAATGGCTACTCATGCTGTGCTTTGGGTGACTCAACGGGCCCATGGAAAGATAGGAAGACACAGGCAAACCATCACGTTAAGGAGCAAAAACAAAGAAACATCTTCCTTTCAGATCTGGAGCTTAGCTATGGAGCTCAACATTCTCCTTCCTCAGGTGAAAAACAAACAAACAAAAAAAGGAGGCGGCAGATTGTAACGGATTTGTTTCAAGCCCCACAGCCGGTAAGTAAAAGAATTGAGTCCTGGGGGTGGGATTTCGGTCTCTGGGTTCAGGGCTTTTGGTCTCGCTAAAAACTACAGCAAGACAGAGGTCTACAAACCAGAAAGAGGAAGAAAAGAACAGTTATCCTGGATACGTCACTGTGGTTTTAAAAGGTCCGTTATTTTCAATTTGAGTTATATTCTGACATAAAATGTTCCATGCTCTTTTGATGTAATCACATGGAGTATGTTTTTTAAATGGTTTTATTTGTTTATTTATGTATGTATGCGTGTATGTACGTATGTATTTATTTTGCGGGAAAGAGGCAGAGAGAGAGGGAGGGAGAGAGGATCGCAAGCAGGCTCTGCACTGTCAGCACAGAGGCTGACGTGGGACTCGATCTCACGCTTCGTGAGACCATAACCTGCGCCGAAATCGAGAGTCAGGTGCTTGCTTAACCGCCTGAGCCACCCATGCACCCCCTCACGTGGAGTACCGAGAGAAGAGAGAAAATTATGTTTCAGGAGCTATACAAAAGTTCTGGGGATAAATCCACTTTATTGCCCCAATTGTACAAACTTTCCTGGTCCTCACATACTCTTCTGCAGATAAATGCCACACGCTGCTGATAAGTGCAAGAGATAAATAACGCGGCACAGTTTAAATGTCACGTACGTTGAATCGTATAGCATGCTCTTATAAACGAAGCCGTGCGAGAAAAAAGGAAACGCTAAATAAATACGGTGATGGGCTTACATTCTTGTGTTGCTGGTCTTGTTGATGATAACAGATTTCCCTGTTTGATCCACATTGTGATCCAACCCAAAGTAAGCTGCCACTCGATGGACAAGCATTCTCTGGTAGGATGACATCTGAGGGAACTTTTTATAATGATTACTGGAAAGGAACACAGGACAGAGTGGGATCAGCATTGGCGTTTCCGGCCTGTAGTACATTTTACAGGTACACACACAAAACCAGTCCTTCCCCGTCCAAACCGCTAGGCTTAGTTCATCCTCGGCAACACTTCAGGTGCTCGTTTCTGGACACTTTTCCGCTGATGATGTATCTATCGATTAAGCTACAAGAAGTGTCTTTGTTTCATAGCTGCACGTTTCTCTCAGCAAAGAGAACCTGACGTCCGTTGGAAAGTATTCTCTTCTAGTCCGTGGTACCTTATCGGCACAGCCAGGCCCAGGACAAATGATATGACATACTATGTGACAGCAGATGCCTATCTGGAGATGTGTCGTTACACGGTTTACACAGAAAACAGCGCAATTATGCCCAGGCATCACTGACTGCAGCCAGCTGGAGCCCATTAAAAAACTATAATAAAAATGAAAAGGGTTGCCTCTTGTCACAGCTACTCTACGCTAATCAGCGGCCCCCTGTTTATAGCCATTTTGTCAGGAACTTAACAAGCAGAAACACACATGGTCCAAGCAACAATCCCCATCAATACATAGCTTCTAACCCTAACAGCATCCCCACTCACCAAGTCGGCAAACATATTAAGTAACGTTTTATCTATCCCCCAGGCTTTCCAGAACGCATCATTAAACCCAAAGCCCAAACCAAGACCCCGTCGTAGAAATTAGCCCGCCTTGCAATGGAACATACTTGTTGTCACCAATGAAATCAATAATCTCCTGCTCCATTTTCAAGAGTATAATCCTGTCCCTGCAAAATAAATGTTAAAAATGAGAAGGTCGGACGGACTGGCCATTCCCAAAGACCAAACAAGTTCATCTGCACGTGTGACAGAGATGGTTTGAAGGTACGTGACTCCAGATCTTTAACGCTTCTCTGGAACGTGCTCCCCATATACGTATGATCTCGTTCCACTGGAGATGATTTCTCCTTGTAACACTGAAACTTCTGTGGTTTTTGTGTTACTGCAGACATATGAGGAATTAAGCCCACAAAACATATCAGACACATTGTAGATTTTAAATTAATAGGAAGCTGGACCAGGGCAAAGCCCAAGTAGAGAGTTATATAACTGCAGTGGAACATAATTTGGCTTATTTGACATTGACTCTTGTTCTCTGTCCTTTCCCCCTTAGTCCGTATCTCTTTGTGACCAGGAAAGCAGAACCCGTAAACTATAACGTATTCACTGGAGAGCTACCCAGGACTCAAGAGTTATCTATAAGCATCGTATGGAAAGCAATTCGACAATAAATTTCATATATTTAAAAAAAAGAGCATCTATAAGCAGTACACATGCAAACTATTCGCAGAAAAAATATAAAAGAACGCTTAAGACTTTAGAAAAGGTGCCTGCATCTTACAACTCTGTAAAGCGTTCGCCCTAACCACTCTGCGATAGTCCACTCGACTCTTCTAAAAATAAGAGGCTTATTTAATAATTTACCTGGAATTATTCTTTAATGTGTTAATCAGAAACTCATGCAAGTCTATGCCAGTAGAATCCGTGTATTCTTGGCTGCAATCTGAAACAAACAGCAGGATGGAGTTGTCAGGAATGCGGATGGGGAAAAGGGGGTAGCAATGTTTCCCTCTTGCTTGGGTACATTTTAGGTGAAGCTACTGGCGTGAACGGGACGTGTTTCGAAACTAGCAAACTGGCAGGGTGACACCAGAATGAAAGTCAGATTCGCGACAGAGGAACCCAGCAGATCCCGAGTATGGAAAGATCCAACTGTCACAGGATGGGGCGTGGGCACGGTCAGGTAGGAGGTGGGTGGGGTGAAATGTCACGTGTTCCTTCCCTGCTGTACATCAGCGAGGCCCCTCCACGTGACAGACCCACAGAGAGAACTCTGGAGAGTTTGGGATTCCAGGAAATCCCGTTTCTCTTAGCCCCGAGAAGGCAAAAAAAATACAAGTTCTGTGGCAAGGCTGTCTAAATATCAATCAGTGCAAAACACAGGAGGGCACTAAATAATCTCCAAGTCTTTCAACTCTTCTGATGCTGGCTAATGCTTAATTTCTAAAGCCATTTAACCTGTACTTCTTTACTCTTGTTACACCTCGGGTTTTAGATCTTCAGTAACAGAGGCCATCGGTAGAAGCAGATACATGGTTACAGAGCATACAAGTAGCAGACGCCCTATTCTGCCTCAGTTGCTTAAAAAAGAAAAAAAGAAAAGGAAAGAAAAAGTCTACCGCAAAGCTATTTACTCATGGTATTCTTCATTTCAACCTAACTTAGTTTTGTTTTACTTTGCGTTTCCTTTTTTTGTTGTGGTGGTACTTTTGTAACAATTAGGCAAGTCTGGAAGACCGGTTCGGGGATTTAGAAGGCAAAGCGCTGTTTGTTCTTGGAAAAACTTTATTGAAGGAGAAGCGTGTATTTTTTAGGTGAGACATTATGTGGCAGTATATGGGTGGCCAGAGGCCAAATCCATTTGTGCCAAATACAATGTTACTCACGTATGCCATCGACACTGATGTATACATCTGTGCTTTGGGGACACTATCACTCATTGGCTGTGAATTGCTAATCCACTGTCTGTCTTTTAAGATAAATAGGGAACTGCAGCTCTAAAACTAGGTATCATTACTGCTCCTCAGCCCAACTTAACTGGACCGATAAACCTGAATTAAGAGATTGATGCTCACTCCTGTGCACCAAGTTACCACTGAAAATAGAAGACCCAAATGAAAATCCAAAGAAATAAAGGATCCTAAAAATAACCTTTCTGGCTCCACAAATAATGACACCGCGAACAGAAAGAAAATAGAGTTCACGCCTTTTACATACACACACACGTACACACAGAAAAGTACGGGCAGAGTTTGGTGGCAGGTAGATGTGTGTGTAAGTCTAGGATGTGCTCTGTGACTACTGATCTGTCCAAATTCAGTAAGTTAAGGAAACATGTTCACATTCACCTTTTGATAACATTCTGATCTTGGGCTTTTCAGAGGTTTTATCTTTGTTTTTATCCTTTTCTTTTTCTCTTTCTGAGTCATCTTTCCTAGATTTATCATCCTCTCGCAGGCTGGGAAAACTGGAAAGCTGTAAATGAATTGATTCCTGTTGAGGAAAAAATATAATAATTTAGGGCCAGATTTAAGAATCTCTGTCTGGTTTCCATTTTGCAAAGAGGTTATTAAATACAGGAAAATGAAAGCCAGGAGCAGGTTTTTTTTTTTTTTTCTTTTTCTTAAATGGTAAAAAATTCAACCTGTCAGAAAAATAATTGCCCTTTAAGGTGAATTAAACTTCAGAAGTCAATGGGAGTTCATGAGAAACATCTCGTACTAGAACTTGGCCTCATGAATATTCACATGAAGCAAGTCACTTTCTCCTAGATCATACCTCTTATTTTCCCTACAGATTTATTTTTAAACACTTAGGAACCATTTCCTTATCAGTAAGTTTGCATCACAGCCACTGTCACGTCTCAAAAAAAAAGAAGAAGAAGAAGCCTTCCGAGTTCTTTTCTATAATCCCTTATCAGGAGAAATCTGCACAAAGACAGACAGACAGATATTACGAATCATATTTACAGATGGAACAGACATAAAGGCCTTAATAGCCGATTTGCACTGAAAAGTCTGTCTTAGAACCACAAAACAAGGATATCTACTGCTGAGAAAAACCAAGCTGTCTAAATGCAGGAATCCTGGGCCCGGATTCTTATCACACACTGTGTACAAACTCCATTGATAAGTCACCGTAATACATGGCTACAATCAGCATTGCCGTTTAGAAAAGGTGGGAGGTACAACTATCTGGTCCATCAATTTAGTATTTTAATTTTCGCATCAGTCAACCCTTTCCAAAATGGAAAATTCTCTTGAACCAATGCTTTGGTATACAACTGACTGTTGACAGGACTGGAGCTGGATTCACTTTTATATTTATTTCGTTTGCGCTGGAAACAGCTCATTTTGTTTTAACTCATGCAGCAGCCATTTGGTTGATAGTATGTTCACCGTTTTGAAGAAGAATGAGCCAAATTAGATCGCTTAGTTTTATGACAAGCCCAAGCTATGATTAAAACTATGACAAATTAACCAACATTAAGCCCACTTTTGCTTATGTAAGAGATCATTTGATGGGAAACGTTTTTTTCCTACCGTGACATTCAAATTTATGACGTTAAAAAAATATATCCCCAATGACTAACAGTGTTCCTCACTAAAAACTGAACTAATGCTCCTATACACGTGACCAGATCGAGGCCTGCACACCCTCAAATTATGGCCGACCTAGGATTCTTAGGGTTCTTGGTAAACCTGGCTGATCTAAGAAGCGTAACACAAGGCCTCCCACACCAAGTTCGTTTTTTAGGAGGGGTTACCTTGTGAACTCCTGGCTGGAAGAAAAAGACACCGTGGTTGGAAAGACATAGGATAGAGAGGATGAAATCAAACACGTTCTCATGACAGATATTTATCTTAGCCAGATTTCCTGACATCCACGTGTTTCCCTTGGGGTGCACTTACACAACATACGTAACACCGAGTGTAACTTGGTTACAGGTTCTTTGGCATGTGATTTGGGACAGAAATGTCTTAGTCTGCAAAGGTTCAGGCAGATTTTAAGGTCTTGATTTGCTTCTACTGGCTAAGGGAACAGCTGGAACGTTTCTGCTTCAAGGGAATACAGTCGGGGGCGGGGAAGGATCAGTTCAATAGTTGATCAGGAGGGGAAACTGAGGGCACCAGGCCATGGGAGTGGTCTCCTTGCTTCTCCAAAACCGACTGCATCCCCTGCCTCTGTCAGTTTGCAGCTACGATCAGAGAGGGTTGGAAGCATACACACAAGAGCAGAGGCTAAAGAGCATCCTCCACCAAAAAAAAAAGAAAAAATGTACAAACTCACGTCACGTGTGGACAAACACTATTCTCGGGAAAATACCTCGCTTTTCTAGGCATCAGCATACATTATGGTGTTGAAAGAACACACAAAAGTGCTATAGAGTTGGTAAAAAACAATCTGTTATTTTTTAATATTTTTATTGATATGCTCAATAATAAAATACAGGTATTAATTGATACATCGGTACAGGATAAGTTTATATCCAACAACAGTAAAAGAATGATTCAAGTCACAGTAATACACTGGTAGGTAAATCGTAGAACATTTGGAAAGCAAAGCTCCTTTAACTGAAGGACAGACTGAACCGTCAGCTATGGGTCTGAGATCAAGTAATACAGGTAGCAAGAGTTTTTCCCCACACAGGAAAATGAAGGCAGTTTTCCAAGTACTGTGAATATACAAATATTAGGGAAGCAATACAATCCGTATAAATGTATACCTCTGCCGGGGTTCTCTGGGATTCAGTTCCCACGTTTTGTAAGTGCCGGTGGTACCTAATGAAGGCATCGCATATAAGCTCAAAGGTCTGCTTCTTTACTCTCTAAAAAGGAACGTGCCCACTCACTAACATGCGTGGTCTGGGTATTTCCTATTGGCCGTCTGCTCCCGCCTCCCCTCAGCCAGCCCCAAGAGGGGTGCGCAAGCTCTAAACCTCTCCTACAAAGCTAGTCTTGGCCACTGAGCTTGAAACCAGCGGGAACAGAGCACCCTTGGCCTCTTAATTCTCTGCACCAATCGTATGGAGAAACCGGACTCAGGTCCAGGACGGGCACTACAGTACAGATGATCTCTTTAAAAATTTCCTCCTGGTACCTCGTCAAATGGGACGAAGAGCAGATTAAGTCTACAAAGGCTGTCCTCCTCTGTCGGGTGTTAGGAGTGGGGGACAACCGGGGGCATGACTTCTCCCAGAGTCTGTCATTTTGCAGAGTTAACATGTATCGCGTGTGGTACATTACAAGCCGTCGATCAACATTTAAGAACACAAGCCGGGATATTCGCGTTATTTCCCCTTTTCAATCTCCATGAAAAATAGAAGCACGTGTAAAATGCTGAAGGAAAGCCACACACTTCTCAGAGCCCAGGTAAAATAAAGCTTGTGTATGAAACATAGTGATGGCTAGAGAAAGACAGCCTGTCTATGCCTTACGACATGAGTGGCATATTGAGAAAACGAAGCTAGGGGGAAAAAAATACTCTTAGGACAAAATCTATAAGGTATTTATTTTTGGTCCTTTTAAAGAAAGTGCTCTCAATGCTCTCTGCATCCACGAGGAGAATTTAGAGTATTTCAATTAAAGTAAAAAGAGGAAAGCCAACAAAAGCAAACAAAAACAATGATATCTTAATCAATTTTCTCTCCCCTGGGCTCAGATAAATCCTTTTACTTTTGTCTGGGCTTCTCTCAGCCTCTGAAAAAGCAAGGAACATTTCGGCAGCTAGACTATTTTTTTATAAAAGCGGATACGATGCCTAAAAGGCAAACAAAAATAAATACGATATGAAGTTCCCGTTTTGTCACGGGAGGGTTTCGTCAGAATGTAAATTTTCCGACCCCGATAGTCTCGCTGTAAGGAGCAAACCTAAGTGGAAGGACCCACAGCGATAGAGGAGAATATTAAATTCCTATAAATTTAATAATATGAAATTCACCACCAGCTCGGATTCACTTCTGGCCAATTGTTCCAGGATTCAGAAATCTCTACCAAAGTCCTTTAAAATAGGTCTCCAAAGCTCAATGCACCTTATTCACTATTTCTAAAGTTTTGTAAGAGCCAAGAGTTGTGTTTCTTATAGGCAAGTGCATTTGGGAAGTGAGAGGTAAGAACGTCCCAGAAGGAAGGAGAGTGGACACTAAGGATTGTATTTGGTTCAGTCTTATCAAGAGAGAGCCTTTGAGGAAACTCAGCACTACCGTGCTTACTTTTTAAGTGTTTTATCTAAATTCTTTTGACATTCCTTCCCATTTGCAGTTTTCAGAGAGTCTGGAAAAAAACAAACGTAACACTCTGTGACACACTGTTCAGCTAGTTTAGCATAGCTCATCAACGGGGGACGAAGCCAGCAAACTCTTTCTTCCTTTGATTATCTTTCTTTTCTCCCCCAAACCAGTGCGGAGTGCCAGCTTTCCACTCATGCACACGCACACCAAGAGAGATCCCATTCGTGCAGCTAATGGAAATGACAGGGGGTATGTACCTGGTCCTGAAGACTTTCTCCCCCTGGCCGGGCCGAGGATTCTTCACAGACAGCAAGGCTGCGAGTCAGTTTACCTTTTCCCGCTCCTGACTGGGGAGGGGAGAGAAGAGGCAAGGACAGGAAAATAAAGACAACAAGCAGAAGACGTCCTCCGGCTGTCAAATCGTCTCCCCCCCCTTCACAGGACACCCCCAAGTCAGACTTCGGACACCGAGCTTCGAACTGGGGGCTCAGTGCTGTCTGTGTGCCTTGGCTCCCAGACTGAGCCCCCTGGGTTGGTGGGGACGCAGGAGGAGGAGGACGTGACTGCGTGGACGTAAGGAAGGAACGCTTTTAGCAAACTGTGCCCATCACGTCGGAAACATACAAAGAATGCCTTGCTGCCATCTCCTGATCATCTAAGGAGGAAGAGATGACGGAACTAACACTGAGTTTGGGAGGGATCTGAATGGAAACGATGCTTCAGAAGACGAGGAACGGGATCGAAACACCGGCACCTGTTTACTTCGAGGGAGAAATCCACCGGGGCGACTAAAACGTCTGCCCCAGGTGTCGCGCAAAAGGACAGCCAAACAAGCCGGGGCTCACTGTGTAAGGCACTCTCAAATCTGCAATTGTGAAAAACAGGATCAGATATACACATTTGCGGCCACGTGAACACTAAGCGCTCTAATTGCAAAGCCTACGGAGCCAGGGAGAAAAGACAAGTGTCAACAGGACCCCCTTCCAAGCGGGCAGGACCAGGAGAGCCACGATCCACACGCGACCGTTTGAACTGTCGGCAAATCTTTTCACCCCGGTGTAGACTATGCAACTGACATCCGTGATATCACGTCAATGTGGAATCTCCAGAATCCTACCTTGGATTTTCTTCTTTCTTGGTTCTGAGCTGCCAGCCGCCTCTGTGTGTTGGAAACAAAGTAAAACAAACAAACAGACAGTAAACCAACAACCAGAGAGAGAGAGAGAGAGAGAGAGAGAGAGAGAGGTGTCACTAGAGTCCAGAAATCAATAGGAACAATAAGGTCTTATAACCACTGAGAAGGACTCCCCTCCCCCTCTCCCCCCAACTTTTGACCTTTTTAACTTTTAGCTCCTTCTCCTTAGAGCAGCTATGCAAGGGGGGGAAAGCTGACCTTGAAGGCTTTTGGCCATTATGTGGTTATCTGCCTTTGTTCACTGGTACATAAAAAGAATGAACACTATTGTAGTTTGGTTCAAAGAAAATCAATACAGGCTATTTGCAAATACAGTTGGTTTTCCCTCCACCAAATCTCCTTCTCTCATAAATCATGGTGTATTTAATCATATCACCTTTTCGGTACTGTCAGTCACTCCCAACAGCCCCAATACCCCCCTCCGTCCCTGGCCTGCCCTTTTCTAGGGCTTTCTCTCTGTCTCTGTTCCTCTCGCCCTCTCTCTCTCTCTCCCTGGCTGTGAATTCTAGGGCTTAGGTTGGTTGGCTCATATGAACTGAATCTTAGCCTGCCCTCAAAGGTCCACAGAGCTCACGCCTTAGATTTTTCTTAGTCTCATGATAATGAGCTGAGTCTTCAGCTTTCCGTGGAAGAGCAAATCCATTTTTAAGTCTCAACCAGCCTCAAGCTGCCTCAGGGAGAAACCCTTCTCAAGCGCCACGAGGTGGTCTGGAAATCACTCTGGAGATGCCGTGTGCAAATTCAGTCCTCAAAGAGGATCTCTGGCCCTTGCTTTCATTTCAAAGGGCATTCCGGAGCACGTTTTGCTCGGGAAGAAAAAGTAATTAATACTTAGGAAAGGAGAGGATTAGCTTTATGGATTTCCTATTCATTTCGTAGTCAAACTCTCCAGTGGAGACAAAGAAAAGAAAGAAGAAAAAAAAAAAAAAAAGGAAAAACCTCCCAAGCGCTCCGAAAATAAAGAAAAGGAACTGCACCCAGTTGTGCGAGACACTGGGTTTCCAGGCTCACCTGCAATTCGAGTTTCTCCTCTTCATCCAGACTCTCGGATTTCACAATGCCATTCTCTGGGGTGGCCGACTCCTGCTCAGTCCCGCCTTCCTCCACGATGGCCGGATTCAGGTCTCCTGGCTCGGACATCCTCCCGGACGCAAATTAAAATCACAAGGTTCGATGCCCTACGAGGTGAAGAAGTCAGAACGTAAAGTCAGCGCACTGTAGAGCCTTGACTGTTATTCCCGTGGCATTTCATGTCTCCTTTTGTATTCGAATTCAAATGAGCGACTCGGGCGGCTCTGTCACCGTGACACAAGGGGAGAACGACGAAGCCAGATCAAATCCAGTACCCAAGGCAAACGCGAGAGGCAGATTCGGGCGCCCTCTCCACACCCCCTCCGCACCCATACACACACACGCTTGCGAATACACACCTTGCCATCAAAAGGGATCGACAAATCTTAGGTGGAGACGCGGAACTCCCACACATCTACCAGTCCCTGTGCCCCACGACCAAGCAGGGGAGAAAGAGAAACAGAGTCTCCGTCCAACTCTTGGAAGAAACGACCCTCCGCCGCTGAGTCACGGGGTGCTCTGGGTGTTGGGCGGCAGGCCCCAGACGATTTGAAAAGTATTTGCGAGTTTTCAACCGGAGGCACGCTTTCCCAGGCACGGGGAATACAGGACGCCGTGCGAGGGGCAAAAAGCAACCGAAGAGGTAAGGATTCCGTTCGTACACGGCATCTAAATTTGGCAATAACACTTTCAGGGCCAACGCTGTCCGGCTTCAAACTGACAGCTCCATTATTGAAGGCAAAAGTGCTCTCCCAGGCTCCCGCCAGCCGCTGGGGCTGCCCCGACCCTGTAGAAGGAAGTCTCTGGAAGGCAGTTCTAATGAAGCTATGGCCACTGAGCCCTGCTCCTCGGGGCTCACACTAGACCACTACATGGACACTGGAAATGGCTTTCCAAAGGGAGAGCCTGTTACTATCTTTTGTCCCCCGACCTCATACCACCCCTGACCCTTCCCCTTCCTGATGGGCCGTCAACCGAGGTGCACGAATGACTGAGCATTTACTTCCCCCTCGGTTTTTCTCGTTTTTTGTAAGATGTGAGAAAAAACGCAGAGGAGAGGGAGGAAAGAAATACGGAAGGAGTGAAGGAAGGAAAAAGAAAACGAGAAAGAAAGACACCGTGACCCAGAAAGTCCATCCATCCACAAAAGTTCTTCCCCAAAATTCCCCCAAAGGGAGGGCTGTCCTCCTACCGCTCATTACCACGGTGATTATTATCGGACACAATGGTGGTAAAGTTTCCCTGGGAGTGTTTAATGACCATTTACTAAATTCAGGCCCTTGACTTCCCACTGCATAGAGGGAGCGTGAGAAAAATCTCGGCCACAGCAACTTCTGTGGCAAATCTGCTAAGATCCGCCGTGACAGAACAGATGGCACCTAATGATATCTTTAAAAACAACGCAGGCTTCCTCAGCAAAGGATTATGGGAATGCCAAAGGAAGACTTGCCCAAAGGCTGGGACTCGAGTCTGTGAGTTACTGGTGAGCAATGCTTTCAAGTCGGAGGAGGCTTTAGGATCTTCCATCCAGCGTATTCGGACGGACGCCTCACACTTTAGTGACACTGGCTGGCTAACGTGTGTGGCTAACGAAGGTTGTTTCTCGAGGGCAAACACCGTGTTTCTCAACCTACTGGGCAGGGGGAGGCGATGGGACTTCCGTGGCCCTGACTCTTTCTTCAAAGCCTTTCAACGAGAAAGGAGATTGTGACCAACTTTAAAATGGAAGGAACAGATCGAGCTCTACTAACTTTATAGACTCTAAGCCAGTTGAGTCCCTGTCATAGATGTCTGTAGTGGTTACACTCACGGACCTCTTCTTGGCACACGTTTAGACAGTAACAAAATACAGATGAGCTGACAGCCAGACAACGAGGCCTTTACCTTTCGTGCAGAGCTCCTGACGTAGGTCTTGGCGACTTACTGGCGGCTTCTGTCGCTCTACCCCGGGAAAATCCACACCAGTGATCAGAGACAACTGGAGTCCCATGTCCCCATTAACAGTTCAGAATGCCCATCTCCCTGCGATTCCCTTACACGGCGTGACCCATCGTCAACCTGAAAGAAAGACGAGAAGTCAATAGTCATAATGGCAACGGTCACGGCGGGGCGAACGACCAAAACAATCGGACCCGATTTCTAACGCTAATGACCAGCTTCCAGCAAATCACGTTCACGGCTCGATCAGCCCCACCTGTCTCGGGCTGCCTGCTTCTTCTCTAACGAAGGCTACAGCCCGACTGTTCAAGTCAGAGCGGCACCCACGCAGGGAGCTAAAATTAACGATTGCATTATGCGCCGAAGATTACTCACTTCAATTTTAACCTTTTTTAGTGAAATCTCGCACTTTATATTAAAGAAAAAAAAAAAAAGACCGACAACCAGTTCGTGTGTCTGCCTCAATGAGCACCCAGAGCGCCCCGTGAGCTAAAAGTCTTGCCTCCTTTTTTAAAAAACCAAAGGCTCTTTGCTTCAATCGTAGATGAGTATCATATAGTCTAACGCCGTTTCCGTGCCTCCTTTTTAATGAAGCGTACTTGAAGATTTTGATTTAGCGAGCATTGGCTGTGACAGTTAAGAAAGAAAGAAAGAAAGAAAGAAAGAAAGAGAAAAGAAAAAAGAAAACTTTCACCGTGGCAGGGCTGAGAGCACTCGTGCCCTCCCGACTTCCAGTCTGGCATGAAGAATTCCTAATATTCTCCTTGGGCAGTTGAGCACAGTCTCTGCCCGTTCCCCTCCCTCCCCGCCAGGATTGCCACCACCAGCTGGGCTCTCAGGATTGCCACCACCAGCCGGGCTCTCGGTTTGACAGCAAAAGAAACGCTGTCAGATTTGCAAACTTGGAGCCCGTTGGAAACAACCCCTCGCTCTCGTGTGCATTTTCTCTTTCTCACAACTGCTACGGGGGGGAGGGGGGGGCAGCAAAGGCAGCTCGAACGCAAACCCAGAGACGGATCCCTGCCGACGTTTGCCAAAACCAAGCATGGGTAGCTCTCCCTTCCGCGGCAACCCTGGGGCACGCCTGCGAACTCCCAACTGCACAGACACCTCTCCCCATCATACGCCCATCTTTGCAAACACCCGACTGCAGCTCAGTTGTTGCGTCCCGAGTTGAGAAACGCTCTCTGCCTTTCCCGGGCCGCCCCCCCCCCCCCCCCCCCGCCCGCCCCAAGTTTAAATGAGCACAGCTGGCTCCTCACCAGATTTTACCGTGGCTCTAAGGACAACATATTGGATTACAACACCATTTGTTGTGCAAGGGGGGGAACAACTGTTGAAAGCGGGATCACTGACGGAGTCAGTGATTTCTAGTCTCATTCCTGTCTCATTACAACGGCCAAGTCGGCTTTCCGATGCTTCTTTTGTTGCTAAACACCATGCAGCTATGAGAGAGAAGCAAACGTGCATTTAGGGCAAAAATGGATCGCTCATCAACAGTCATTTCAAGTTTTCAATTTCGACCGGTTTCACCACGGCCACTTGGCTAACGCCCGATATTAAATAGAAGTCAACACGTCTTACAATTAGGATCTATTTAAGTAACCAGCCCATTATCTAATATGTCTCAGAATAGGCACCAGTGATGGATGGCATTACCACATGTTCTGTGGCTTCTGTTTTCCTTTTCCCAGAGAAAATGAAGTTTTCAACGATCACCGCGATCTTTTGGTCTTCCTTCTCTGATCCTCATATTTGCAAAGTGGCATTTAATCCAGCAGGTGAATGGCAACGTAGTTTTCAAATCTAAGCCTCGGATGCATTATTCCAGCCCCAGCAGGTGGATACAAGATATAATTCTTTCCACGAAGAAAGAGGAAGAACAAACTGGTATTCACGTAACCAACCCAAAGCGGGAACAGCCTGGATGCGTGTGTGTGCGTGTGTGTGTGTGTGTGTGTGTGTGGCGTAATTACCAGGACACGTTTTGAAATAGCACCGAGCTCCAAAGTCAGCGAGGTATTATTCTTGCACGCCTGAATCATAAAGTTATCATCTACCGAGATAAAAGAGAATATGGGCAGATGGGGATGAGCAGAGGAACATACGGATCACAAATATTTTTGTAACTGATTAAAATTGTTCTCTTTGCTAAGAAAGCAGTGCCAGGAAATCAACCCTACTCCGGCTTTCTGTTCGCCAAGCTACCCGACTCTTCCATGGCTATTTAATCATAATCTGTTCAAATTTCCCCCATTCTCACAAGAGAGCAAAACTATTTTTACCAAGTTATCTTTCATCCAACATTTGAGTAATGGATATTCTGGCCAAGTTTCAATTGTGATAGTGGGCTTGGGGGGTGGGGAGAAAAAGGAGACTCTGTACAAATGCACAAAATAAACGTTACTATAGTTCTTTCAGTGGAAATAACATTTTAAACATAATTTAGGGGATAGTATGTCGCAAAGGCAGTCAATCGCTTGTAAGACAAGCTATAGGAAATTGATCAACAAGGCTGTCAGATGTTTACGATGTGGAAAATGAGTAAAATCATTACCGTTTCACATTATATTTAGGTTTTCTTCTCGAGCTTACTTCCGAGTTGAAAATAATAGCAACTGTGGGATCATGGGGATGAGAAAGACAGGGAGAGGGGAGCAAGACATAACCACTGGGCTGTCATGTGGTGAGAGATCCGGATTAGATTCAACTTCCAGGAGTGATTTAGTTCTCAGGGGATATCTAAAATAGGAAATTAACGTGGAATTCTCCTAGCAAGTCAGGAAGGTCCCTTTATTAGTTACTTTCCTCATCATCCTTTTACTAATAATTAACACAGGATGGCTCATCTTATTTCAAATCAATAGAGGCACCAGATGATGAAATAACACAATCAACACTGATTTACTGGAACAATTGAAATATTTCTGCCCTAATGCATCATCCCTTCTTTTTTATTTTAAGCTGGTCCAACCTCTGCAAACAGATGCCACTTGCAAACTGTGGTGACATTAGTGATGTGTCAGTTGGCTGTGTAAGGTGTTCAAAAGCTGTTGACACCTTATGAACGAACGACCTATCCTATTCTCAAAACGGTTATTCTGTCAATGCTTAAAAATATTTTGAGCATGTAAAATTAAGTTTAAAGAGTAAAAAAAATGTAATTGGAATATGATCCTTCCAGAGATCAACCATGGCATGAACAGAGTGTACAGACTAACATCTTCAGCAAGTTTGAACTTTTTCCCCAGCTGACAAAAAAACATCGATAACAAATTTTCACATCAGTTTAATTCCCCAAAGCAAATTTTCTAGGTCAATACACGAAACAGTCAACCAGGAGCTCTACCCTTTAGCTAAGCTCTTTGGTCGACCTAATGCAGGGGCATTCCGTAATATTCTTGAGCCACCCGTGCAAATGCCAAAATGGCCAGACAACTGTCTGGGAGAGGAAGAGCCGAGGGGGATGTTTAAGAAAAGGAATTTTCATACTTGGGTTTTAGGTGTAGAAAAATTCTACACGAATGCTCTCCTTTGGGTTTTAAGAGTTAGGCAGCTTACGAACACGTAGAGCTCTTATGTAGGATATCACTTTTTCTCCTTTACCCAGACACAAACACAACCTAGATCAACATCGAGCAGAACCCCAGTAATGGAAATAAGTGGTGTCACAGCTTTGGACATAAGAAGAGCCCCACAATAATCACAAGTGCCTTTAAAACAAGAGAGGTGTGATCTCAGTAAAAACATCCAATGGAGAAAAACCAATGTTTCAGTTCTCCATTCTTCTAACAAGTCTTTATGGAACGTCTACTATGGGTAAGGATATTCTACACTATGACATGATATTCAAGTCAACGAATACAGTCTCAAAAAAAGCCACTTTTTTTTCTAAAAATGCAAAATAAAGGTTAAATACTTCTAATGGATCCACATGAGAAATTTCAAAGACGGGTGGAGGACTTTTATCGTCAGCATCCACTTTGTGATTATTCATGAACTGGCAAATAAAGATGACTTCTGCTTTTGTAACTCTAAAATGTTTCCTCCGTGTATCGCAAGGTCAGGAAACATAAACTTGGGGAAGCAGCCTGATGCACTTGACCCCAGAGTAAGTATTTGGATCTTCCCCTAGAGTGAACTACTTGATAAAAGTAATTAACATGAAATGTAGGTGGGATTGGTAGAAGATCTTACATTTGGCTTCTAAAAAAACAGGTTACATCACTTGGAATATTTAGCTGAGACAAGAGAAGACTTAGAAAGGACATCATAGCTATTTTCAAACGCTCACAGAATATTCAGAGAGAGAGAAATTAGCCTTGCTTGGTGTTGCTCCAAACTTCAGAACCAAGGAAAAAAGAATAAAAAAGAAGCTCCCATTTTAAACATAGAACTACCATATGACCTAGCACTTCAGATATATACTCCCAGTATGTGTGTGTGTATATATATATATATATACATACATATATTACATATATATATATATTATATTATATATATTATGTATATTACATATACATATATATTATATATACACACACATCCAAAAGGATTGAAAGCAGGGACTCGAACAGATACTTGCACACCTGTGTTCATGACAGCATTATTCATAACGGCCGAAAGGTGAAAACAACCCAAGTGTCCATCCACAGATGAATGGATAAACAGAAAGGGGTACACACACGCAATTGTGTGCCTTAGAGAGGAACGGAATCCAGAAACCTGCTACAACACGGACGGACTATGAAGACATTAGAAGCCAGACACAGATCAAATATTGGATAATTCCACTTATATGAAGTACCTCGCATAGGCAAACCTATAGAGATAGAGAAGAGATGTTTCCAGGGGCTGGAGATAAGGAGGAACGGAGTTGTTATTTAATGGGTACAGAGGTTTTGCTGGGGACAAGGAGAAAGTGGTGGGTATAGATGTGGTGATGGTTACACAACACTGTGAATGTATTTAATGCCACTGAATTGTACATCTAGGAAAGGCTAACATGACGAATATTATGTTATGTATATTTTATCACAGTAAAAAAGAACCTAAAAAACCTTTTTCTCCCTGAATACGATATAAATCACAAGTAAACAAATCAATATGCAAAGAGATCAAAGGCAGAAAATGATAGTACCAAGAAGAGGAACTGTCATCCTACTTTACAAATTTCCTCTGATGTATCAGTAACACATACACGTGAGGGCAAGCTCTGTGGATATAACTGGCCTAGGTTGGTACTTGACTCACGTACATACCCCATAAATGGACCATCATCACCCTCACCATCATCTTCTCAGTCTTGACTCTGGCAAGATAAGCTTTGCCATTGTATTTATTTTATCCAGTGTGGACACTGTAAGAATAAAGAGGTTAGGACGCGTTGTTCAGAGAACCTTCCACTGCACCTCTATCAGAATCAAGATGTCTGTGGCCAAGGTGTTCTCTCCGCACAAAGTAACAGACACCATTTCTAACTGAAAAAGACAACTCTGGGCACATTCTCACAGCAATGCAAACACGGGGCTGTCAACACTCTGGATGTGAGAAAGCAGCTGGTCAGGACTAGCCTGTCGCGTCACAGACTCGGAACTTTGCATATTTTCTATTGCCGATAAGGAGAATCTTCTGACCGAAATCAATGCCACAGAGAGCAGGACTAATGGCCCCTGCTGCCATCATTGAAGATGACCCAAGACTCCGAGAGGGTATGGAGGACGCTATGGCCGTAACTGCGTGCTCACGGAGACTGGGTCTAGTCTTGGAAATTTTAAAGAGTCTGCACCTTGATCATCCACACCGGCTAATGACCACCTTTATTTCCTATCTCATGCTAAGAGTCCAAGCATGATTTAGCCACACACCAGGTAGTATATCATCTGTCTCCAGCCAGGTGCAAACTTAAGTACCCAGAGAACCCCAGCACCGCCAAGAACCTTGACGTCAGCCAGGCCAGACGACGTCGTGTCAAGTGACCTGGGCTAGAGACACAACCATCGAGTGGCACAGTGGGGTCAGGACTTCATCATTTTAATCGTGGACCAGAGCTCTTTTTAATACCCTGTGTTCCCCCGGTGACAGCTGTACTAGAAACCTCCACCAGCCTCACCTACTCCATACAATTCGTTTCCTGGACACCGCAAGAGAGGCCAACGCATGGATTTTCACTAGGCCGCCATATTCCTTCCTCTCACGTGAGCCAGAAAACACCACACGAGAACTACACAGACAAGAGCCTCTGACGCCGCTAGGGGTGTCTCCCCTGATTCTATCCCTAACGTCACGCGGACATATGTGCGTTTCTAGACATTATTCTCAGCCTTTCTCTTTTAAAATCCTAAAAGCTCATAAACCATAATAACAGAATGACCAAAAGTTGGCTGCTGGCTACCCGCCCGATTTCTTCCTTCTGCGTAGAGAATTCACAGTACCCATCTTTCCAGAAGCCACGCAGGAAATCACATGCCTGCAGGACTCCCAGACAAAGTGTGCCCAGGGTTTGTAGGAAGGCGCTATAAATTTTTAATGTGGCCCAATTAATTAGAATCTATACTGGTGCCAGAGCACATGTAACCTTTGCAAATGAGCGCCTTCCCTGATCTTCAGGCAAAAAAATCAATCAATCAATCAATCAATCAATCGGGCTCTCAGACTTGGGGAGCTACTCTGTCATTCCACGTGTAACGACAACAAATTTTCCGCAAACTTAAATAACCCTGCTGGGATCTTATGGATAATGTTACCATATAACTTTGCCAAAACAAAACACAAGAAAATGTTCCTGCATAATTAGATCTTCCAGGAATCCCACTGAGTTAGACACTCACCCTAAATATTTCTCTCACTATCACTGTAGTGTGATCTCCTACAAAAGGCAACGTAGTTGCAGGGATCGGGTGGCGTAGGGGGGTCACCAACTGAAATGGTAACTTTTGCCTGGGTGTTATTAATCTCACAGGTGTTCCAACCTCCACACCCTAAATTCAGTTCAGTTCAACGGAGTATTCCAAAATGCCCCCTCTCTTGGAGCTCTGGATGCCAAGAAAATAATCCATACTATCTATTTTCAGGTATTTGTATTGCAGACACCTTGTAACAGAGCGAGAATTTATCACAAAATGGATCCTTTCAACTCTGGCTTAAACGATTCAAAATGATAAAAAATCATCATAAAGAGAAAAGGCATGTCAAAAAAAGGGCGGGGAGAAATATGAATTTTATTCTGCATATCTGACATGAACTCATCACCTTCCTTTCTACACGAAGTGAAAGATGTGTCTGTCACTTCAAACACAATGCAACTTAACAAATATGACGCAATGACAGGTGGCGGGGTAGGAGCTAAATGTTTGAGTTATTAAAACCTTTCTTGCGGAGGAGAAGAAAGGGAGAGGCACGTAGATAAAATGAATAAAAGCAAAGATAAGTGGAGACGTTGTTATTCCATCCGGTGTTCGAAATGACTGTAAAACTCATCGTTGTTCCCCCCTCCCCCCATGGAAAGGAGGAAAAATTAACTTTTCATCCCGCCGGTATCTTTGTTTTCCACTATGCCAACGCGACGTTTTGGGGGCCGTAGATCATGAATATTTCACGCCCGGACGTTGCCTTTGCAGAGTTACCATTGCCTGCGATCGTTACCAAACCTAATCGAAAGAATCAACACAGGGGTTTAAACTTCCCGCCCAGGACCTCAGCTCTGTCTCCCCACGCTCCCCAGCTGACAGCAGAAGACTGGAAAGGCTGTCCAAGGGAGAAGAGGAATTAAAGGGTGTTTCCCACAACAAAACTGCCAAAATGTCTTAAGGGTCTCAAGGGTCTCTGACTGCAGGGGGAATGTCCTCCCCCCAAAAGGGAAGGAGGGAGAAGACGCAGAGACGGATGTATGCTGCCATCCCAAGTACAGAGCGGGGAATTTCAGGAGACACGGGCACAAAGGGGATTCATTTCTGGTCACGTAGGCTAGTTCTGGGCTACAACTGTGCCTTGGCACTCTGACAGCAAACTCTCTCTACAGGATTCACCAGCCACGCCAACAAAGCCTTTGCCTGAGTATTGACTCTGACATGGGTAATTCTGGACTGTTTTCCATAGATGCTGACATTGTATCCTCGCGTCAACCCTGCACCATTCATGGCCAGCCTGTGGCGGAAAAGATAGCAAGCTGCCTACTTGTCCTCTCTCTCAAGTGCTAAGTCCACTGGCTGCTGACTCCATCGATGCAACCCCCAGGTCTCAGAGATGCAAACGAGCCATTCTGGAACAAGCCTCAGTATCTGAATCAAGCAGTAAAGATCACTTCCCCTTACTGAAGTCGCACAGTGGTGGAGATTTCTGCCTGTGCGAGTCTACACCTCTGTATTATCTCCAGTGCTGAGGACAAGGCCTGGCACACAGTGGGGCTTGCCGACTCAGTGACTCAGTGACTCAGCGACTCAGGGCAGTGTAATCAATCGGTGAGGGCCAGATGACTTTTCTGGGGTTCTGCTTTCTTCGCCTAAAAGCCAAGGCATCTAATCACTCAGAGCCCTACGAATCGGTGCGGGAAGGGGTTAAAGGAGACCCCCCCCCCCATGTCCACCAAGGCCACTAAAAGGTAAAGAAGAAAACGTGACACATTTCTGAATGTATGGATTTCAAGAAGGTTCTGGTCTGGCCGCACTCGGACAGAGACAGAGTGGGCCCTTATTTATTGGCCTTCTGGATAGGCTGTTAGGGAAAGGAAAGAGATGATGCTGGTCCTCAAGGAGCTACCCGTGTAACCAGAGAATTCAACGGTGAAAGAGATTTAAGAGCACAGCTCCCCAGAGAGCTAAAGCACGGATACCCAGCCCCGCGAGCCTCGCAACTGAGGGTTTTCTCAAAGCCTTCTGTTCCCAGAGGCAACGTTGACAGCAATCTTAAGGGAACGAGTAGACACAACGAACAGAACGTGCCAGACCGGTCAGGCTGTGGGTAGTTTCCGAGTTTTCTTGAGAAAAGTGATGGCATCCGTCAAACACACGATTTCCCGTCATTCAGCCGGCCTTGCTCCCATTTCCAGGCTAAAGGACATAGAGAGGTAGGACCTCTCCTTTGTCCTGAAGCCACGCGCCTCTCTGATTCCACGCAGTGTCCTGAGGGCTCTCACTCCGTGGAGCGCTCACCGAAGTGTCACCGCGACTCTGGGGATGACGTGATGCACGCTTCGGGCGCCAAGAAGAAGATGACCTATCCCCGTCGCATGTGCCAACTGTGGCCCTTCTTGAATGCCAGAGCCTCTTATTTTCCCCGCTGGGTGTTTTCTTTCTGTGCCCCGCCCAACGAGGCGTTACCCAAAGTGACGTGGCGACAGCCCTGCAGACCCGGTCGGGAGCCCTAAGAGGCCACCGTGCTGAGATCAACATCTCTGCTCGGGAGGAACGTAAGCGTTCGATGAATAATTCCTGCCATCCTCGGACTTCCCGTTGGAAGAGGCACCTGAAAGGCACGATACATGAGGGCCTTTGACGTCCGCGTGTCTTTGGTTCCGGCGGGGAGCGACGTTGCGTTGGGAGTTTTTCCTCTGAGGGGAGATTCGATCTCTAGGAAGCCTGTTTTCAAGGTAGAGGTAGGAGGGTGATAGCAAAACCACCCCAGGATGCGTGTGCGTTGGGGGATCTCAAGGGCTAAAGAAGGTGCCTCCTTTCCCAGAAGACAGGAAAGCAGCCAGTGGGTGAAAAAAGCTATCTGTCTAGAGAGAGAGGACTCCCAGAGGCTCAGGGAGAACAAATGTATACTCAGTGAGAGCCAACAGGCAAAATAACGTCTCCGAGCATTTACTTCTAAGCCGCCGAGAGCTTGGCTCCATTCGGATCCTGCTCTAAACAGAAGCATCCTGAAGAAATGTTGCAGATGACCAACGGGGGCCACTGGCGTATAATTCCCTGGGCCAGTGTATCTCTCGAGGCAGAAACACCACGCCCACCACTGGGCTTGAAGGAGAGCTGGGCATTTTCCCGGGAGGAAACCCTTATCGGTGTGTGTGGTTTTGCCGCGCCCGGGGCTCAGCCAGAAGACATGCCGACTGGTGTGCATGTCGGGGGGGACAGCACCCAGCTCTGGGGTCATCTGCGGCGATGCTGATTGGACCCCAGATGCTGTTCTTGGAAAGTAACCTAAAGGGAGCACGCGGTTGGTCATTTAAAAGAGGGGGCTGCAGTTTAAAGTCGGCTCATTGGCCACGGGCCCTTGACTGCAATCTTCCTCCAAAGGCTGGCCCTGGCCGAACGTGATGACGCCTCCCGATTCTCCCTGCCCCAACCTCCTGTAAAGTTTCTATTACCTCTTTACTTTTGAGAGAGAGAGACAGAGGGTGAGCTGGGGAGGGGCAGAGAGAATCCCAAGCAGGCTCCATCCACACGGTTAGTGCAGAGCCCAAAACGAGGCTCGAACTCACGGCTGGTGAGATCATGAGCTAGGAGTGGGGCGCTTAACCAACTGAGCCACCCAGATGCCCGGCGCAAGTTTCCGTTACTCTTTTAACAGAGTGTTTTCGCTTGAAGGGGCAGTTAAAGGTTAAGGAGTTAGTTGCACTCAAGACTGCAAGCATTTGTAGGTGAATGCCTTCTGGTGTGATGGGCTCTGACCCCTCGATCCTGAGAAACCCACGTCAAGGAAAATGGGTGTGGTTGCTGTTGTAAATGATCTGTGTTGTTAATCCAGTACATGTCGATCATCTTATAAGAAATGCGGGCTGGCATGGGCTCTGTGAGGTATTGCAGCCTACTAGGGTTGGCCGTTGATGAAGAAAGAGAAAAAGCAGGTTCTCCAACCACGCTACGCGAAAAAACTGGAAGAAATGGCTGAATTTAAGAGCTACCTGGATGGTCTCGATGGAAGTGAGGATAGATGTCGGCGTGCGGTCCTGGGCTAAATGTTCTTTTTTTTTTTTTAACGTTTATTTATTTTTGAGCGAGAAAGAGACAGACTGCAAGTGGGGGAGGGGCAGAGAGAGAGGGAGACACAGAATCTGAAGCAGGCTCCAGGCTCTGAGGGGTCAGCACAGAGCCCGATGCGGGGCTCGAACCCACAAACCGCGAGATCCAGACCTGAGCCGAGGTCGGACGCTTAACCGACCGAACCGCCTAGGGCCCCTGTTCCTGTGACTCTTGAAGGAAAAGGGTAAGTTCTGTGCAGGAATATCCAAGGATTCTTGACAGCGAGGGTGAAGATTTGGGTCATTTTATTCATGATTCTATGGTGCCTAAGCCATGGGCCTGGAGGAGGTTATCTGCTTGGTACATGTATGATGTCATTAACTACATAGTCCTTAAAGCGTACTTGCTTTCTGGGGCACTTTGGTAGAAGAGAACTGCTGGGGACCCGGGGCCAACGGACATTTCTAGAAAAGACGTGAGGCTGTCCACCCACTCTGAGGTCTCTGATAGGCAACCTTGCGCTTAAAAACAAACGGGATGCAGCATCTCTACAACAAAGTAGGACAGCCTGGTCCCTGGAATGAGGCTGAAATTGGTACTGCGGCTGAGAATGAAAACACACCGTTAAAAGTTGGCAAGAATGTACATCCAGGCTTCAGGTTGGAAAATGCCAGGCTGAGCTTGTCTGGGAAAGAATCAAATCTGTGATTTGACATGTCACAGAAATAAAATATCTGCCCATCTTCTATAAGAGGCAATACTCTGCTTTTGAGCTGTCTGCTTATTTGTGCTACCTTCAAGATTTTAAACATAAATAAAAAAAGAGTCAGTCATGGTATTCAAAATACACAGCAAGAATCTGTTTTGCTGGATACGGTCTCCTTAATAAAAACTCCAAGGCCTCCACATGGAGAAAAAACTATAGAGTGGGGAAAAAAATATCATGACCTTTGTTTACTCATAATGGTAAATCGGGAAGGAAGGGGGGGGAGGAGGCATGGGCAGAAGGGAGGAAGGCAGGCTGGTCCAACTGTCAGAAGCACGCAAACTTAATATGTGAAAATGGAACATGGACTATTTGGGGCAATTCGTGATGAACCCTGCAAAAACTTTTTAGTTTAATGAATAGACTTAAAACTAGAAAGACAAAAAGAGTCAATCGCCCATTATGACTCGTATTTAGGCGGAGGCAACACTGTTCATTAGATAAATAATGTGCTAGGCATAGCATTTCCCTAGAGTTGTTGAAGTATGGTACATATATAGGAAAATGTGCCCTACACTTCAAACGATTACACATTTCCACTGGGGGAAAAAAAGATACAAGGAAAGAACGCAATGGGTTCCTGTTACCTTTCAAAAATAATCTACATGATGACAAGAAAAGTAATTTGAATACAGAAGTACCCGTGAGTTCTCAGCACATTAACATGAACCACTGGCCTCGCAAGGTTTAAATACTAAGTAAGGATAAAGGGCCATCTATCTATATATCTAGAAAGAAGAGGAAGGAGGAGGAGGAAGGAGAGGAGGAGGAGGGGGAGAAACCAGAAGAGGGAGAAGAGGGGGAGGAGGGGAGAGGGGAAGGCAGAGGGAGGGAGGGAGAGAGACAGAGACAGAGTGCGCGTGTGTTTGCGCATATACAATTTGCACAATCCCAGGTCTTTGAAGTAATTCTCTGTGGTTCGAAACAATTCTTATCACCTGGCAGGTTCCATTTCAATTCTGGAAATACTGGCTCTCTGTTGGAAACTCTGTGGCCTGACTGTTCCTGTGAGGCTTGTGCATGCCCACAGATGCCGATTTCAGGTCGGGCCACACGTATCCTAGATCTCAGAGACCCCAGCACGAGCAAGGGGGTAGTAACTCCGCAAACCTCGAACAAGTGCTGCCTCTCCAGATACTCCCTGTGTGCTGGGTAGCATTCATCCGTGAGTTCAGAAAGCCAAATTTTAGAAGATCTGTGTTCTTAAAAAAAAATGCTCTGGGGGCACCCGGGTGGCTCTGTCGGTTAAGCATCCGATTCCTGATTTTGGCTCAGGTCATGATCCCAGAGTTGTGAGACGGAGCCCCACGTTGGGCTCTATGGTAAGTATGGAGCGTGCTTAAAATTCCCTCTCTTTTCCTCCCTCTGCCCCCTCTCCCACTGTGTTCTTTCCTCTCTCTCTCCTCAAAAAAAAAGTGCTCTGGTTATAAGCAAAACCGACCTCATCACCTGGCTTTCTCCGGGCACACCCTGGCTGAGTGCCCTGGCCTTGTTATTAAAAACCAGTTGGAAAATTCAGGCAACCTTCTCGTAAAAGGGATTAGGATGTAGCATTTCCACATACTTTATTTTTTCCAAAGTTCTATAAAAAAATCAGGAGGAAATTTATTCTGTTTTTTTTCTTTCTTTTTTCTTTTCTCCTTAAAGCATGACGACTACATTGTTTGGGCAGGTCTCTTGGTGGAGTTTGAAAGATAACTGCAGCCTTTTCTTGAGATAAACGCTGGACTAAAAGTTTCTTTTCTGAATGACAATAGTAAGTTACTCGTATTCACCACGGTCTGTTTAAAGTGTAGCCTCTAACCTTTTAATACAACCTCCCTCCACACACACACACACACACACACACACACACGGAATATATATATATATAATATAAATATATATAAATATATATATATATATATATTATATATATATATATGGTGTCAAGATATCGGCTCCATTGTCAGCTTCCAGAGTGCATAATTTCGGAACGCGGCTGTATCAGTACCAAAGTTTCACTGCAAGTTAGATATTGTGTCCTATAATTTCCCATTTCCGATTAGACCGTATTTCCCTTTAATTAACTGTAAAGGATCTTACATTGCTTCTTCCCTTTCTTTTCTTTTAATGCAGCGTCTCCCCAAACTGCAGTTAAAAGTAAGCCAAGCTACGGATGGAGACCAGCTTTCAACGAACGTTGCAAAAAAAAGGCTTGCTTCTTCAGGAAGAATCTGTCGCTTACTTACGTGTCTCTCACGTAAGTTCTTTAAAAACAGGGACTCTCCCACTTTTTCTCGTACTGGAACACCTGGCATTCAGCAACGGTTTGATGAAGTGCTCATTTGATAAATTAATACATACACATAACAAGTCATGAGATTACGGTACCTTGTCACAATGCAAATGGTGATGTCTCACTTCCAAATTAGCCATTATTTCCCCATTATCCTTATCGCTGCCATAAATCACATTAAAAAAAAAAAAACTACTTTCACTGTGATACAATTTAGGATTTTACATAAAAATAAAGTTACATGCTAATATAAACAGAGCCAATTCCAATACATCTACCGGATACTCACTCTGTGCCTGACATTATTTTGATTAAAAAAGCACAGTATATATGGATCAAATTTTTTTAAGGTCATTTATTTATTTTTGAGAGAGAGACAGAGAGGGAGAGAGAGAGCGAGCTTGTGCACAGAAACAGGGAAGGGCACAGAGAGGGGGAGACACAGAATCCGAAGCAGGCTCCAGGCTCCGAGCCATCAGCACAGAGCCCGACACGGGGCTCAAACTCACGGACAGCGAGATCGTGACCTGACCTGAGCCGATGGCAGACGCTGAAGGACTGAGCCACCCAGGCGCCCCTATGGGTTAAGTCTGAAACGTCTCACTGTGGAGGAGAGGAAATGGAGCCACAGAGACGTTAACTACCACAGCCAAGATTTTACTCTAGGAAGGAAAGAGTGGGGCCAGAGGTCAAATTCGGACAGACAGGTCCCCAGAATCACCTGGACCTACTACACTTCGAAGTGAGCGAGGATCACAGACACCACATAGCAGACAACAATAAATAATAGAAGGCACCGGAAAGTGATGCCAGGGGTGATTCATGGGATGCATGCTTCCTCCAGTCTTTCTAAATATTCTCACGTGACCCTCTTGTACTCTTAGAATTCAAAAAGTAACCAGAGAGATTGAGAAGAAACCAGGAGACAAGGAGTGAGTCCGAACTGGCTACGGCAGTGTTAACTGTACCGTGAAGCAGGTTTGTGGTTGCCTCGTCATCACCCGTTCCGTCAGAAAACAGGAAAGTAAAGACAATGCAAGCATTGCTAATAAAAATCAAAGAGTATGGAATGACTGTATCTACACCGATGTGCAGTCAAAGGAACTAAGTCTATACAAAATGTGTCAGAGAAATGTCAAAAATAAAACTGAAGGGAAACACACTACAGACAAACCAAATACTGTAGAGCATTGTTAAAATCTATTTTTAAAATATGCCCAAAGAATCTCAAGATTGGTTACATAAACATTTAAAAAATTTTTTTAATGTTTATTTATTTTTGAGACAGAAACGGAGCGTAAGCAGGGGAGGGGGAGAGAGAGAGGGAGACACAGAATCCAAAGCAGGCTCCAGGCTCCGAGCCGTCAGCACAGAGCCCGACGCAGGGCTCGAACTCACGGACCGCGAGATCACGCCCTGAGCCGAAGTTGGATGCCAAACCGACTGAGCCACCCAGGCACCCCACTAATTTTCTTTTTTTTTAAGTTTGTTTATTTATTTTGAGAAAGAGCACACGAGCCAGGGAGGGACAGAGGGAGAGGGAGACACGGAATCTGAAACAGGCTCCAGGCTCTGAGCTGTCGGCACAGAGCCCGACGCGAGATCATGACCTGAGTCGAAGTTGGAGGTTTAACCGACCGAGCCACCCAGGCGCCCCAGGTATATAAACATTTAAATGATCACAAAACATGTTTGGTGCTTAGAATAAATATCAAAATCAATACAACTCAATTGCATTAAAAAAATCAAGTCAATAACAATTACAAGCCAGACTGGCCTCAAATTTCTTAAAAATTCAAGGACATTTTTACATGGAGCCACTCAATTGAATATTGTGTTCTAAACTGACTTTCCTCTACAAAGGAATCAACCAAGAAGCATCAGGGACAATTAACAGTTTGTGGAGAGACCCTGTAACTTAAAAAAAAAATGTGATTCCCTTCTACTTTGTCAATTTGGATTCAGAGAAAGGTACATGGGTGACATCTGTAATCATATGGATTCACCTTTTTTTAATGTTTACTTTTGAGAGAGAGAGAGAGAGACAGAGTGTGAGCAGGGGAGGGGCACAGAGAGGGAGACACAGAATCTGAAGCAGGCTTCAGGCTCTGAGCCATCAGCACAGAGCCCGACGCGGGGCTCGAACTCATAGACCACAAGATCATGACCTGAGCCGAAGTCGGACGCTCAACCCACTGAGCCAGGTGCCCCTGGTTTATCACTTCTGAACAGCTCCTGCCTGCAGCCACTGCTCTTTGAGGGACAAGGCTGGAGCTAAGGGCTGGAAATCTGGAGAAAGACCCGAGGAACCCTCACACCTTGAGCAACGATCTGGGTACTTTTGACATCACAACAATACACGCCGTCATCTTTTTCCTTTCAAAACCACAAAGACCAGAATCAGTTGAATACCTTTTCATTTAATCTACAGCCAAGGCGTACAGAAATGACTAGAATCCAGCCCCACTCTCTAGGGGAACCCAGGCTTGCTCACAAAACTGGGGAGTGTTCGTTAAGTGGCTTCTTCGTCAACACGATTGCCTTAAATGGGACGGTTTCACGAACTCCTGTGATGTTTCCCCAGAGAATCTGTTTTCTTGTTTCTCAAATATAGGAAACAGCTAGTCTTGAATGTTTGATATGACCTCCTAACGTCCACGTGGATATGTTTACATTACATAAAACAACTCTTGTCAGCCATTTTAAAGAGACCTAACAACTACTGCTCTGGAGAAATCGATACATAGATGTGTGTGAATCTCCAAGTCAACACTTTGATTCTGTAGCTTTTTCAGAGTGTTCTGTGTAGATAGCATTGTGCCTAGAACTTTCAGTTGCTTTAACTTCTTTGCTTCTCCAAAACACCAGCTCTCATCATCTGATCTGAGAGATTACTTTCAATTAACATAATAAACAACCAACCAACCAAAAAGCTTAGCCCAAGGGCAACGATGAGGTCCAAAAGCACAGGTCTATGTTCGTAAAGTCCACACAAGAGCTAGAGCTCGGTTCTGCCTCTTAGCGCAGTATCTTTCCAAGCTGCCTCTGTGCATATGTTCAGAGTCACAAATATACACCCAAACATTCTTATATTAAGCCCGCGCATTCTGACTTAGGATGGTACCCTCAGTTTTCTCCTTTGAAAGAAAGGCAATTCCTTCAAGATCGGCAAATCCACTGGTCTCAAAAGAGGGGAAGTCTTGCTTGTTTCATGCACCTAAACTTTTTTTTTTTTTTTAATTTTTTTTTTCAACGTTTATTTATTTTTGGGACAGAGAGAGACAGAGCATGAACGGGGGAGGGGCAGAGAGAGAGGGAGACACAGAATCGAAACGGGCTCCAGGCTCTGAGCCATCAGCCCAGAGCCTGACGCGGGGCTCGAACTCACGGACCGCGAGATCGTGACCTGGCTGAAGTCGGACGCTTAACCGACTGCGCCACCCAGGCGCCCCTACACCTAAACTTTTTCGTTATCACTTGAATGTCAGAGAATTGTCCCCTAACTAGGCCACTCACATGCACACACGCGCGCACACACACACACACACACACACACACACACAGCAGGTGGGTTAAGCCACTCAGAATGTGCAAGTGACAGTTCTCGCAGGCCCCTCCCCGAATGCCAGATCAGGCCACACTGCAGCCTGGGGCTGGTTCCAGCTCAGAGAACAGAGTAGCAGCTGCTGGGAGCTGGCAGCGACTCAAGTCTCAGCTGTATTCTTGGCCCCCTGCCTCCTCCAGGCACTTACTAGGGGCGCGTGACCAAGGAAACAGCTGAGCCCCCCCCCCTCCAAGAGGAAATGCAACCGCCATAGCCCCCACCGCCACCTGCTCTGGGGCCAAACAACCACCACGGTCCTGTTGGCTCTTGCGGGGGGGAACATGGACTGCTGAATCACTCCTGAGCACGCCTGAGCTGCTCTGCCCGGGACAGGCGAGCAAAGGCATAGTCCGACAGGCCTGGGCGGCATCACCCGGGGACCCAACCTGGCAAGGGAATCCGCTACGGTTTGGATGTTCAAATCCCAGGGACCCAGTCAGATGCCAAATGCTGCTTTGGATGTATTCTCTGTAGAATTTTCCTAAGACACCTCCTCTGCTGAACAGAAATTTTGATTTGGGGTTTGCAGTGGCTTGCAACACAGCTGAGGGCACAGGGGGCGGGCAAGTCCCTTCCGAGGTCACCAATCTCCAGGAGTCCTCTCAGCACAACAGAAGTATGAATACGAAGCAAATGCATGAAATGTCTTGCCCCTTCCCTGGCCTGCGACTCACCGCGTGGCCTTCCTGGGGGGCCCTGGAACACAAGACACGGAACCGGGACTCGGACAGCTTCAACTGCACTCACGTCAGTACTATTAAGAGACATCTGTGACCTCAAACATTGTGAAATCTCACCCTCCTCTGAGGACACGCCTGTCCGGATCTCGGATTAACACGAGAGGCACTGCTGTACCTACGCTATTGAAAATTCTTCTGGAGAAGGGCAGAATGTTGACACTGTGCCAGGCCCACATGGGGGTCTCTTCTTCAACGGTCTCTGTTTCCTGCGTGCTTTGACATCTTCCTTGATAAAAAGCTGGGAGTGTAGCAGTTCCTTTGGGCTTAAGTAATCTTTGGATACGAATCCCCTGCACCCAAAGTGGGCTTCAGTCCAGATAAGAGAGACCCCGATTGCTGGGAGACCGATTCTTGTTTCCAGGGAGAAAGGGAAGAGGTTTGAAGACCTATTACGGGCTATGGGTTCTTTGAAAACCTGACCCACATCTAGTTAAGGTTTTTCTCCCCAGGAGTGACGCTAGACAATTTTTATGCGATCCTGGTGGATTCTTTGAGACCGACTAGGTCCAGGGCATCCCGGTGTTCAGTTTCTACCTTTCTGGTCAACCTCGGGGGTCGACCCGGATCCCTCTCCAAGGAAGGACGGGTTGCTTTTGGAGGATTATTTCAGCTGCAGAGAGCTGAATGGCCCAACGCCACACTGATGGAGGTGGCTACGGAAAGCCTGGCTCCCTCAACCCCAGCAAGACAACCCCAAGGCCATTCTAGCCGCAGAACACCCCAAGGAGCTGGTCAGATCTGTTCTCATCCTTCGCCCGAGCTATGGCTTTCCTCCGCCCACGCTTGCCCTCTCCCTCTTCCTCCATGGCACTGGGGCCAAGATTTCCCCTTAGTAAACATCCTGCACCCCAAACTCCGTCTCAGGGTCAGCTTCCCGGAAGCCTACCTGGGACACCTCAGGACATCCCTTTGGAAGGTGGAAATCACACCGTGGCAGGAATGAAACCCAGGTTCCGAACCACTCGCTGGCTCCAAACCCTTGTTCGTTTCCCTAACCCCGGACACGTCATCGCTCAAGTTACCACCCTATATGTAGTTCCAAAAACACCGGCAGGTAATAGGATGCTGATACCCAGTACACATTAAAGATATCATGATGACATAGGAGGTGATGCCTTTGTTAAGCAGTTTCTACAAATTATTTCAGTGACGTCCTCATAAGCACTAATAACTAGCTGTCGCTGTTTCCACTCTACAGATGGGATAACTGAGACGCACAGCAGGGCCAAGGAACTTGGCCCAGGATTATACAAATTAAGAGACACTGACCAAGCCTCACTTGATCCCCAGGAGATATTTATTATGGTTGTCTGTCTACAGCACCCTTGCCTCGAAGAGGCAGGACAGATGCAGGTCAAATAGAATTGAATGTGCTGATGTCTGAAATTTTATAGCCAGCTGTTCGAGAAATCTGTAAGTATTCTGATTTCTCTGTGCCATTCCATGCTCTTCCCGTATTCTAATACAGAAGCAGCCTAAACAGTTACAACAGCGGCTAACATTTGCATTGTGTTCCTATATATTGAGCAGCGTTCTACGCCCTTCGCCAGGCAGGACTCACAGAGTCCCTTTGTCTTAGGTCTTTCCTTTCGTCCCATCATAGAGAAGCTTTCTGGATAGGCCTCGGGAGGTGAATTTTCAGTAGCGTGAACCCTTACTCTCATGAGCACAGCTCGACAGCTGATTTTCGTACTATGACAATGAGTCAATAAGAGAATATGAAATTGCATTAGGTATTTGGTGTTTTACAAGGCTGAGAAGAATTGTGTTTTAATTGGCCAAAGTAACACATTCAGTGACTTGGAGGGCTTGGCCTTGGATGGCGCGGACGATCCACGCGTGTGTGATTGTGTGTGTAGCCAGGCCTGTCCAGGGAGCGCGGTCAATAAACAATTATTTATTCAGCTCCTACTAGGTGCATGGCATCCTGCCAAGGACTTGTGAGAGATATGGTGATGTTTTCGGTCCGGCACCTGCCTTGGGGAAATGTATACGGTGCTAGAAATGAGGACTTCCTCAGCTCCGCTTTTCAAAGACTCATCTTCTCTTTTTCTCGTAAGTATGCCGAACGATCAACTCCAAACGGATCCTTGTGGAGTCTCTCACGAATTTTCAAGGGGAAAAAGTTAGATTAGAGTAAGTCATGCTTCGGAGAAAACTCCTTTTCTCCCAACAAGGTGAAGAGAGCCGTGTTCTTACCAGTAAGAAAGGACCCATTTCCCCAAACGTCCTCGGTCAAGAATAATTGCCCTCTTGGGTCTGACAACCAACCATCAAGAAGTGAACTTCAGGAATGTTGTTCCTCATGATCTTAATCTGTTGTTCCCCACACTGAACTGGTGGGAGCGGCCTCCCTCTCTCCCTCCCAGGCATGGCTCTCTTTTTCCAGACCTTTCTGCAGGGATGGGATGGCAGAAATCAGGAAGGAGAGCGCAAGCTACAGCCCTCGGCAAGGATGGCTTCAGGGGCCTGGGGGGAGCAGGGTTGAAGCAGGGTTGCGCCCCGAGGGCAAGAATGCAGGGGGAGGGGGCTGCAGAGTTTTCACAGCTCGTATCTCTAAGGATCGAACCAGAATAAGAAGCTGAAGTCGAAAACCAGCAGAGACGTGGGACAGCAGTGGTCCTCTAGAGGCCGGACCTACCCTTTACATTTTGCACACTGCTCGGCCTGTGAACAGACCCGCCTCTCGCCCCGCTGGAGAAACTGAAAAGAACCATGTAAATGTAAACACTCAGAAGCGTGTTCCGTAACTGGGAAACCAGACCTTAGGATTATTTACTAAACCACCTTTTTGCACTGAACCAGGTCACAAAGAAAGGAGTCAGGGTCCCTAACCTGAGAGCCCCTGGGGAGGAGGCCGGGGAGGCTCGTCGGGGCTCGAGCCCCGACGTGGCCCTTGGCAGGGTGGCTCATGCTCTCCCGGTGCCAGCAGGTGGTGCAATGCACACCTGCGACTCTTGTTCACAAAACGGCTCTCGGAAGTGCCAGGATGACGTGAATGACGCGTCCAGGAGCCAGTGTCCCCGTGTGTCCCTTGGCTGAGCCGCTGGGACCCGTGTGGGGGTTCTGGCATAAACAGGAAGCCCCTCCACCTCCGCTCCGCGAAGGTTTCCTCGTTTAACAACAGGTGAGGGATCACTGCTTCATGCGACAAGATGAGATTTACAAGTCCCCTCTTCCCTTACCCAGTGCCCGGCTGTCACCTCACTGCCGCGGTTGAGCCTTCCTGTGTGTGCACACGGAGCTCCAGCAGCACCAAGAGGATCAGTTCAGCGCCCACCCCACGGGGTCCCAAAGTCGTCAGAGAGTCAGGCTGTATGCTCCCCCAGGACGGGGACTATGCCTTGCTTCTTTCAGGGTCTCTAGGAACCACCAAGGTATAGGGAACGCGGCAGGAAATTAGCAAACGTCTGTCAAAAGATAAATGGCTTCTGGGAACGCTGGATGGTGTATTAATAGCATCATCTTATAAAACATTTAAGGCATGCACCTTGAAAAAAAAAAACCAAAAACTGACCTGGTGTGCGCTGGCTGTATGAAGAACGCGAGTGAGACCAGTAGATGTTTTCTAGAAATACACTGGCCACGTTATTCAAGAAGTCCCTCTTCTGGGCAAACTGTCCAGAGTTTAACAATGACTCACGCTCCTGATTTCCAAAATACTTCATCTGACTCATCAATAAGTCCTTACTGAGTGACTAGAGCGTCTTCAAGGGTACTAACGGGCATTTTCTCGGTAGATGGATACATTAACATCCCACATAGCCGAGATTCAAAAAGACACAGCAATGCCATATGCATTCCCTTCTACGGAGTCCGGGACAGAAGACAGAATCGTAAGTGAATCTAAAGGGAGATCAATGTGTTTCGAACTTGAGCTTATGACCTGTGAGTAAATCAGCAAGTCAAGTCATTGGTTTAACTTTAGTTTTTACAGTGAAATCTAGAGAACACGAATGGAGCGGAATGAAATGAGCAAGACTGGAGTACGTAAGAATTGGAGTACATCATTACCCTCAATAAGGCCAGGACTCATTCTGTAAACTTTTATAATTTTGTTTCACATGTGTGTGTGGGGTGGGGGTGGGGAGACAAGTCTGTGCACATCGACCTCTGTCTGAGCGCTGGGGAGTTCATGAAAAAGTGTTTTTTAAGTTTATTTATTTTTGAAAGAGAGAAAAGGCAAGAGTGGAGGGAGAAGCAGAGAGAGAGAGAGAATGAGATTGAGAATCTCAAGCAGGCTCCACCCTGTCAGCGCAGAGCCCCATGCGGGGCTCGAACCCACAAACCCTGAGATCGTGACCTGAGCAGAAGTCGGATGCTTAACCCACTGAGCCACCCGGGCGCCCCTGACAGTATTTTAAAAGTCAGTCTGCGTCACAAAAAAAGTTGCTGGGATAGATCCCATAATGTTTCCACAACGGAAGGCTAATTGGAAATAGACATGTCACCCATGGCGTCTTGATTACCAAAGGCAGCGGAGAGAAAATAAGGGCTGTGATGGGGGTTCCTGCTGTGAAATCCAAACATTATTTGTGAGATGCAAAGACCTTATCATTTAAATATGAGGATTGATGCCTCTGATGAAGATAGAGCATCTTCGTTAAAACAAACAAATGATTATCTTGGACAACAGTGTAAACAAGTCCCTAATTCATGAAGCTGCTAATTGCTCTCCCCAGCTGCAGAAGATTGGCCTGTACTCCATGCTTCACCACGCACGGTGCACATAACACTTGCACACTCGCTCTCGAAATGCAGCCTCGCACAAGCCCAGACATACATACACCCCAGAGCCTGGGGGCCGAAGAGGGTCAGTTCAGAACGGACCGGTCTGGAAGAACAGCTCCTTAAGGATGTCGCGGGTTTCACCTTCCAGACCTAGATTTTCCATAGGAAATGAAACTCGTATGTAACTTACTTCATTTCCTCACCAGACTTCGGGATACGCCAGGAGGAGAAGAGCTTTGGCAGAAGCATGTCTTGTGGCCAAAGGAAGCTCGTACTTTTCTATCACTTTTTCAAAGCAACTCGCAAGATTGGTATCCGGATCCTGGTAATCCCACGTTCCCATAGTTACTCATATTTAATTCACTGAAACGCAGATGCATTAATTCATGCTATAAAAAACAACAGCTACCCTGTTTTCCTATATCGTATTGTGCGCCAAATGCTACAAGGAACATGTGACACATAGCATTTTTAATCCTCGCTGCCGCTAATCTCATTTGCACATATTTAAAGACGGAAAGAAGGGAGAGAAGGAGGTGAAGGGGTGGACGGAAGAAGGGAGGTAGAGGGAGGGCAGGTGGGAGGAGACAAACATAAGTTTCAGAAGAGATGAGTCCCTGCCCAGGGTCAAACGACACCAATATTATTCAAATGCCCGTGCCCTGTCCATTGCCTACCACCACGTTGTTCAACCCATGCATTTGGTGAATGCAACACCCACAAATATAATCACAACTATTTATTTAAGAAAGACGCCAGATGATGAGTAACCTTGCTGGATACCTAGCAACAAAGTATCATTTCTACTATTCCTAGCCAGAAACATGCAGTTAGTTTTTTTTTTTTTTTTTCAACGTTTATTTATTTTTGGGACAGAGAGAGACAGAGCATGAACGGGGGAGGGGCAGAGAGAGAGGGAGACACAGAATCGGAAACAGGCTCCAGGCTCCGAGCCATCAGCCCAGAGCCTGACGCGGGGCTCGAACTCACGGACCGCGAGATCGTGACCTGGCTGAAGTCGGACGCTTAACCGACTGCGCCACCCAGGCGCCCCATGCAGTTAGTTTCTTATCAGCCAAGTTGACTTGGCTATCCCACTGACATACCCACCCCCCCCCAAAAAAAAAGAAAAGAAAAGAAAAAAAATACTTGGTACTTGATTCTCTCACTGCTCTTAAAAGTGGGAAGTAAAGAGCTGCAGAAGACTCTGGCCTGTGCCCGAATGTTACCCTGTCTGGGGAAGGGCTGGTTCCGGGTTCTTGACCGCCATGCTAGGATTCAGGTTTGGAGATTTCTTTGGGGAATGGGCCAGACCCTAAGGTGGTGCAGCCTCAACGCACAGCTATCTTTTGGGTCTGGAGCTGGGTCCAGCCACACGGGATCCCGCGGCATCCCGTGTGACTGGCTTCAAACTGGAGTCCACACCTCCTTCCCAGTTAGGGCAGGAAGGCCAGTTCTGTACAAGAGTTGATGGCTAACCGGGGGTGGGGGTGGGGGTGATGCATCAACTGGAATGCACCATTAACAAAAATATTAGCCGACCCTCAAAGGAGAAAATACAGCAAAAAGAAAACACCACACAAACTATAGCGTTGTATAGTCGTGAACTTCTGGGACTCTGAATCCGGATCTCCAGGGTGGAAGCCTGCTTTCTCTACGTGTCCGAGCAAGTCTCTAAGCATCTCCATGCCTCAGTTTCCTCACTGAAAGTGGAAATAGGCAGAGCCCCTACCTCACAGACGACTGTGAGGAGTAAACAAGTGAAAATATGTAAAGCACTCAGAAAAGCACCTCGCACATAGTTAGCGTGATGTATGTATCAGCAATTAGCTATCTCTTACCAAGACATGCACATGGGTCCATTCAACAGAGATTTGTGGATGTTACCTGATGAGAGCTCTGGCTGGAATTCAACTGCCAACGCTTCCGGAGCCCCAGACCTTCTAGACACTTCTAACGACCTCAGTGTCTCTAAAAATTACAGCTACTTCCAAGTGATATTGGCTTCCTTCCAAAACTCCGAGGGAGCCATCACCGGGCTGTTCAAGCTGTGGATGGCTGGCAATTCGTGAGGCTTCATGCATGTACGTAGAGGTATGTGCATGACTGTTCTAGCCCTGTGTGTCTTTTCTAGCTCGTATAAGTGGTAAGAACAAACGTTCCCCTGAAATTCACATTGAAAGAGAAGGATTCCGCCCCCTCCCCCAAAAAAAAGAACAAAGGCGCAAATGGGATGACAGTGCTACAGGTGACCAGACCAAGATGATGTCGGGCAGATTTTTCCACCTTCCAAATCTGTCCTCGGATCCCTGCCTGCAGCGAATGGCCTTAGGAGCATTTACAAAGAATCCTGCTTACAGAGATCACTTTTTTTCCTTTTGCTGGAAATAAAGTGTTTTGATTTATTTAAATCAATTGATACTTTCACCTCATGCAATGATGCAAAGCCAGTTACTTGGTGTAACTGAAAGACAGTATTCTTCTGATTTTTTTTTCATTGTTACATCATCCGTTTTACACGATCATAAAATTATCGTATAGTAAACTTAGCTTGTTGGGGCTGGGAGCTGTAGAGTTCCATGGATTTTAACACAGGTATAAGCTTGTGTAACCACCACCATAATCTGGCTAAAGAAGAGTTCCATCACCCCCAAAGTTTCCTCATGCCATCCCTTCCGAGCACACCTCCTCTGTGACATATCTCCTGGCATTCACTAATCCATATTTCTCTGTCCCTGTGTTTTTGTCATTTTGAGATGTTATATAAATGAGATCACACAGTCTGTGATGTTTTGAGATTGACTTCTTCCACCCAGCACAATGCCCCTGAGACCCATTCAAATTGCCACGTGAATTCATAATTTGTTCCTTTTTATTGCTATGTAATATTCCACTGTATGGATGTACCACAGTTTCCCCAGGCATCTTTGGAAGGACATCTGGGTTGTCTCCAGTTTGAGGCAATTATGAATAAAGCTGTTATAAACCGCTGTCTGCACGGTTTTTTTTTTTTTTTTTTTTGCATTCATAGTTTTCTTCTCTAGTGCTCACTAATTTTTATGTAAGTTTTTCCTTGACCCTGAGAATATCCAGTCTTGCGGACTCGGGATTATCTTCTCTCCACGGACTTTAGAGTCCCACGCTGGAGACCCTCAGACTACAACTCAGGGGGAAACCTGCATCTATCTCCCTGTAATCACCCAGAACAGAGGCTCCAACCTCTTTTTCTAATGGAATTTGCAATCTTCTTCTCTTCTCTTAAGGTGCTATGTTTTAAAAATCGTTTTTAAATCAAAGCAACTTTAAATTCACTTACTAAAATTTGTCTCGAAGCCTTATGGCTTCTCGAAGCCTAAAGTCGAGAGAAATCCCTAACTTCTTGATTGAAAGGATAAATTCATCGCCCCACCCTCTGTTTCCATCTTGCCATTATATCACTGAAGACGGGCAATAAGGGAGTACTCGTTTTATAACATAACCAGATCCCAAATGTATGTATATACCAAAATATTATACCACATCTAATATGTACTATATTAGATACATGTGTGTAGTTTTTATAATATAACCAGATTCCCAATGTGTATATATATATATAAATATATTCAATAAATATAAATCATATCATATATATAATATGGTATATGACATGTGTGTGTATGTACTTTTAAAATACACACACACGTGTATATGTATAAAAGAGTATGCATACGTATTCATTTTCTGTTATTCTGTTCTCCCTTCAGAAAAAATTCCCAACAATAAACTTAGAGGTAATTCCCTAGTCGAAGACCAATATTTATCCAAGCAAACCTAGTAATGCATAAGGTAAATTATACAGAAATTTAGGGCGATAGCCTCTCTGTATATAATGTAAAATACACTGCTACCAAATAAATCCTTAATATTTACCTATAGATAGTATTTCTAAGATTTTCCATTTCTTCAGGTTACCTAGATGAAAAAATCAGTAAGATTATTTTGGTTGTTAATTTCCTTCGGGCCACAAACTACGGCGTAAACATTTACTTAGTAAAAAGGAAGCCCAGTCCCTAAATGTCTCCGTCCAATAACTTCACAAAGCCACTGCCTTTGACAAATCATTAATAAATAGGGTTATCACACCTAATCCACTTGACTTTTATTTCGGGGTGAGCTGAAATTTCTGTTAGCCTCACCACTTCCTCTATCTGAGAAACTGACTCCCCGAGGGTAGAAAGATAAAAAGGCTACTTTGATCCTGTACATCTGCCAAAAGCAACCGCCACCCTCTGCGACAAACAAGCAGGACGCAAGGGCAAAGAATGAGTGTACATGATGCTGCAGGTGTCTCGGGTTCACTTGGGACCAAACAAACTGAGGACAAACCGTCGACGAAGAGAGCTCACACTGGCGAATTGGAACTTCAAGTTTTCCTGAAGATAATTTCAGGGGGGAACATATTAGTTAAAATGGGTCATTTCATCCTCAATATCAGTAAATGGCATGAACACGTGTTGGCAGGTGGCCTGACAAGAGATTTATGCGACCTGGCGTCAGCTCTTTCCCCTGGGACAGAGACAGAGTATAAATATACAAGGTAGCACTTTTCCCCAACTTGACACGGGGGGATAGCTCAGAACGCAGATTCAAAGAGCACGACATAATGCCTTAACTACAAAGAATCACAAAAAAGTCTTGTCACACATGCACCGAAAAGCCCAAGCCTTGTGAATCCATTTGGAAAAAAAAAAAAAAAAAAGAAGAAAAAAAAAAAAAAGAAAGACAATTCTTTAAACTCCACTTAACAGTTGATGGGGCGTCTGGGTGGCTCAGTCGGTTGAGCCTCCGACGTAGGCTCAGGTCATAACCTCATAGTCTGTGAGTTCGAGCCCCGCGTCGGGCTCTGTGCTGACAGCTCAGAGCCTGGAGCCTGCTTCAGATTCTGTGTGTCTCCCTCTGTCTCAAAAATCAAAAAACGTTAAAAAAATAATAAAAGTTTTAAACTCCACGTACCACTTGATAAAGATCTTCAAAATCATTTTTTCATTTGTGTTTTAAAAAAACTTTTAATTAATATTTTCCTTAATCACTTATCCCTGGGTATCTATTTTTATGCAAACGTGAACTACTGGGTCCCTTAAATCAATAGCATTGTTTCAGACTGTTGGACACAAGTAAGTAAAGATATGTGTTTAGATATGTTGTAGTTTTTGTTCCCCCCCTTAACCACGTGACACGTATTGTTAACATCTTATAAAAACTAATGCAAAAGAATCCCAACACCCCTTAAAATCATTGTTTATGTTTTTTTTTTTTCCCTCAGTAATCCACAGACAAAATACTTAGGACTCAAACTACAACTTCATATTATTTTCAAAACAAGTATTGACATATAATTTCATTGCACATTCTTATAGTTTTCAATGTTTTAATGGATAAACAGTCCCTGTAGGAGAAAGCAGGAAGGAGATAACATTTCTATTTTGTGGCAAATATTTTACAGAGGATAGCTCATGAAGGGAGTGCTGCTATCTACATACTGCAAGAAGGACACTGAAGGTCACTTGGCGAGGCCAGTGAGAAGCAGAGATGAGATTCAAGCTTAAACTTAGGTCACCTTGACCTCAGACCTATTGCCCTTCTTTGGCACCAGGAGAGGATGTGTCCCAAGCATGGGTGAAATCAGGAGCTGAGAATCTATTCTTGTCTCAAATGGCAGCCACAAGTACAGATTTGAGATGCAGGCAGACAGATTTACAGGCACTCTACCAGTTTCACAAGTTAATTTCCACATCCTTCTATGCCATGGCCTCACCACATACCCTTTCTCTACCCCCTTGGTTCTCAACTCCTAATCTGTAGGTAAGATCTGAATCCCTGTGTTTCCCATGCCTGTTGTATGTTACCGTGTAAGTTACACTGCAAAGAAAAAAACAGAAGGATGAAATATACACCTTTCTTTTCCCTTAGACAAGAATCCCCCAGTATGCTACAACAGAAATTTTGCCACAGCTGTGATCACAACCGAGGGTATATTCATGTGGGCATCACATGAGCACACAGTCCCTTTCACACAACCACAGCTGTGACCACAACCGAGGGTAGATTCATCTGGACATCACATGCGCACACAACTCCCTTTCACACAAGAGGCAGCTCGTAAGTATCCATTGACAGTCGCACTGCAAAACAATTGAACAAATTATTTTTTCCAAAACAACCACCCCACAACCAGCTTTCGATCAAAAATGATCCAGAGGCAAAGTCAGAATCCATAGAGGAAATCCTGATTTTTCTTATCACTGTCCCTGTGGCTTTAGCGAACGATACAGGAAGAACTATAGAAAAATCTTGGATCTCCATCTTGATAAAGAGTTTTTGCCTGGACAAATGAGGTCGTTCAGAGAGCAGAAGGAACAAACCAAGGGAAGTAATCCCCGCAGAGCAGAACAAATGGCACTAATGACCTAATCAATACAGAAATAAGTACAGATTTCCTCCACCAATGGCCACTCAGTAGCTTCCCTGAAAAATACAGAAACATACCACCTTGCTTTCATTTAGATTTTCCTTAATGCTTATGGTGTATTTCATCAGGAATACCCCAAGTTTGGCTTTCGATCAATTCAGTAACATTAGTTAGATAAGTTCACCAAGACCTGGAGTAAAATATAGGGGTTCTTTCAAGTTTGCAGGTCTGGGTCCTTCTCAGTTCTATCAATTCCTTGACTACTGGTGCAAATCATATGATCCCCACCTAAGCCCCAGGATCTAATCTACAAGTGATGAAACAAGTTGGTATCTCCTCATCTTTTCTTAAAACATCAGAAGCAATCTATGCTCACAGGCAGGTCAAAACAATGATGTAATGTTGTCAGGTGATTTTAGAAAAATGGATTTTAGAGGTCTCTTCTCTTGCTAGATCTGTTGGGCCCATCTCGGATTATACAAATGGCCTTCTGTTGGATAGATCTATTGGTTTTACCTGCGAAGTGTACAAATCACGAGTCTACCTACCACAGTTGTATTTGAAGTCATTTCTAGTTCTTAGATAAAGTCTCAAATTGCTCCTGGAAGGGTATTCAGAGTAAACTCTCTGTGGTATTTCCAGACAAATCCAGAAGGAGGCCTGGTTAACTTTCTTTTTCTTTTTTTTTTTTTAATGTTTATTTATTTTTAAGAGACAGAAACACAACGTGAGGGGGGAAGGGGCAGAGAGAGAGAGGGAGACACAGAATCCGAAGCAGGCTCCAGGCTCCGAGCTGTCAGCACAGAGCCCGACGCAGGGCTCGAACACGTGAACCACGGGATCATGACCTGAGCCGACAGAGAAGGCAGGCCCTGCTTCTGCTTGGTTAGAGCTGCATAGCTTCCGGGCAGGAAGAGGGGCCTGGAGACCCCCCCAGTTTGCCAAATTCTCTTCTCCCTCTCTTCCTTACCCCTGCCTTCTGCACCAGCACTGCAAGCTCACTCAGCCCTCGGAGGAGTGAATTCTCTCCCCACATCCTGGATCACCTTCACCGTGGTTAATCTCTCCCCAGGCACCTGTCCAGTAAACATGAGTTGTCGCTAACTCTGTGTACCAGTGATTTGGAAATTGCTTGTGAACTTGCCTTGGCCCCATCCGCTCTCGCAATTTATTTATTAACTGAGTGTTGACCTTAATTCCCTTCCATGCAGCTGAAAAAGTCATCTACGTATTCCGTCAAAGCAGACCGAAGTTTTAGGGACTTTGTTACTCTTGTAGAAGCCCTAGTCATGGTCTGACATCTGTAGCAAGCACTTCCTTGTGAGAGCCCAAACAAATCTTGAGAGCAGTTACAATTTCCCCTATGCGGGAGGGCGTATCTTTGTTCTCCTTTTTAGAAAGATGAATGAAATGTCAGGCCCACGTACGCTGACACTTTAGGGGAAAAACACAATTAAACCTTTACTTAGGGCTGCTTTTAAGTCCGGAGTGTTAGATGCCATCGACAATATAAAGATCAATTTTTAGTTCAACAAACTTGGATTAAAGATCTGCCACGTGTGGGGCGCCTGGGTGGCGCAGTCGGTTAAGCGTCCGACATCAGCCAGGTCACGATCTCGCGGTCCGTGAGTTCGAGCCCCGCGTCGGGCTCTGGGCTGATGGCTCGGAGCCTGGAGCCTGTTTCCGATTCTGTGTCTCCCTCTCTCTCTGCCCCGCCCCCGTTCATGCTCTGTCTCTCTCTGTCCCAAAAATAAATAAAAAACGTTGAAAAAAAAAAATTTAAAGATCTGCCACGTGCAAGCAAGAACTGCTAAGGGCAGTAGAAGAGGTAGTAGGAAATATGCTTTGGGGCCAAACTACTTTTTTGCTTCATGTGAGTTAGGTAGATGACTCATATCTAAGCATGTGGAGAATGTAGATTCTAGATACAGGTATAGATACAGATATATGCTGATTATAGATGAATATCATATATATGATAGACAAGATATATAACATACCTCTTATGTATGGGATCTATACTGTGGACAAGATATGTCATATATATGTTACATATATACATATGTATGTATGTATATGTGTATATATGTGTGTGTATATATGTGTATATATACATATGTATGTATGTACATATAGATACATAAACACATATGTATATACATACATATATACATATACATATATATATATGGACACACACACACACGTATAAAATCTGTCTACCCTTTCCTTGTTTTCCAGCAAATATCACAATACCAAAGGATTCTAAGTTCATTCTCAGACACCTTCTGAGAAGTTTCATTGGATAACTTTCGGACTGTGTTATCCCTCAGAAGAACGGCTGATATGCAAATTATAATCGAAACCAAAACTCCATTATTTGGCAAACGTATCGCTTCGCACAGCTCACCTTCTTCGGTGTTGAACGTGACTGGTGGTTTCCGATTTCCTGACGGGGCCACCAACTGATGAAACCCCCCTTTTGAGGGGAGTTTCCCCCCTCCTCTGGCCACTTTCACCCAAGGGCAGAAGTGATTCACTTCGGCAAAAGAGCAAATGCCTCGGAATCAGAGGCCAGATCAGCTGCTCAGCCCAAACAACTCACTCAGTGCTTAGGAACCAAAGCCATCGGTGGGGTGTCTGGGAGCCTACCAGTGAGACCCAAGTGTCACTTGCTGTAACGTCTCCGAGGTAGCTGAAGATATTTCCATCTCCCATGCCAGTTCAAGTCTGCCGCTTAAGAGCTTTCACCCATTAACACAGGATTTAAAATCATTCCCTCATGGATCCCTTCCACCCCCTTCTTGTTCAGTTCTTTAGCCACCACTGGATGACCCAGTTAAACTCTTTTGGAGAAATAATATCCGTCCGTTCACTCTGTAGACAACTCTGAATTGGGCTGCCCCTTCCCTTAGAGCCGGGTTACACATCGGGGTTCTTGCAAAGTGCATGCTCCTAAAGCGACGAGTACCTTGGCCTGGCCTTCCGGATTTCATAGACACAGAAAAAGAGTAAAGCTTGTCTCCAACCGTGACCGTCACAAAGGTTCCTCTCCAATTGTAACCGTCAAACACGTTACGGGGCCGAAGAAAAGAGAGCTGTACTCTTACTTCCGAACAACAACAACAGCAAACCTTCAAGGGAGGTGTGGCTCATTTATGTAACCAGCTTAAATCTCTACGGTTTTTTATATGAAAGGTGATGGCTTCTTTTTAGTGAATGAAACCTACGTGCCTGTGCCGGGTACTCTGTATCGGCTTCAATCCTTCGGGGTGGGCCCGATCCCACTTCCTAAACGAGAAAATGGAAGCAACGCGACACGAACTAAACTGTTAAAGCCAAATAAGGAGTAATCTGTTCCTATCGGATTGTTGTCACTACGTAATTTCACCTGCAGAGACTGTGACGCACGGAGGGGTTTAGAGTCTTGGCCATCAGCACCCGAAGACTCAGAAGCCCGACATCAGGACGGGCTGTTCAGGTGCTAAATTGAGTGTTTGTTTATACAGATACAGGCCCGCTATGGAGCCGTGAGATTCGGATACACCACCAGGAGCCTTGTTTCGCGAGGCTTTTGTTTTAAACTTTTGTTTTTGATTCAAGTTTTGTGCATACCTGTACCCTGCAGAACCCTATGGAGTTCTTCCTTGGTCACAGCAAGCCCCGGGCTCCTTCTCAGATAAGCCTGGAGCACACCTTCCGTATACATCCCCTCCCTTAGTTTTAACCTGACTTTGAATCGGAAGCTGCGGTGAATTCCAAACATCTGTCGACAGCTTCTGATATCCTATGTGACCAAAAATGCACCCATTGCGATCATCTGTGGAATAAAATAGCATCTCTCTTGGAGGGATATTGACATCCTGGTCCTAGAATGTATTCGTTTTCGTATGTAAACTCTCACATTAGCTGTGTGTACTCTCTTACCTCTTGACACTGAAGGAAAAAAAAAACAAAACAAAACATTAAAAACGAAGTCATCCATTGTTGTGGATGAAGATAATTGCTATGATAATAAATAATAAAGATTGAGGCATCCAGTTAGAGTGTTTAACAGTGCTTAAGCAAATAGCAACAGGATGTGCATACAACACGATCTCATGCTATGTTATTTTATCTTTCCAGAATTCTGTTAGTGATTATGTGGAAATTTCAGGGTTGGAGAAAGGTTTCAATCTTCACAAAGGCATTAGGCGCCGTGACCAAAGTTAAATCATCGCCACAGTGGGGGGAAAAAAAAATGAAGACTCATTAATGCCAGAGAATTGTCTGCGGTGGGATTTTTGAATTTATCTTTAGCGCTCTGACAGTTCCCTGAAATTCCTACCGTACCAACATATCTAAGTGAATTTAAAATAAACAAATATAAAACCGTGTAATTTAAAAGTGTTACCTTTTAAAGTATTACTGTGATCATTTTCACAAACCAGAGAAAATCGGATCACAGATATGGCTGCAAAGTCCTGACAATTAATGAATTCAGTTAATGAATCTGTCCAAAAGCTCTTTAATGACTGAATCGTCAAATGCCAGCAATGATGGGACTTCCACCAAACTTACATACGTGTCAACAAGCAAAAGGCTAAGTTAAACAGGCCAGTGTGGAGTATAGACATTTTCTTATCAATAAACGTGAGAACTTTGTGTGAGGATTTTAGCTTGTGGTTCTGGAAACATTTTAAAATAGCTTTTTGTAAAAGCTGCAAAAGCAATGTAAAGCTCTTTATTTTCCTATCGAGTTTATGAGCAAATAACAGTTAAACGATTACGAGTAGTCCCTGAATTCCAGTGAGTCCTCATGACCTTCCTTCATCCTCTTTTGACCCATGTTTGATTCTTCCAGATCGCTGCATCAGTGATGGGATCACCTGAAAGCAATTCAAATTACCTGACCCATCAGGTGACAGGTAGGCCCCGATTCACACACCAAGGGATAGTATACTTGGATCTCGAGGACCTTAAAACTTGAGAAACCGATGTTCTATTTTGTTTCCTAAAAGTGTCGAAACGTTTTACTTCAATTATTGGTGTTGCTTCATAATTTCAACTAGATCAAAATAAATCAAAATGCAGATCTTTCCCTTTAAGTATGATGCTAGGGACTAGAACGTTCTAAAGTAAGTATTATATCTCAAGCAATTAGAAGAAAAGCTGCTAAAGATATGAGCGCCATCCACCTCGTTTCCATCCCTTAGAGACGGTCTTCGTCCTTATCTCAAGTATTTAGTGTGTGATAAAGAATCCACGGACAATTATACAAATGCAAGAGAATGTACCTCCATTATTAAGAACCCCTGCACTAAATGTAGTGAAGAATGAGTACGTGCCTTGAGTGAGACAATTTTGGACTAATTCCTCAACATTTTAATTGCGTCGGAATTGCAGTGCTACCCTAATACTCATCACTTGATTACAACAGGAAAAATCTTATATAACCTGTGGCGGTGACATGTACATTAAGCAGGGGTCCAAAAAAAAAAAAAAAATGCCAGAAGAAATCTCCTTGGGAAGAGTGTGTAGAGGAATTCAAAATATTGATCTACTCTGGCCCTACGTAGTGATTAACACCCGTTCCATCTGGCAACACTAAGCTCCCTGGGGGCAGCAAGGAGGGAGGAACGTAACATGATGCTGAGGATTCAGCTGGAAAGTGGAGAGTCAATTTGGTGTATTCAAGTCAATTCTTTTCTTTTTTGGTTTTTTCCAATATGCTCTCCATTTTCCTGGTATAATTATTTCAATTCACTCTTTGGCTTCCTTGCCCAGCTATCTCCCAGGACGCAGAAATGTCCCAGTGATCTTAGAGAAAGGTGTCTTCAAATGTTGTGCGGGCATTTTATGCCACACGGGGGCGGGGGAGGAAATCACCAGACTGCAGACGATTTGGAGACCATACGACAACAATGCTACCAAACATTCAAAACTGCTGAATGCACTTGATACTCCGTCTCAAGCACTTGATTCTTTATCAAGAATACTGTATTTATGTATATAATTGAAACACTTTGTATCTCGGCTGAGATCTGATCCCCATGGAAATGAAACTGTCGTGAAGTAAAAACAAGGAATAAACCCTGTGAACATCCAGGGCTAAATTTAATCCAAAATGAGCAAAATTCATTTAGATAAGGCACTAAAAAAACCAATTTATTAGAACTTGGCATTAAGGTCCCTTAAAGTAACACCCACAAGCAAAGATAGCCTGAGAAAAACAAACCCAGTCACAAACACATCCTGCTGACATGCTTTTTTTGCCTCCAACAGTCCTTCAACATTTACTTACATCGCAGCTTGAAATTATTTATCGTATTTAATTCTAAATATTAGAAGGAAAAACAAAAGGAAGAAAAGTCAGCGGACACAAAGAGCCTCTGGAATCACAGATTTCCTAAAAAAATAAAGGTCCTTTGTCTAAAGAGAGGAAATACGTATTTTGTAAGTTCATCGCTGACTTCAAATACGTCCAGAACTTTCCAGGTGACATAATGCATTGCTAAGGAAGCCAATTCTTTTTCTGATTAGAAATTCACAAATTTCTAAACACACTACCACTGTGTGGTACCAGTTAGAACGATGCCAATACTCACCACCTGAAGAAATGACTTTCACGGCCGCATCATTTTTAAACCCCATCTTCCTTCTTAACCTTGTCGCAAAGCAGATCTGAATTAACACTAACTCCTACGGAACCGGTTCATTTGCAATTTCCAGCCTTACGGACTTCAAACTGTCTCCTAATCCTAACGAGGACCCCCAGTTATAGTCCCTTCTGGCTGCGTTGTACCTTGTGTCTTCAGTGGCTGACTCATTCCACGCTCTGCTCATGTAGCTTATCATTATCTTGTCCACAGGCAAAATCTACATTGAATTCAGATGAGAATGGCCCCTGATTTGAGACTCTTGAGAAAGGTATCAGCACTGGGGTCCAAGGAGCATGACCACTAAGGGAAATGTTGCAGCCCGTGTGGATTGTAATTTTCCCCTCTAAAAGTACAAAGTAGAAAACACGAACACCGGCAACCAATTACAGTAACTCCTTCCAATGCATTTCCCTTAGTGGTTTATTGTGGGTCGGGGGCGGGGGGGGGGGAGTTATTCTTCACAGAATGGACAAGATCTAGAACAACTCTGTACACTGCCCTAACAGCTTTATTTAACACTACTTACGTAACTCACTTCCCCACTGAATAAAAACTTCTCACTTTTCCTTACGTTTATCAATTTTGAAACTACGTAGGCATTTGTCTAATCAGCTTCGCTTCGAACAGGGATATAACTCGATCACAGCATGTTGTTAATATGAAGACGAACAACACAGACCTTTAGGACTGGACATTTTCACTGTCTACCTCAAGACAGGTGTTCTGCATTATACCAATGTCGCAGACAGATGGCTTCTTAGGTTTTACGCACTATGACATTAAGATATTTCCCCCCTCGTTATAACGTTCCAAAAATTACTAGTGCTTCCCCTGCTATCTACAGTTTAAAAATGTTTAAACTAAGATAATCTATTGTGCTTATCTCAAAGGAAGGAAGGAAAACAACTCGAATATTCTATCAAGTTCAACCCAAACTTCCTGCTTCGGTTGCCACAATTCTGGATCCAAGTTTATGAAAGAAACACAAAAAGTCACAAGGCAGAGCTTCAAGTTACAATATCTTAGAAGGATGCTAGTTATTTGATGCCCCCCAAACATTTTACAAGCTCCAAACCCTTCACGAGGACAGTATTTTAGGGATCTAAAATGATTTCTGCACTTCTCACCATCCAAGAATACGACAGCTCGTAGGAAAAATCGTACGTGTGCAGCAACTCCTTGGTTAGTGTCTCTTTTTTAAGTTTTCAGGCATTCTAGTGACTGAGTCTTGCTTCTAAGAATTACTGAAGAGGTTTATGAAAACACACAGCAGACTATTCATGTGTACTTCTCCCGTTAAAATCAACCGATTTCTGTTAGCACTGTATATCAGGACTAATTAAAATTACCGTTTCCCACAGCCAGTCTGTACCTTTTCAAACATCCTTCTCCCGTATCCAAAACCATGCACTGTTCTGTCTTCCATCATGCTTCTTTTATTGCTGAGTGAGGCGCTCGCTCCTTCGTTAAATAGCATTAAAAATAGACAGCACCGAACTCCCCAGGGGAGCATGCTCTAACAGGGCTAATGCCACCGTTCTTAAGGTAACCATACTCAGCTGGGATCTAAGAGGGAAAGTCACTGGAAGGTCAGCAATTTGCAAATCTAACAGCGCACACAAACCTGTCTCTGAGCTGAACACCGGAAAAGAGAAACCAGCGTGTTGTGAAATTAAGTCACTGAGAAGCTGAAAGTCAATTTCTAAAACTGTGTAAGTTGCTTTAAATATGCCTTACCTAAACCAAAGTATTCTGTTCAACAGGCATTCACCTACCGCAACTGGGTTATATTCTCACTCATCAACTAACACAAAGCACGTCCGGAGAAACGGAGCCATGGAGGCATAGCGTCTGAATGTCTTAAAAACTGCATCTAAACCAAACTGTTTAAAACAAGCAAACAGTATTGATAAGCAAGGACAGGGAGAGGTTAGCCTTCTGCATCGTTTGTGATGAAGCACAGCCCTTAAAGAATATACGAAACCCATGCTCCAGAAAATTTTAAAATATTCTGCTAGTTGAAGTGACAAGAAGGAGTGAAGGAATGTGACAAGAGAGGAAATACCGGATCAAACACAAATACATACCTTACAAATCCCATACAGACCCGAAATGAGCGCACGTAATTTCTCACATGCGATCCACATTAGGTGTGCAGCAGAAGCAATTACTGCCAAGATAGTAGATTACTTGGCTATTCGAACGGAACACGCTAGAACTCTTCAAGCCACCGTCTTTGGTGAAAACGACATTAACCAAAATCCTATTAAGACAGGCATGTCCCATGGTGACACAAACACAGAGGATCAAAGGAGTGGGAGCATTTATTTTTAAGTGCATGTCAAAGGTTCCCTAACTTTCAGCAAATGAAAGATGATTCCCCATCATCTCCATTTCTCTGTTTCCTTAAAACGATCATAGCAATTTTGATCTCCAAAGTAAGCGAGGAGCAGGTGGGAACCGTTTGGAATTATTCAGCATTTGAGCCAAATCTCGTACAGATTCCTTTCAACTTTGGGGGATGTCATCCTTTTGGGAGAGGCTACAGTGTCATACCCATAGACTCTAAAAATCAGCAATCAAAAGGGATATCTGCCCTCCAGACACATTCTCCAGAAAACGATTTCCACCAGCCTTGCAATGTGCACGCTAGCCTCCCAACCCCTTGTAACTTTCAACGCCTCCTTGCTTTTCCTTTTAGACTCGGACTCGGTCCTTATCTTGCATCTTGGGGAGGTGATCAAGTAGTGAGCCACATCCACTCCCGCTCCATTTCCATGCAGAAACATGGACTGAGTCAATTTCTCTTCCTTAAGAAACTTTCTCAATACCTGTACTATTCCAGGCAATTCCACCAACCGCATCTACAACCTGAGACAGAAGACACTGCATTCGGAGTTTGCAATGAAACACACATTTCAGACACGTAAAAATAAAAGGTCACCACCACCGTCTCTACCCGCCCCCTTCCCCCACAAATCCCCTGGGAGCCGGGACCCCAATTCCTGCAAGAGCGACAAACCCATGGCAACTTCTCCGCCCCTTGCACGGTTCTTTCAAATGCAATGAGAGGGTCCCAAACTTTCTACCACGAAACCCGCAGACATCGCTGTAGACTTCGCCCATGAGGAAAACTGCCCTCCTCTGTTCTCTTCCAGCTTTCCCTGTCTGCCTCAGCTGGGGGAGGGGAGTCTGCCCCTCCCGTGATGAAACATAGAAACACAATCAATGCATGTATAACATCAACGGTTTTCTACAAACACGAAGGAGGGGAAAAAAAAAAAACAGACGATAAACAATTCCAAAGAAAAGCACAGATAAACGGCAAAAAGGAGGGGGGAAAATCACAAAAGACGTGCCAGGTTCACGTCGGAAGAGCTTGATTATTACCTTGACATAACAGTGGGTATCCCCCCAGCGTCTTGGTGCCTCGATTGATTTGATTTAGTTTCTGGTTTTTACTAATACCGTTTCTCAGTGATTGAATTGGCTGGATTTGTTTGGCTTGGCGCTTTTTTTTTTTTTTTTTTTTTTGGTCGATTTATTTAACTGCTGGTAAACCGAGCTCTCTGCAGCGTCGGCGGCTGGGATCCTCGCGCAGCTGCGGCGACCGTGGTGGCTTTGGCTGGCGACCCCGCTGCCCCCGCCGCTGGTCGCCGCTCCGGACGAACTCAGGGGGCGCCGCCGCCGCCGCCTTCTCTGTCCCGCTGGCTCCGCGGGGCGAACGATGCCCCCCGCCTCCGGTCCGGCAGTCCGTCCCTCCGCGCGTCTGTCCGTCTGCCTGCCTGTCGCGCAGCCCCGCGGCCCCGCGCGGGATTCTGGCTTTCCTGCGCTCCGCTCCGGCCGGCTGGCGGTCCGCGCGCGGCCGGTCTGTCCGTCCCTCGGCGCGTCGCGGTCCCGCTAGCAGGGCCGGGTCCCTGTTCCGGGTTCTGTGCCCAGCTCGCTCTCCAGCTCCCGCTCAGGGCCCCGGCCGCTTCCCTCGGACAGCGGAGGGCGTCTGGAGCGGAGGGTGCACGCGAGTGCTGCGCGCTCGCTCGCTGTCTCCCTCGCTCTCCCTCTCCCCCTCTCCCTCTCCTCCTGCCTCTCCTCTGCGTTCTGCTCTCCCAGACTCGAGCTGTCTAACTGCTCCCACCTGTCCGCGGCTCTGTCACTCCGTCGTCCCACCCCGAGCCAGCCAGCCAGCCAGCCTCGGCCCGTCCCTCCGTCCCGCGCCCCTGCCTCCCCGCCTCCGCCGCCGGCCCCTCCGCCCGTCCCTGCCCTCCCACGCACCCGGCTCCTCCCCGCAGCCCCGGCCGCATCCGTCCCCGCCCCGGCTGCAGCCTCCAGCGCCCCCGCCCCCCGCCCCCGGCCCGCCACACCCCGGAGCCGGCCGCGGCCAGGCGCGCCGGCGGGGCGGAGGGGAGGGGAGAGGGGGGACGGGAGAGGGGGGACGGGGGAGGGGAGGGGGGCGCCGGGGCCTCTGCCCCCCGGCGCGGCCGGAGTTGGCTGGGTCGGAGCGCGGGCACCTGCCGGGTGCGCCCGGCGCGCGCGGGGCCATCCGTCCCCCTCCCCCGGCGGTCTCCGCCAGTCCCGACGCTGGAGACAAAGCGCCCGGGCCACGCGCGGCCGCACCGGCGTCATTAATCAGAGGGGAGCCTGGCACGCCGCCCCCTGCCCCGCCGCGCCGCCTCCCCGCTCCCCCCGCCGCGTACCTGTCCCCGGGGCGCCGCCGACTCCCGCGGACGCTCGCCCGGGCCCGGCTCCCCGCCTTCCTCCGCTGCCCACTCCGGCGGCCAACTCTGCGGAGAACACCCCGCAGCGGCGGCCCCTCACTCCGCGCGATCGCGTCCCCGCAGTCGCGGCCCCTCACTCCGCGCGAACCAGCCGGAGCCCGCGAGCTCTCGGAGGCTCTCGGCTTCGAGCGGGACCCAAAGTCCAGGCGAGCGGCGCCCCGTGCGCCCCTGGCCCGAGCTGCGCGCCCGAGCGCGGGCCTGGGGTCGCCGCCGCGCCGCAGCGGCCAGGGCGCGGGGCGCCGAACAGAGTTGACATCCGAAGAAATTAAAGCGCTGCATTTCCCGTTTGTTCTGCAGAAGTGCTATTTTTATTATCTGTAATTCTTTTTTTTTTTTTTTTCATTGTCTCGGGGCACACACTACCAAAAGGGAAAAAAAAAAAAAAAAAAAAAAAAAAGGAATCGTGGAGGAATGGGGATACGTTTCCGGAACACCGCCCACCCTTCCCGAGTGAACGTGGAGCCTACTTTTCCAACATTATAGGTCACCAGCCAAGATAGATCACTCTGGCTTTCTGCCCCCCAGCTGAGAGCAAGGCGTTTGATTCTGGGCTTCTTTGCTAGGTTGTTATTAATGTGAAGCAAAATTATACTTGTGCGCGTCTGCATGGAATTGTCAAAGCTCATTTTGACGGGATCCAGCGTTTCAGACGCTGAATAACTGTGTATCTGCTGCGACGAACGCCCCATCCCACAATAAATGGAAGAGGAGAGAAAATCAACTCTCACCAGCTGCAATTAGTAACCCCATGAATAGACAACAAATAAATAACCAGCATAAACCATGCCACGAAAATTTCCATGTCCTTTTAGTTTTTCATGTATTGGCATCCAGTCCTAATGGCAGACATTATAAACAGATGTATTGAGGGATATGCCTTCCACTTTTTGTAGGGATGTAATTTCAACGGCTATTTCTCTGTTCACATAGTCTAAGATATTGATTATAAATATCAAACAGATGACGCGCGTAGTTCTAGAAAATTCTGTAAAGATAGGATGATGTTGTACTGGTCCTTCATGAACCGATTATTATTTTCCAAATATTCGAAGTTGTCTCCCTTGGGGGGTCAGCTCTTGAGTTGTGCTGCATCGTCAATTCCCACAGTTGGGGCTGCTTGGGAAGAGGGTCAGTGCACTTGCCTTTCCTTCTGGACAGGACTACCTACCCCCGAAGCATCTCTTGAATGGGTGGATGCGTAATCTACTGACAAGAAATCTCAACAGCTTACTCTTAACACACAGTTTTCCTTAGAACGAATCAGATTTCACCCTGAGAGTTGAAAAAAAAAAAAAAAACAAAAAAACACAAAAAACAGAAGGAACTCCATATAGACTGGATATAGAAATTATAGAAATCGAGTACCGGGAGGGGGAATCCAATCAATTCTCTTAGCACTGGTTGTATAAAAGAATGAGACAGAATACGTCAAGAACTTCAGTGCGTAGACAAACATGATGACAAAATCTGCATTTTCTCATGGATTTCAGCCTTTATTTGAAAAAGGAAGCACCCCGAGAAGAATAATGTTAACTTGCTTCAACCAAAATTTTCTACCTTTTCTCATAATATTTTGTCAACGAATTAGGCACTGGAGAAAGTTCAAGTGTATGCGAGGGCATGTAGACAATTAGCATTCAGCTGTCCAATTTTAAATTTAGTGCCCCAGTGTGGGACTGAAATATACTTCTGGGAATGTGAGGCAGGCCGTGACAATAAGTGATTCTTCTAGACATTCAGAAAGTATTTGTATTTCCTTAAACAGTTTGCAACACTTACCGTTCCTTAGAATCCTCGACCTGTTACGCATTAACTACCACTAACCTCCGTGAAACTCTGGGGCCCCTCATTGGAGCTCTGTGTGAGAGATCCACAATGCCAGTTGCAGAAATGTTCATGCATTTGGAAATATCCCCACCGTGGGGGTGAGAGGTGGTGGTTGTGGGGAAAGAGAAGGTTGTGGCTTCTTTCAGTCCGGATGCGCTTGAATGGATTTGGTATCAGACGGAAATGAAAAAAAGCACACATGTAACCAGGTAACCCCAGCTTGGGGAGTTGAGCTCACCTACACACTGGCAAACATCTAAGATTGTCGACAAGCTCCTTTAAACACATATTCCCCTAAGACACTAAATTAGTGCCCTTTAATGAAGCTTCCAAATTGGATTTTCAAAAGAAGGCAAATTGCTAAAATAGCCCCGCTACCTTTATAAGCACCTTTTCAGCTGAAGCGAGAAGTAGACTTTTCCATGCTGTTGAACTTCCATCATTCCTCAACAATGAGGCCGGGAGAAACTCCCCTGCAGGGCATTCTCCCCACCACAGTAAAGAGAGACTTCTCGTTTGCCCTGTTTTCAACAAAACCGTCCAGGGTCTATTAAATGCCAGTCTCGGGTTTAAAGCCATACAAACATAAGTGGTGCGGAAAGGCAGGGGGATAACAAGGGGTGGGGGGAAGATTTGCATGTCAACCAGAAAAGTTTAGTTCCCCATTCTTATTTTGTGCTAAGCCAAAATAACTCTAAAACACATTTCAGAACATCAACAAAGAATGTTACATCACGTATGCATCTGAGCATGAAGAAATGTCACGATCAAAAACAAAGAGGACTGGGGAGACTAGAAACCAAATGTTCCAATGGCACGGATCCCTTGACGGCCAGCCATGTTTCCTCTGGAGTCTGCTGCGCGCATGTAAGAAAATGATCTCCGCGAACCCTCGGTGTTCTCACAGGCAGACCAGAAACGAACAGTGTCCTGCACCCACACACGGTGATGCTTTGCCGAGAGTGCAAACCAAGGCATTTCCTCGGAAACAAACGTGGGGAGTGTTTTCATGGCACCGCATCTAAATCAGAGGAGGGACAATAAGGAGGAAAGGAGGGACCAAGGAGGGATGTTCAGAAAACCTGTTACTAAAACCATCTGAGCACCAAAAGACTAGGGAGGCTGTCGCCTAAATGGAGTTACTTCTCTTCTGCATCTCCTGGGATAGAAATGCCAGCATTCAGACACGCCCTTGGGACTTGGGGGGTTGGCCCCCGCCCCCCCCCCCCCAGAGTACTGTGTGCCTTCCTTCTCTGCAGTCTCTGCCCTGGGGGACGTGGCTTTGGCGTTGCTGAGGCCTGTGCAGCGGGGAGCACCAGGCTCAGATGCAAAAGCTCTCCGTGACTGCAGGGCAGGTATGTGCAGGCAGGGAGTCTAGCAGGCCCTGTCTACCTGGCCGGTGTTCGCGCCCTCCTCCAGGACCTGCGTCGGCAGGAAGTGTTCTCAGCCTCCTCTGAAACCTACCGAAAATGATTCCGATTTTTAGAAACCTGTGCCATCAGAACAAGCCCGGCAATGAAGCAGAAGCAACAGGAGCACAGAGGAGAAGCACAGAGGTAAATGTCATCCCGCCGAAACGCAAGGAGGGATACAGAGCATAACCTAACGCTTGCCAAAGCCCCGCACCTGCCTCCATTCTTACATTCCGGTCCCAGAGATACAGCGTTTGCCTCCATCGTGGACTCCTTTCCCCTTTTCACGCAAAGGAAGACAAAGGTTACCAGGTTATTCACAACTTGGAATAATGAAGTTGGCTGCTCGACAATGAGATGATGTTGAAAGGTCTATGAATTAACCACCAGAAGAAAGCAGCTCCCACGCATCCCTAATGAAATACAGGACATTTGCATTTTGAAACTGTGCTTCATAACTGAAATGGTGTGTGTGTGTGTGTGTGTGTGTGTGCGTGTGAGTGTGTGTGTGTGGCTAAAAGGTAAAACATATCCACCAGGTTCATATTTCACGAGAGTACTAAGATCTTACTGGAAACCGGTTGCAGGCCAACCACCTGGCATCTGAAGAACATTATGGAGATTTGTAATTCTGCATGAATGTACAGCGTGTTCTCCAAAGCTACCCGTTGAAGAAATTTTCTCTCTTCATTTTTTTTTTTTGAAAAGGAATGTACATTTGCAAGATCTACAGAGTCTTATTGTTAAAAAAAAAAAAAAAGAGGTAGAAGGTCAACATTTAAAAGGAACAAAATAAAAATATCTCAAAATACTACCACCCAAACAGCTATCACTTTGGTTCTCAGCCAATCTCTGTGCATGTATATCCACAAATATAAAGCAATGTGTTACATAAATGGATTGCAAAATGCATGTTACTTTATCATCTGCTCCCTGCTCTCCACTTTAGAATCAGTCATGGGAGTTCTTTCCACGACATGGACTATTTCAATATATTCATGAGAGCAGAGTGGCCTGATGCAAAATATGTGTGTGCTATACACAAGTGAAAGATATTTGCGGGCACGGCTTCCAAATTGGAGGATTATCCCTTTTGGGCAAATCTTAAAAATTTGAATTGCTCATCAAAAGTACTTATACTTTACATTTGGGCATAATACTAGATTTCAAGATGATGTATCAGTTTCAAAATATCTTTTGTTTTGATAACTGATCTTTATTAAGGCGATCTCCTTCCTGGTACAAATTATACAGATTTAAAAATAAATATAACATTCAAAGCATACAAGACATTTTCCTGTGCATATTTTTAATTGAAGTATATTAAATTAAGGCAAAAACTGTTGTTTTGGGGAAGAGAATGACACGAATTAAATACAAATTCTGTAGGTTCACTGATTACCTTTCGGCTTCAGGCTTTTCTTTTAACACAGATACCATTTTTTTTTTCCTATAAAAAGGGTAAATATTTGAGGAAGCTGAGTGAACCTTTATAGGCCAAGAAGCTATAATTTGGTGGATTGCTGATCTGCCTTCTTTCTCCTCAGAAATAAAGCAAATCCCTAGGAACCATGGGCAAGCCTCCAAACCATTGTTTTGATCTTCTTCCTTGGCTTACCATCGTAATCATTTTGACTACACAGAGCCAAACATCACTAATTTGACTTACATTATCACATATTTATCCTTCAGCTCTGAGGATGGGGATTCAGACACAGATATACAGGAATACTTTTAAAAACTGGAAGCCTTAGCGGGAGAGAAAAAATAAGGGAGGAATCATCAGCCTATCAATTCAAAGTTGCTTTCGTATGACATATTATTCTAATCCACGTCTATGGGACACGTCACTGTCCAGCCGGCCCTCTTGCGATCAGGAGGGGCCATGTGACGTGTCCTCACCACTATAAGTTGAATGGAACTGATATGTGCCACTTGTGGGCTCAGGCAACGAAAAGCCTCTGAGACTCTCCGGGTCCTTCCTGACCCCCCCTCCCTCCACAGCTACAGATAAAGTCAAATGTCCAGATGTCCAGACGTTCTAGATGATGTAGCCTCCATCAGCCTGGGTCCCTGAGTGACTGCGTGGGGGCATTATATGAGTTAGTGTTGACTAACTCGTAGAAGACATATAAACCAAGCAAGAAAAAAATATTGTATTTCAGGCATTGAGTTTGGGGAATTGTTTGTCATCAGAGCACAACCTAGGTACCCTGATTTATAAACCCTGGGCTAGTTGAACAGCATGCGAGAGAATAACATTCACTGGAGTAAACGGAGGCCAGGACTGGGATTCAGGAGACCAGAATTATGGTCCTACATCCGCCGCGGAATCACCACGAGGCTCGAATAAGTCATTTCCCTCTTAAAGCCCCAGTTATTTTCGTTTCTGAATTTCTAAAATGGGGTGAAAGCACTAAGTGTTCATCTAAGCAATATCACACTGTTGTAATTACTGTATTACATTAAGGCTTTCTATTTTCCAGGAAAGACCTTATTTTCTTCTTCATTTTCTTTTTTTTGGCTTTACTAAAGTATAGTTAACAAAATTGTCAGATATTCAGATATTTAAAGTGTGCATCGTAGTAATTTGATATATGATACAATTTGATAATTTGATACGTTGAAAAAGGATTCCCATCATTTAATCAACACATCCATCACCCTATGTATTTATCTCTTTTTTTTTTTTTTTTGGAGAATTCTAGAAATAGCTTAGAAAATTTTATGAAACATTTTCTTGGTAGTTTTATTGCATTGAATTTACAGATTGGCACCTTTGTTTTGTCTTCCCAAGTGTGAGCCTGATGAGTTTCTTTTATTTTTCAGTTGTGTTTTAGAGGCCCTTTGTATTTATCCATATTATTTTTAGTTGTGGCCTCATTAATTTCTAAAGTATGTTTAATTGTACCATCTCTTACGTATTTGTTGTTAATATTTCCAGAATTTTTTTTATTACTTCTTCCGAAAAACCAGTTTTCAAAAAAAAAATCTACAAATTCTATTTCATTAAGTCCTTCATTTGTATTTTTCTTTCCATTATTTGGGGTTTGTTCAATTATTATTATTTTATAGCCTCTTAAGGAGTAAGCATAGCTCATTAAAGTGTGATATTTCTTATTTCCTATTATGCACACTTAATATACATTTTTTATCTCAGTACATTTTAACTGCATAACAAAAGGTTTACCGTTAGTACTTTCTTGGCATTCAATTGTATGTTGTAACCCCCGTTAGAAGTCATTTTCATCCCATGAACTATCTAAAGGATTTTTTTCTTCTTAATTTTAGTTTATAAAGGTACTATTTTTTTAGGGAATGCTCATTTTTTACTACTGAGTTTTAATTTTATTTCATTTTAGTCAATGATTTTGAATTTGTTGAGCTCTTACTTAGGATCTGGAATATGAACAATTTTTGTTAATAGCCTATGTTTTTAGAAACAATGCATGCTCTCTATTTAGTACAGGGTTCTAGACAATCTATTAGCTCAGATTTCTAAAATTAACCTGTTTTGTACGTTTTTAAATCTTTTATTGTCCTTTAAATTCTGGTGGTTTGATCTATTTCTCAGAGAACTGTGCTAACATATTCAATTATTCTTACGGATTTGTTATTTTTTTTTCAATCATTTCAATTCGGCTTAGTGCATTTTTTTATTGTGTTTTGATAGGTGGATACAAATTTACAAATAATATATATTGTGGATAGGTTGGTTTTTTCAATATTACCTATGGTTTTTATATCTATTAATGATTTTACATTTTGTCTATTTTGTCTGCCATTAATATAGTCATTAGAACTTTTAGCTAGAATTGTGCTAATATATATTACATTCATTTCAAATTTTCTATATTATACATGTGTATTTTCTATATTGTAGTCATGCATCATTTAAAACCATAAAATGATGTCTTTTACAAAATATAATCTTGAGGTTTGTTTTATAGTTTGCTATCATTTCTATATAGGGATATATATATATAGTATATATATATACTACATATATAGTACATATAGTAATATATATATATTATATATATAGTATATATATATACTAATTATATATAGTATATATATATACTATATATATATATGCTATATATAGTATATATATATAGTATATAGTATATAGTACATATATATAGTAATATATATACAATATATATAGTATATATAGTAATATATATATTTGTTTTATAGTTTGCTATCATTTCTATATAGGGATATATATATATATAGTATATATATATATATACTACATATATAGTACATATAGTAATATATATATATTATATATATAGTATATATACTATATATATAATTATATATAGTATATATATACTATATATATGCTATATATAGTATATATAGTATATAGTATATAGTAAATATATATAGTAATATATATACAATATATATAGTATATATAGTAATATATATATATATTTGTTTTATAGTTTGCTATCATTTCTATATAGGGATATATATGTATATATAGTAAGAAGACTTCTGTTTTTAGTTCTAGAAAATTTCCCAGATTTGTTATTATCTCTCCTATATTCTCTCTTTTTCTTGGACTCATATACAGTAGAGCGGTAGCTTTTCTCCTTACAAAATATCCTTATCTCTCTGCACAGATTTCTGTATGATTTCCTCATATCTAACTGTGTCATTTTTCTTTAGTGTTCTTCTTAAACCATCTATTGATTTTTAATATTATTATTTCAATGACTATATATTTTATTCTAAAATTCCTATTTTGTTCATTTTCCAACACTCTATTACATGTTCCTAAATTAGATAGATCTATAGTTTTTCCTTCTTAAGTTTCCTTTATCTATTACATGTATCAGAGGAATAATTAAAACCATACAGTTAATGTACTAACTGACTTTCCATGGTTTTCTATCTTCCAGAAAAGTATTCATTAAAAGAAAAATGATCTGTATTCTTAAAGTCTGAGTTTGATGGCTTGGTAAAAGGCAAAATTTAAGGATACATTTCAATTTCAGGTATGATTTCTGGCATATTCTAGTTTTCTAATTTTTCTTGTGCTAACATGTTAACTTTATATCTCTCAAGAAAAATTTCACTTTTCTTCCACATTTTCAGATCATTGGTGTATAGCTGTACATTTTATTGTCCCATACATTAAATAAATTTCCCACTGCTATAGTCAGGTACTTCTTATTTCTTTCCTCGTCCATCCTGACCAGAACAAGGGTATATGAATGATTGGATGGATGTGTCAGTCCAAACCAGGGGCTCCGACTGTGGCTCAGAGAACCTGCTGTCTCTTTGGCTGCCACTGAGCTCCTTTTACTTCTAAAAAGCCACCACCTTTGGGACTGAAGCCCCTTTGAAGCTTCTTACTTTTGCATAAACGGTTTGGAATACATCCTCAATTTAATTCCCTCTTCCATCTATGTTTCCTTTTCCATGATAACTAATGCACTAATGACACCCCTTTGTAATTTCCCTGTGCAATTTTGTCATTTTTGTGGACTTAGGCCAGAAAGGAGACGCTTCAGCATACACCTAGCACGCCATGGTAAAATTAACTCCATATCTTTTTTCTTGAAAAAGGTTTTATTAGCAAGGAGAGAAGCTCAGAAATCACTCTTCCCTGAAAAGATCTATAACACTATCACCCGGATTTATATTATAAAACACATCATGTTTTTGATAATTTACCCTTGGCAAGCGATACTAGTTTGGTGGGTCTATGCCAACAGGTCAAAGACAAACTTTTAAAATGTATATTATATATTTACACATATACACACATATAAAACAGCATATAAGTTATTTATACTAATATATTATGGCACATATAAAAGCTTTTCAGCATGTGCTTTGATAGCTGTATGTATAGCTTTATTTCTAGCTTCAAGTTTTTTCTTCTTAGCTGTGCTAGTCTACTTCTTAAAACAGGCATTGGTATGTGTGTGTGTATACATTCATATATCACATAATATATGTATGATATAGCATATTACTATGTTTTACATTATATATATTCTGTAAGTTATATATTACATATGTGCATATATAAGCATTTCACATAATATATATTACATACACCCATATGTATTCACACAATGAATGTTTTAAATATATAACACATTATGATGTGTAATATATATTATATAAATATGAAATATAAGTTATATATTATGTATAATTAACACACACATCTACATACACAAAAATATACATTAACACTTCTGGCAAGTTTCTGTGATGTCTGTGTAGTTTATCTTATCTAAGTGTTAAGATAGTGTTCAAACTTACTTCTTACATAGCCTTAAACCCACTCGGAAATAAAATATATTCTCTGGCCTAATTAAGAGCAATTTTTATCCAGTAATTTAAAAAAAAAATTCAGATACTCTAATTTTCACCTCTAGAGTTTCCATTTTATTCTTTTACAGTCTCTAATTCTTTGCTGAGGTTTCCCGTCTATTTATTTATTACAGGTATATTTTCCGTTAGCTCATTAAGCATGGTTATGATCACTGCTTTAATGTTATTTACTAATTCCAAAATCAGAACTATTTGGAGGTCAGCTTTCATTGATTTTTTTTTTGTCTCTTGAGAATGAATAACATTATTCTGTACCTTTGTATATCAGACAATTTTGGATTGTATCATGTATCATGTGAATATTACATTGTGGAGATACTGTGTTGTGTTATGGTCCAATGCGGAGTGTAGATATTTTCCTTTTAGCAGGTAGTTACCTTGATTGGGCTCCAACTGCACACTCAATAGTTAAGTCAGCAGCTTAAATCACAGATTTAAAAAAAAAATTTATTACTTTTCTTTATTTTTGAGAGGCAGAGAGAGACAGAGCGCATGTGGGGGAGGGGCACAGAGAGAGGGAGACACAGAATCCGAAGCAGGCTCCAGGCTCCGAGCTGTCGGCACAGAGCCTGATGCGGGGCTCGAACTCACAAACCGTGAGATCAAGACTTGAGCCGAAGTCGGCCGCTCAACCAGCTGAGCCACCCAGGTGCCCCACAGATTTTCTTTTTTTTTTTTTTTTTATTTTTATTAAATTTTTTTTTTCAACGTTTATTTATTTTTGGGACAGAGAGAGACAGAGCATGAACGGGGGAGGGGCAGAGAGAGAGGGAGACACAGAATCGGAAACAGGCTCCAGGCTCCGAGCCGTCAGCCCAGAGCCCGACGCGGGGCTCGAACTCACGGACCGCGAGATCGTGACCTGGCTGAAGTCGGACGCTTAACCGACTGCGCCACCCAGGCGCCCCCAGATTTTCTTTTTTTAATTGGACTTCTTATAGCTTGGTTAGCACAAGTGGTGCTCAGGGATCAGCTAGAGATTTTAGAAAAGTTTATAGACAGGATTCTTTCTGAATCTGTTCTTTCTAGAATTCTATCCTTAATGTTCCAGTAGTCCTTTAGATTGCCGTGCCTGTGGGGTTTTTTTGGTTTTGTGTTTGTTGTTTTTTTGGTTTTTTATCAGAGTTTTAGTCACCACACAGGGCTGACTTCTGACCGGCCTGCAATCTACAAGCCATAAAAAAATGTTAAACTCAACCATACTAGTCCTTCAATTTAAGGATCAGTTCCCCTCCAAAATTTGTTTTCTTAATTCCCCAGCATTTGTTATTGTCATCTCAGGGAGATCTGCTCTGTGAGGAATTTATTCAGCCATACAGGAAGCCGACCTGAATATTCCCCTGAGGTTCATGAAGTGTGTGTGTGTGTGTGTGTGTGTGTGTGTGTGTGTGAAGACAGCAAGAAGTATTAGAATTTATAAAGGTCATTCTAGTAAAATAAACTAAAACAAACTGAGTAAGAAGACTAATTAAGTGGTGAGACTCTTCATGTTACAGGAAAGAAAAGGGGAAATTGGACGACAGAGTTTTGTCATTCACACCACTTTGCTTCTGCAAACGGAGAAAAGCTATTGCACCCAGGTTCTCTTGCGTTGTCAGAAGTTGTATCTCATTATCGTGTCTAGACGAAAGGGACCCTCCACGTTCCCACGGCTCCCTTGCCATCCTCTAAAGTTGAGGAAGGTTAGGAAAAGGGAGCCGAGATCAGCGTTACGTGGACTGAAGTACATTACCTGCCATTGTCTCTACTTTGGCTTTTAAACTTATTACACGCCTCGTCTTCCTTATAAAGTTTGAAGGCTGGATCTTCCTCTCGGAAACAAACATACCTGTTTCAACCCATCTAGTTCGGATAGATTTTCCGGAACGTAGTTCATCAAGAATGGAAGAACAGCATCTTATGTCATCAGCTCTCAGGCTTGAATGACAGTCGACACTTAAATCCTGTCACTGCGAACAGGGGGACTATTTCTAAGAGCTTTTGGAAGTGTTTTGCACATCCTCCTGCTGGATATACTCACCAGTATCGGGTGGATAAAATCGAAGCTGGTCTATGATAAACGTGTTTAAGAATGTTTCTTTTGGCTCTTTTCTTGTGGTTGTTAACTGTAGTGCAGCACAGTAGAATCTTGCAAAAAGTTGTGAAGGGTGTCTCAGTCTGTGACTAATAATATTGAAATATCAAGTCTTGCCAGTTACTTTAAAAATACGTTAAATTCAGTGTTACTTCTCTAGCAGTGTCCTTCTTACATTCTAACGCGCTTACTTGAGTAGAAAGTAAAGAGAGAAATTTAAATATTTTAAGGGATGCTTCACCCATAGGAAACATTTCCGGCATGGCACAGAAAAGAAAAGAAACAAAAAAATGTTTCATGACGACCTGTCCTGCTTATTGGAGAACACAGGAAGTTCCTATCTTAAACAGAGGGGTTGTGACATGAAATGTAGCTCAGGACAAGAGGTTCTGAGTGGATGGAAGATGATATCAATGTCAAGGAGGACGTGAATGGATGAACACTGAGAATAAACAAGAACGGGGGCGCCTGGGTGGCTCAGTCAGTTAGGCGAGCAACTTTGGCTCAGGTCATGATCTCCTGGTTCTTGGGTTCGAGCCCCACGTCGGGCTCTGTGCTGACAGCTCGGAACCCGGAACCTGCTTCGGATTCCGCGTCTCCCTCTCTCCTTCTGCCCCTCCCGTGCTCATGCCCCGTCTCTCTCAAAAATGAGTAAACATTAAAAAATTTTAAAAAAAGAATACACAAGAACACCGCATAAGTAAATATGATCTCCCATGTGACAGTTATTCCAGAAAAAAAGCTCAAGAGAGGAAACAAAACAAAACAACACAAAAGCAATGGAAGAGTGTAACCTGTCCAGCATCCACAGGTCTGCTAGGAGGGGGAAAATAGTGCTCGGAGTCAGAAAGATGTATACACCTGCTAAGTGGTTTTTGAACCGGGCCAGAGAACATTTAGGTGAAAATAAAGAGAGAGGGCAGCGGAGTGGGATCACGGAAGGGAGGACTCTCCAGGCAGACGAGGCTGGGTTCCTGGCGCTGATCCTAAAGCTGATGCAGGGGAAGACACAGCAGTCATACGGGACCTCAAGCCTGTCCAACGGCTCAAAGTCTCATTTGCCTAAAAGCAGGCACCTGATCCGTTCTTCACGGGCCTCGGACACAATTTCAGCCCTTCAGTAGCAGGAAGAGCCTATCTCAGGTCCAGATCCATGCGCTGGAGGGGAATGCATACAGACCCACTGATCTACTCGCAGCAACCTTGGGACACGGTGGGTGGGGCAGGGTCAGAAAGATTCTCTGGACTTCAAAGAAACAGTTCTGTAAAAATTCAGAAGTCTACTGGGTACCATCTCCTTGGCCTCTAAAAAGAAAAAAAAATGGCTAAAGCAGGTTGCATTAATCCAAAGAAAGAACCTCTAAATTATTCCACCGACAAATAAAATTGGGTAGAGATTGATGGGACCACACAGGCAGCTCTCTAATGGGGTCAAATTCTAAAAGCCCGTGAATTAAAAATGAAACGGAACCTGACCCGAGGCCTGCGGACGGCGGCAGCAAGCGCAGAGGTTTTGTGAGCCGCATATCCAAAGCGTGTCGCGGCTGCTGTGCGTGACACGCTGGTGGCAAGGGACACAGCCTCTGCCGCGGTGTGGCCGGGGCCCATCATTCTCTGGGGTTGGTCCTGGGGTGGCACTACAATAGGGCTCATCACTGATTGTTCTCGCTCCCGTTGTCATCTCGGGACCCGGTCTCTAGAAAGTGATTGCTCTGGAAGTCTGCTCCCTCAGAGGTCCTGCAAAACGTCCATCAGTAAGTTGTATTTACCAGCAACGGGCTGGTCTGCATAGTTAAGCCGCGAGCTCTGAGGCTGTGGCTTTCCTTCCAGGTTCCTCCCTCCTTAGGTGGGCAACACAGAGCATCGTGTACTGCCTGCTGTTAATTAGGAAGCTGAGAAAGTTGCCTTAGAAAAACGGATGCCTTCAAATGTTCTATGTCAATGCTTGTTTTCCGCCGAAGCAGGTGCGATATGGCACTTGCAACACTGAATTACCTTTTCTTTGGTTTGTTTTTGGAGCTCTTTTCTTTCTCTCTTTAGTATTTGTAGATTCTCATTTATTTAGTTACATAGAGCTCATGCACAATTATCTGTCAGTAAGAAGATGGTGAAGTACGATTTTTAGCAAAGGACAAATTGTTGCGGGGCGCCTGGGTGGCTCAGTTAGGCCTCCGACTTCGGCTCGGGTCATGATCTCGCAGTTTGTGACTTCGAGCTCTGCCTCGGGCTCTGTGCTGATGGCTCAGTCTGGAGCCCGCTTCAGATTCTGTGTCTCCCTCTCTCTCTGCCCCTCCCCTGCTCATGCTCTGTCTCTCTCTGTCTCTCAAAAATAAAACAAAACATTAAAAAAAATTCAAAGGGCCAAGAGTTGACTTGTAGAAAAACTCTTTTTCATTATATTTTAATTCTTTTTTTAAAAAAACAATTTTTTTGATGTTTATTTTTCAAGGAGAGACAGAGCATGAAGGGGGAGGGGCAGAGAGAGAGGGAGACACAGAATCTGAAGCAGGCTCCAGGCTCTGAGCTGTCAGCATAGAGCCCGACGCAGGGCTCAAACCCATAAACCGTGAGATCATGACCTGAGCTGAAGTAGGAGGTTCAACCAACTGAGCCACCCAGTCGCCTCTATTTTAATTCTTTAAAATCAAAAATCTGATATATGCAAAAGAAATTTGAAATAAGTGTGAAATTGTAAAGCAATGCAATCAAACAGCTCTAAATCCATGAACCTAGACATTATCTAGAATGTTATCTAGAATATTTTAACATTCTTGAAACCTGCCCATGACCTCATCCAAAGTTCCAGTCCATAGTTTCACTGCTTGATATAATTATTACCTTGGTTTTGTTCCATCATGTCTCTTTTTAAATGGCTTGACTATATATATATATATATATATATGTATATATATATGTACATATATATATACATATATATATACTGCAAATCAATATGTCGTTCAGATTTCTTTGGAGGGATTTTTATGAAGAAAAAAATATGCATATCCTGTTTATACTTTCTTGAACATGCTCTTTGAACTCAACATTTTATTGCTAAGTTCGGCTATGTTTTATATACATAGAAAACATACATTTTCTCACACTGCTACGTAATATTCCATTGCATGATTGACCATTTTTCCATGATAAACATCTGCGTTGTTACTGGTTTTCAACTACTTTAGTCAATAATGCTTTGAATACACTGGTATATATCTCACTGTACTAGGAGTTTCTCAAGGTGCAGAAGTTTCTCAAAAATACATACCTCAAAATTGATTTGTCAGATCACAGAATATGTTCATGTTTACCTTTTGAAGACTTAAGTCTATTATGTAGCCCAAAACAGAAATATATTTTAATACATGCTAAATGTATTTCTAATGATTATAAATAAATATTTATTTAAATATTTGAATCCCAATCCAGACATCACGCTGTAAAATTTTAAAACATTTTATTTTAAATGCTTAATACCATTAATGTTTCTATACAGACTCCTGGATTAAAACAAACAAAAATTCTGATTTTCGTTGAGGGTGTCAGGCTCCAGAGGTCAAAGCAAACTTATCAAAGTCAATTGTAAGAATCTTTTTCACCTTCTGCGAGGTATTTTTAAATCTGTCTTGCAGCCAAGAAGGGGGTGGTCATATTCCCTGTTATAAACAATAAGACATAATGGGAAACTTGCTGGGGGAACTTCTGAGAAACCTTTTCCTTCTGGATCAACATAGAGAAGAAACAGTGAAAAGAGAAAAATTAGCAAGCACATGAAAAGCTTCATTAATTTTGAAGAAACATACAACCCAAAATTGATTCCAAGAATCAAAGGTAAAGCAGTATGTTGCATGACCCTTCAATTACCTGTTGACTTTGTATCCAGTATTTCTAAGTCTTAGATGTGCAACTTCAATGAAGTATGTGAGCCAATCCGTTAATAATGAAATGATGTCAAAATAACGCAAATTCTTTGTTTGTGTATCTTTATTAACAGAGTATATAATCCATAGCAACACTGCTTGAAATCCTTTCTTCTACTGTTCCTAAACAGGCACCCATTACTTTATCCCTCTCAGATCTTCCCCCAAATTTCTTTCCTCCCCCAATCTGTTTTTATTTTTTTTTTCTCTGTTACCTTATTTTCCTCTTCTCTTACTTCTGTGTCCCTAAGTATAAAGGCACTGGTATGACCTGGAAAGCCCTGTCCTAGAATATAAGGGAAGGAAACATTTTTACCTTTATTGAGACATGTTTTATGACCCAGATTATTGTTCTTTCTGGGTCCATCTTCCACGCACACTTGGAAAGAATGTGTATTTTGCCATTTTGGGGCGCAGGGTTTTATAAATGTCAGTAACGTCAAGTGCACTGATACTGTTGTTCAAGTTTTCCATATCCTTACTGACTTTTCCGTCCATGTGTTCTATCCGTTATTGAGAGTGGGGAGTTAGAATTTTGCTGTAATTGTGGATTTCTCGTATAGTTCAATAAGTTTTTTTTTTAATGTTTATTGTTGACAGAGAGACGGAGTGTGAGTGGGGGAGGGGCAGAGAGAGAGGGAGACACAGAATCCGAAGCAGGCTCCATCCAGGCTCTGAGCTGTCGGCACACAGCCCGATGCGGGGCTCAACCCCACGAACTGGGAGGTCATGCCCTGAGCCAAAGTTGGACGCTTAACGAACTGAGCCACCCAGGTGCCCCATAGAGTTCAATGAAGTTTAAAAAAAATTTTTTAATGTGTATTTATTTTTAAGAGAAAGAGAGAGCACAAGCAGGGAAGGGGCAGAGAGAGAGAGAGAGAGAGAGAGAGAGACAGAATCCAAAGCAGGCTCCAGGCTCCGAGCTGTCAGCCCAGAGCCCGATGCGGGGCTCGAACCCACAAACTGTGAGATCATGACCCGAGCCGAAGTCGGACGCTCAACCGACTGAGCCACCCAGGTGCCCCTCCGTGAGTTTTTAATTCATGTATTATATAGTTGTTTTCAGGCACATATGTGTTTGGAATTCTTAAGTCGTCTTGATGAATTGACTCTTTCACTGTTAGAAAATAACGTTATTTTTCCCTTGTCTTTATTTTTTTTCCCTTTAGTTTGAATCTATTTGGTATGAACTTAATATAGCCATTCCAGGTTTCTAAATCTAGTGTTCGCATGGCATACCTTTCTTTCCTCTTATTTTTAATCTTATTGGTGTGTTTCTATTTAACATGCGTGTTTCTTATAGCTAGTATACAATGACTTCTTGCTTTTTCATTCAGTCTTAAAATCTCCAGCTACTGAACAGAGTACTTAGACCACTTACATTCAATGTCGCTGTTGACACGGTTTTGTTTAAGTCTGTCATCTGGCTGCCTTTTTCTGTTTACCTTGTCTATTCTTTCTTTCTCTTCTCTGTAGATTTTCCGCCTGTTAATTGAACCTTTTCATGATTCAATTATCTTTTTTATGGACTTGTTACCGAAAACTCTCTCTCTCTTTTTTTTTTTTTTACTTTTACTTCTAATGTTGCACTTTTATCAAGTATTTAAATATGGTGGTAACCAAAAAATAACAAATTAAAAAAAGGGGGGGCACCTGGGTGGCTCAGTCAGTTGGGCGTCCGACTTCAGCTCAGGTCATGATCTCTCGGTTCTTGAGTTCAAGCCCCGCATTGGGCTCTGTGCTGACAGCTCAGAGCCTGGAGGCTGCTTTGGATTCTGTGTCTCCCTCTCTCTCTGCCCCTTCTCCGCTCATACTCTGTCTCTCTGTCTCTCTGTCCCTCTTTCAAAAATGAATAAATGTTAAAGAAAAAAAAAATTAAACTGACATGTGAAGATAAACACACACACGCAATGTGAACAGGTAATAGCAGATTAAACATTAATGTGTATAAATATATATATATGATTCTTTTTTCTGTTTTTTAAAAAATTACAGATACACTCAAACATGTTTATAGTCACGTTAATTTCATACGTGAAATAAATGCGTAAATTCATAAGCAGATAAATTGTAGAAGAAGAAAACGTGATGCAGAGCTTTAATTGAAGGAAAGACAAAATCAATGCCTTATGTAAAAATGTATAAAAATGACTAAAAATAAAAGGCATAAAGAATAAAGCATATTTTTTTCTTGCTATTAAGCAAACTAGGTGTAGACCAACTCTCTCACCCAGTACAACTACAATCCCCATTACTATTTAACATTATTCTGGGGTTTTACCATTGTAATAAAATGAGCAAACTGGATACAGTAAGCTAAAATGCCTCCTCTACGGGGGTGCCTGGGTGGCTCAGTCAGTTAAGCGTCTGACTTCGGCTCAGGTCATGATCTCCCGGTTTGTGAGTTCGAGCCCCGAGTCGGGCTCTGTGCTGACAGCTTAGAGGCTGGAACCTGCTTTGGATTCTGTGTCTCCCTTTCTCTCTGCCCCCGCCCTGCTTATACTCTGTCTCTGTCTCTCAAAAAGTGAATAAACGCTAAAAAAAAAATAATAATCAAATAAAAAAATAAATAAAATGCCTACCCTACAAAGGAAAAGCTATGTCCTATAAATTTTGTCAATGTAAAACCTGTACATGCTACCTTATTTGGAAAAGCAGGAGTGCAGATGTGGTTAAGAATCTTAAAATGAAGAGATCATTCTAGATCATGTGAGTGAGTTCTAAATCTAATGACAGGGTCCATGTAAGAGAAAGGCACAAGGAGATTACGCAGACAGAGGAGGAGAAGGCAGTGTAAAGAAAGAGGAAGAGGTTGGAGTGTCGCAGCCACAAAGAAGCCACCAGAAGCTGTAAGAAGTAAGGAACTGATTCTCCCCCTGGTGTCTAGGAGGGAGCAAGGGCAGCTGACACCTTGATTTCAGCCCATTGATACTGACCTCTGGCCTCCAGAACTGTGAAAGAATTTCAGTTTTTTTATGTCACCACGTTTGTAATAATTGGTTACACTAGCCGTAGGACACTAACGCTCTAGATAATAGTGTAAATATTAGAAAGAAGAAGACCGAAATTAAAATTATTTGCAAATGATTTTATATAGATATCCTCCAATGCAACTAAAAAAAAAAAAAAAGCCAGTTCACTAAGTTCATTTGCAAATAAAAAAGACGAAATTAAATGACTTCACATAAAGGTCATTACTGATTAAACTAATATAATCAAAAAAGAAACACAAAGATTTGACGACAGCAGCACTAAAAACATATCAACTACAACAACCAACATAACACCTTCGGATCAAACTCAATACATACTCAAGATTTATATGATTAAAACTACAAACTTTTTTAGGAACACTAAAAAGGTCTTAAATGACAATGCTTTCTAAGTCGGTCCATATATGTGAAATTCTAGTTAATATCTCACCTGGATTCCTTTGATTGAAAAAAGAGGATTCTAAATTTTTATCTGGAGGAAAAATGTTTAAGATTTACTATGGCAATTTAATGAGTGAAATATGTCAACAAAATAAATTTTCATATGAGGAGGTAGACTGTGGAATATTCATTGTTGGGGGCGGGGGTAACTCCCTGGTTCCTGCAGGAGGACTTGATTGGCACGTTTGAGTAATTCCGTGGCTGTTTCGTGAAACACATGACTCCGGTATAAGCAGGAACTCAGCCAAACACCCTTGAGAAGGAGGGGTTGTTTAGCATGAGCACTTTGTTCCAGGGAGCACAGTGGGGGAGGGGGTCTTGTGGCTAAGCCACTTGAGGCACTCCCGGTTTTACTAGATGTCAAGAAATCATGTCATATCGTGCTATGATTTTAGACCTTTCGCCACGCCACCACAAGAATATGGTGCGAATGTTGCCTAACTTTTCCTTTAAGGTCCAGAGAGTAAAGATTTTACGCTTTTGGGGCAATATGGTCTGGGTCATAGCTACTCAGTTCTGTTGTAGCATAAAAGTAGCCCTAGACAATGTGTAAACAAAAGAGCATGATTGTTTTCAATAAAACTTTATTTGAAAAAAACAAACAGATAGCAGCCTGGGTTTGGCTTGCGGAACACCCTCGATATGATGGATGATAAATTATTGGAAATTATTGGGGAAATTGATTATATAATCAATTTTGTTGGGAGAGCTTTCAAAAATATATACTAAATGTTGTGCTAAAATAAAATTCCAGCCTGATTAAATATTTAAATGTACATAAAGAAAGTGCAAGTATTTATATATATATGTGTGTGTGTGTGTGTATATATATATATATATATATACGTGAAAGTACAGAACTGTTGTTATTCAGGTTATGCCAGGCTGTGTTTTGGTGGGAGGAAAAAAATTCTCTGAGATCCTTCTGGTTTTTTCTAACAAATGGTTGTTAGTTTGTTTGTTTGTTTGTTTTTGCTTCTGCTACATGAATAATATGGGTTTGGGGGTCTCTTTTCCCCCTGGTCAAAAGTGGAGGCTCTATCATCTTACTGGGCTGCTCATTCAACTTAGTCACAGTAACTGGGGACAGTTAAAGGCTGTCACGTCAGTTCTGAAATGGCACAGATATGACACACAGCTCTGCTCACCGTCCTTGTCCAGAACTAGACACGTGGGCTAAGGGGGGCCTACAAAGGGGACTGGGAAATTGTTGGAGAGTAAGTACCCAGGAAAGAAGTATATCCAAAGGGTAATTTATTCACATTTACATGTAGGTATGAAGGATGTCTGCTCTGGGTCTTGTGCTTTCAAGAGCCCAGGATTTCATGAGAACACACACACACACACACACACACTGAAGAATATAATGGGCCCCAGCGTCATTGAAAATGAAGGACTTTGCACTTTAGAACATGACTCATAACTCTTAACTCTCATGACTAACACCATTTCAGGTCTCAGGTCTCAGGGGGAAAACCCTTCTCCGGGACTTCTGCCCTCCGACCTAGAAACAGACGGCAACTGTGTTCAACTACCGTGAAAAGGTTTGCATTGCTGAATATGAAGGAGGATGCTATGTCAGAATGCAGGTGGAATTTGAGCAATGCAAGGACTTAGGTAAGAAAAAAGATAAATTAATTAACATGTCACAACTTTCCTCTGGGTGTGAATTTAATGTGTGCATGTACACATATATATACGTTGATGTTTATATTTACACATTTATATATATTATATTTTGCTGGTACTTAATCCCTCCCAGGGTATTTATTCATGTATCATCACACTATTTGAACATTGGTACCTAGTGGCTCTGGAACATGTGGCAATATTAAGCAAATTCTATTATTAAATTTATATATTCAGTAGGATTGCCAGATAAAATATAGGACAGCCAGCAACATTTGAGTCTTAAATTTAAGAAGTGGATAACTTTTTTAGAAGAAGTACATCTTATGCAATATTTGGGACACACTTGTACTGAAAACTATTGCTGTTTATCTGAAATCCAAATTTAATGGAGTGTTATACTTTTATTTGGTAAAGTTGGCGATATGCCTCAAGGACAATTCTGATTGTTCACACTGGCAAATAGATGGATATTAAAGGCTAGAATTGTGCATAGTTTTATGTCAAAAAACATCGCGGGTGGGATTTACAAAGAATTTGCAATATAAATGCAAATTAATTTCACCAAGTTTTTTTAAACATTTATTTATTTTGAGACAGAGAGCGCGTGCGTGAGTGGAGGAGGGGCAGAGACTGAGAGAGAATCCCAAACAGGCTCCCGGCCATCAGCATGGAGCCCCGACGTGAGGCTCGAACCTGCGAACCAGGAGATCATTACCTGAGCCCAAACCAGGAGTCAAATGCTCAACTGACTGAGCCACCAAGGCACCCCGACATTAAGTTTTCGTTCAAATTTGTGATTTTATTTTTTACTTCTAAAAAAAAGGATGAATACCTAAGAAGAAAAATAACATTCCAGAAACTATATACTCTGCTGTTTGATAGTTTACATTTGTTTCATATTCAAATTGCACTTTGAATGTGTTTCCACTTTATATTTTAATCTTTTATATCCCTATTGTCAGTTGAGCACAAATTAGGAGACAAACTTTGAACAACAACATAATTCTTGATTTTACCCGAAGGGAAGGCGAGAAAAGCAAATTTTATACAATCCATTGATTTGTACAGTTTAGATATCTTCATATTTGCCATTTAAACACTGCTGAGCCATCACTAGAACACCTAGACATGAACAGTAATTATTAAATTCAGTGATCGTTGATATTTTCGACTTTCAGTCATATAAGTATATAAATACCACAACTTTTCATACTAATGATCATCACATATCCTTTTGTTGCCTGCTTCCCACACATAAAACAAACATTTACTCATTTGTCTTGGGAGAAAAATCTCAAATAGCAACCAAGGAACACATTTGTTTCAAAGCCCGGGGTCTCTCAGTGATATGTAATAATTACTCTATCAGATTCAGACGGAGCTCCGTACAATATTCCAGAAAATCATGAGTTTAAAGGAGTTGCCTGCTGCCACCTCCCTCCCCACCCTGATGTGCAGATTGGACGAGGAGAGGAAAACCACAGTAAACATTCCCATTTGGAAAGTGGAAAAAGGAGAGATACCAGTCCCTGGTTTGTAGAAATTCTGAAATCTTTCTGGGCAGACATTTTTAAAGGCTTTCTACTCTCTGGGTGCGGAGAATTCTTCTAAGTCTTGATTCTGCTCTTGGGGAAAGGCAACCTTGTCTTCGCTCTTGAAGGTGATGCCCTCTGGGAGGTTCTTTTTCCATTATCTTCCTTGACCCTTCTGGAAGGTCATGCAGCTTTCTTGTTGTACCTCCTGCCTGCAAAAATTTGAGAGCCAAAGGCCATTTTGAGTCTCAAGCTCTTGGTGGTTTCTTCGGTAGTAACTATCTTTCAAAACTTTGTCGGTTTCTTATATTTTGATTTCCGTAAATTCCACGTGCTAACAACTCTACTCACAGTATTTACCTAAACTGAGTTTTTTCCTATTCCTCCTCCCTGCTCCCCGCAACTCTATTTTCTTCTCCCTCTTCTGTCTCCTTCTCCTCTCCTTCTCTTTCTCTTTCTTCTTCTCCTTCTCCTCCTTCTCTCTCTCTCCTGCTTCCAACAGACTATCTACAATAGGTGTGAAGGCTACACCCTTTGCCCAATCTTTGCCCTGAGGCATATTAATCCACTGAAAAAAAAATTAACCGTCAGTATATAAGCTACATTTTGTTTTGATTTTGGCTTGCACCATTTTAATCAAAGGATCAACTTTACTGGGTTCTTTTCCATTCAAAGTCTATTAACTTGACTCTGGAAGCCGTCTGCTTTTTCAACATTAGAATCTCTGCTTTCTTTCATTTCTACTCACCACCTGCTATCTGATCGTCAAACCAAAGTCTCCTCCGCCGGGTTTTTCATTACAGCAGTTTCTCTTTTCTGTTATAAATTTATCACGAGTCATGGCAACATCACACTACGCTTCAGGTTCTTGTGTCTAAGGAGTATTAGGTAATATGATTTAACCTTACCTCCTATTTACGATGTGAATTGTAGAGGTCAGGGTTGGAATCCACATCTCCTCATTTGTCGGCCCGCGTTCTTGCAGTTTTACTCTGGAGCTGCCTTGGAAACTGTGGTTCTCCTTCCTGACTACGTTAGTCAGGTCTGATGTTGTATTTGTTCTCCAATCAAGGTGTTATTTTGAATAATGGAATGTCACAGTCTTCAAACTTCCCTTTACAGGATGAAGTAAATGTCCTTCCCTTCCTCCGCGGCCCCAGGCAGAATTACTGCCTCCCCCTTCCAAGTTCCCAGAGCACTTCATACAGGGCCTGTTCCAGTGAAAAACACGCCTTTTGTTTTTACTTTGGATTGTAAGCTCCTTGAGGGAAGATCCTCTACCTTCTTTCTTTTCATCAGCACTTAAAATAGTAAGCAAGTATACATGTAGAAAAAACGGAGGGGGAGGAAACAGTCTAAAAATTTGTAGGAAGCACCAGATGGGAGATAAAGTGTTATAACTGGGACTTCTGGGTACCACATTTTAATTCTCTTCCTTCTTATCCTTTAGTGTCTCCAAAGGATTCTCCCTCCCCCTCCTCCAAAAGATCTTAGGTGAGTTACATCAATCCCTGCTAAGGATCTGGTTAGTAATTTTTAGATAACTATTAAACCATTTATCATTTTACCTATTATACAGAATTCAAGATTAAATAACCTTTCTAATGTGCATGTACCCCTTAGAATAGTATATAGGTAGGTAGGTAGAGACAGAAAATTTTTAGAGGGACTTATGGGCATTATGATTTTTAAGAGGACTTTACGAGACTATGGTAAGGCTAATTTTAATTACAATAATAAATTACTGAATACAGACTAAGAAGTAATAGCAAAACAAAATGATCTGTTATATCTTAGATAAAATTTTGTACGCTTTAAGAGATGGAATTTCCTAAATATCTTCGTAAGTATATAAAAATATTATAAACAACATTAAAAGGTTGAGATTAAAGCATTTTATTAGCCCCATGTGTCTATTTTGAGCAGTATTGCTAGACTCTATGTTAAGAAAGAAGAAATAGGAATTTTTGTACTGCTGCCCATCTGTACATCTCCCCAATTTTTTTTATTCAGCAAACATAAAAAATTGACCCTCAGGAGCGCCTGGGTGGCTCGGTCGGTTAAGCGTCCGACTTTGGCTCAGGTCATGATCTCACGGTCCGTGAGTTCAAGCCCCACGTGGGGCTCTGTGCTGACAGCTCGGAGCCTGGAGCCTGCTTCAGATTCTGTGTCTCCTTCTCTCTCTGCTCCTCCCCTGTTCATGCTCTGTCTCTCTCTGTCTCAAAAAGAAATAAACGTTAAAAAAAAAATTAAAAAAAAAATTGACTGTCAAATACAAATGACACAAATCAATGGTCTTACCCTATATTAAAGCTTTACTAATTATTTAAGTATGTAAGAATTAACATGTCCTAGCCTGCCAAGAGAAGTCCCAGAGACCTTTCATGTTTCCTCAGTTTTCTTCTTTTAAGGGATAAAAGGTCTTTGGACCAGAGTAATATTTAAGTCCTCTCACTGAAATTTTCCAGAGCCTTACACAGTGGAAAACGTGTTAGTCATGAAACATTTCCATTTGATATTCCAGGTAGTCATATTGCTTATAATTTTTAGAAATCATGCTTCATAAATCCATTTATATTAGTCTTGTCCATCATAAGCAATTCTAACCCAGGGATATTCTGGTAATTCCAGAGATAAGAACTCTTTCCTCTAGCAAACACCATTAGTCTATTTACCAAGGCGTTTAGTTACCAATATGTTTAAAAGAAGATTAGACAAAGTTAACAGCCTTTTCCTTCCCCGACAACATCCTCCCAATAATCATGGGTCAGGTGTTTTAACTTATTTCTTCTCAGTACGTTCTTCATTTCTATGGTCAAAGTATACATTATGTACATTCTGTCTTATAACTATAATTGGTTAATCTTATTCCATTTATCACAGTTTTTTTAATGCAGAATTATTTATTTTGATTCATTCCTTGGTTGTCTGGATTTTATCAAATAATCATTTCAAAAAATTCTCATAGATGCTTTTTACCTTGAAATCTCAAGGTTTCAAATTTAACAGTGTTGGACAATTATCTTGAATAATAGCTTGACAGATAGAGTATTAATTCAATGTTTCCCTCCAAAACTAGTAGACATTGGTCAACTTTCTTTCTTATCTTGACTGATAATGTTTTAAGCTGGGAGGACAAATAGGTTTTAACTGAAGGGCAAACTATAATCAGTCGGTAGCAACTGACTCCAGCAGTATATTCCAAGGTAGCATCTGGACTCCGCAGGAAGGAAGACCTTGGTCAATTAGCCAAGTCTGGCAAAGGCCCAGGAGTGAAGAGAGATGGCATAAATACCTTGTGATTGCCAGGCCAGCTGGAAGTGTCACCTTTTCCACAGCTGATGGCATTTCATTAAAACATTTTTTGAAAATAAAAATCTATTTGGAAACAGAGGAACCCAGTTCTAATGATAGAATTTTGAAAATGCAAAGATAGATTTCCCAATCTCTTCAAAAACATAGAGCTGAAATGGGAGAATTCAAAGGAGAAACTGACAAATCTAAAAGAAGAGGAAAATAGCAAAGATATCAGGGTTAAATGACACAAGAGGTATGATCAAATAGCTCTCTAGAGTATTTCATACCTTCCAAAGAAAAAACATGCATTCTTCACAAACATGTGAAACATTGTGAATACAGATTATGTGCTAGGCAAGAATGAATTGCCTCTCGTAAAAAAAAACAAAAAAACAACAGACAACACATTTTTCTAACCCTGATAAAATGAAATTAGAAAGCAATGATATATTCATGGCTAATGCCCTCCAAAATATGTTGGGAATTTAAATTTCATACTTTTGAATAATAAACTGGTTAAAAATACAATAACAGAATATAAAAACTATTTAAAGTAAATGACTTTATATTTAAGCCAGTTGGAAGTAGCCAAAGCTGTTCTCAGAGGGTATTTCATAGCCCTTATATGATATGGATAGATAGAATAATTGAATAGTGCTTATGTAAATATTCAACTGAAAAAGGTAGAAAGACAAGTGCAGTTAAGCCAAAATTTAAAATAATATAAAAATATAAGATGGGGCGCCTGGGTGGCGCAGTCGGTTGAGCGTCCGACTTCAGCCAGGTCACGATCTCGCGGTCCGTGAGTTCGAGCCCCGCGTCGGGCTCTGGGCTGATGGCTCAGAGCCTGGAGCCTGTTTCCGATTCTGTGTCTCCCTCTCTCTCTGCCCCTCCCCCGTTCATGCTCTGTCTCTCTCTGTCCCAAAAATAAATAAACGTTGAAAAAAAAAATTAAAAAAATATATATAAGATGAAGTTACTGTAATTTTATCATAACTAAAACAGTTTTTTTCAAAACAGTTTATTCTTTGAAAATCAGATAACTTTCTAAGGAAATAAGGAAGAATATAAAAATAAACAATCATAGGAAGTAAACAGGTAACAGTGCTACAAATAGGAGGTTCCTTTCATCGAATTCTAAAATGAGCTACGAACAACAAATAATTTTTAAAAGTTAAAAAAAAAAGGATATCTTAAAGTATGAGGAAAAAAGAAAAAAGACACAAAAAGTTATTTCAAAATCCCCAAGCTCAAAAAGCAAGTATATTGTTCATTAATAGAAAAGAATCTCTAGCCAAACAATCTCTATTCCTACAGGGAAATCTATCAGGTGAGAAGGATGGTTAGCATGAGAACCTTTAAAGGACTAACATGTTTGCTTTTTAAAGAATTATTACCGTGTATTGACGTAATACTCATTTAATTTAAAGTGGATAAAAAATGTAATTTAAAAATAAGTAAGCAACAGACTCTTAAATATAGAGAAGACACTGATGGTTATCAGAGGGGAGGGGCGTGGGGTGACATAGATGATGGGGATTAAAGAGGGCACTTGTGATGAGCACCGGGTGATGTATGGAATTGTTGACTCACTATATCGTATACCGGAAACTAATATAACACGTAATATAATATGTCGACCAATTGGAATAAAAACTTATAAAAACTTACAATATAAAAACAAATAAGCAATTAGCAAAATGAAGCCAGTCTCTAGCTTCTGACTACTCCTTCTCAGCTCCACTCTCATGTGAGTTCAGGTCCTGCTAGCTTTCATTTGGACTCAGGAGTCAGGCTCCTTAAATCAAGATACAAGCCTATTCTCTGCATATCCTCTCTATGACTCTTTCTCCTTCTTCTCTGATGCCTTTGGTGTTCATTTTAAACAGGTTTCTTCTACATCAGAGCACATACGTGAAGGAAGTTCAGCTCGACACTGTTACTCACACACTCTCTTTTGCCTGGTGAGCACCCTAGGGATAAACCTGCATGAGGGATGGTATCTCCACAGGGTGGGGTAGAGATGCTAACTGAAATTCTGCCCTCTGAATAACCCTGTTCAGTGCTGATGTTAATGTGTGCACATCTTCTTTTCTTCAATCGCTCAGCTTTAGATTCAGTAAAGTTTTCCGAGATTCCTTTATGTGCTCAGAACTGTGTCCCGTGCTCGATAGGCTGGTCTTCACAGAAATGTCTCAGGTAACTAACAAACTGTCTCCACTTGGCTTCCTCAGGAAGCAGATTCTGAGACAGAGTATCGTCTGCAGAATATTTATTAAAAAGAACACTTGGCGATCCATTCCTGGGGCGGGGGGGATGGAAAGGACAAGGGATTGGAGGAAGGAGTCCCGTCCACCATGCAGTCCTGCTGACCGCCTCAGCCAGCCTCACACGTACACACTCATGAGGGGCCCCAGAGCCATGACAGCCCGCCGGAGCTGCTCCTGCCGAGTGGAAGGCCCACACTTTTACACACCCACAGCCATCAGTCAGCAAGCAGGGACTATCTGAGGAAGGGCCATGACCTTGTACGAGGTCATTCTTGACGACTGATCTCTGAAGGGCTGAGAAGATAGCCCACTAGTAGCCTTCCCAGCAACTGGGGAAACTAACCTTTTTCAAAGGGAACTCCGCATACCATATCTACATGTGCACTATATATGCCCTACCGTATACATCTAAGGGGCCGTAGCAGAAATTACAACCCAAGTTTCCGACTCCAGGCTTGAGAGACTTTCCATTACATCCCAGCTGTCTCTGTGGCCTTTTCACTATAGAACATTCCTCTGCAGGGGTACGGATTTTTCCAGGTGAGTCCAGTGAGAGGAAGCTTGGTGCAAATGAAATTAAAGAGAGAAGGTTCATTGTTTTATTCATTTTTTTCAGAGGTGGGGGTCAAGCAGAGGGAGAGGGAGAGAGAGAATCTGAAGCAGGCTCCGCACCCAGCAAGGAGCCAGTTGGTGGGCTGGATGTTACGACCATGAGATCATGACCAGCGCTGAAATCAAGAGTCCGATGCTTAACCAACAGAGCCACCCAGGCGCTCCAAGAGAGAAGTGTTTAATTCTTAGCTCTTCTGTGGTTGGCAGTGACTTTGAGCATAGCAATCCTAGGAGTGAGCATCCATTGAACTTTTATTACACACCAGTGACTGTGTTGCATGTATTCGTCTATCTGACCCTTTGTTGCCTTGATTGTAGGCAACGATACCTGCTGAGCAGCTTTGCAATGTGGATTAAACGAGAGAACATTATCTAAATCTCTTTCCGTCGAACGGGCTTGACACGCACATTAGTTCGTCTCTCTTCCTTACAGGGCGTGAATGATCTAGATCCCCCCATGTATGGATTGCTCTACTAGCCTTGACTTGCGATCACACTTACGATGATAGTTACTATGCCTCCCGTTTATTGAGAGTTTACTATTTTCCAACCAGTGTGCTAAGCCTTTTTCATACGTAGACTCACTGAGTCCTCACGATACCCGTCTCTGGCAGGGACTTGATCCCATGAGTCTGTCTTGCCGGGAAAAGAAACCCCAGAGGAGAACATTTCTCTTCCCAAACCACCACCGTCATTCATCATTCACTCTCTGTGAACACACACACGCACACAACACAGTCTTAATTCTCTTTCTTGAACTGCCTTCTTTTCGGCTTCTCTGTGCCTCCACCTGTAGACAGACTTAAGTTTTTTTCTTTTGTTTTATATCCTGAATTATGTCATGCTCAAAAATTACAGTCTCAGAGAGAAAGAAAAGCATCCTCCCCTTTGCAAAGCTCAGCACGAGTGGGAATCCTGCCATTGAACAGTCTGCCCGTGTTCAATTTTAGCATCATATAATTTCCTGCATAATTGTTTAAATGTCCTCGCTCTCATCCCTGTCGCTCTCCCCACACTTTGCTATTTTTTTTTTTAAAGCAAGCATCCAAACTGCATGTCTGGTTCGACAGGGAGTTTCACAGAGGACAAATGCAGGCTGCATCACACGCCTCGAGTTACAGCAACCCCCTAAGAACACAGTCGTGCAGCCGAGAGAGAAGTCCGCCAGCCCGCCGCTGCCTTGGGTGACCTCTCTTCTCTCTCTCTTCTCTGCCAGCCGCTTGGAGGCCGGGCATGTGAAAATTCTTCACGTGTTCGCGTCGTTCGATTCCCAAATACCACATAACCAAAAATATTAAAATAAAACTGCTCATAACATTTTCCTGAATGCCATCTGGGCCCCACTGGAATCCGAAACTATCTGTCAAACTCAAGATAACCACGTTTCCCCCTCCTTTGTATGTGTTAATGTTTGTCATAATGGATTTCACTTTAATGCCCCAATTACATTTATGACATTCTTTCAACCGAGTGGCACTAATGACTTTCATTATTATTTATGCTCCTCCTTAATTATAAGACTCTCACCTCTCTCATTACGCACTCCTTCATAACCCCCTCACTTGCATACATGCTCTCTGGTATGAGGCTAATGTGCCTTGGCTTCCAATTTCAGAAAACACAATGATTAATTACTCTTGTTAAATCGTCCTACCCTAGGGTGATCAGATTGGCAAGATGAGAAGGGCCAGATTGCTACTCCAGAAGGATTTCCCAGGACACCTGTCAGAAAGGGGGGGAAAAAAAGGGAGGAGCCCCCCACCCCCCAAACAAATAAATGCATGGCATCCATGCTCGTCTTAGTGCCGGACGAATCGTAAGAAGATGCGAGTTCAGATTAAAATAAAATACCAAAGCTTTGGTACAAACGCCATGCGTTGCCGATGATGGTAGTAAGACTCCGTGAAATCGCTGGCAACCAAGCGAACTGTCACGTAACGCACCGCTCCTTCCATCAATTCAAACGGTCTCCGGAAGGAGTTCACCTGCCCTGGCAGATTGCAAACATTGTACCGATTCTTTCAGCTCCTCCTTCAAGGAAAGGGATTTCTTTTATGCCCTGTAAATACAGGCTGGGCTTCTGATTTGATATAGCCCAGAGAACGTGGCAGAAGCAAGGCTGGGTTTGTTCCTGGCCTGCGTCTCAAGAGGCCTTACGGCCTTTCCCCCGCGTTCTTGGTCCTTCCACCATTTCCACGGGGACAGACCCAGCCTCTCCAGATGGATCAAGGCCCATTGTTCCAGACAGCCCCAGTTGACTCAGGACTGTGAGGCGGCTGTATGAGCAAGCCCGGCCAAGAACAGCCACGTGTGTAATGAGCCGTCCAGCTGAGCCCTGCCCGAACCGCCCGTCTGCGAAACTCTGACCTCAGGAAGCGATTGTTGTTACCAGTGTTTTAGAGGTGTTCATTACACACTGCAAGCTGACTGGTGTACTTGTAAAAAGAGAGGCATCCGGGCCTCAAATCTATGATGAAGGTTGAGGAGGAGATGAATCATTTTACGGTGAGTACTGAAAAAACAAAACAAAGCAAACGAACCCCGCAGATCTGAGAAGGAGCTAGTGTTATCTTTCCCGCTCTGCAAGACCAAGTCCCAGAGGTGGCCTGCCATCAGGCCGCTGGAATAATTTGCTGAAGACCTCGGATGGGAAAGCAAGATTCCGGAGCCTGGGTGGCTCAGTGAGTTGAGCATCCGATTCTTGATTCCAGCTCAGGTCGTGGTCTCACGGTGGTGAGATCGAGCCCCGAGTTGGGCTCTGCGCTGAGTATGAAGCCCGCTTAAGAGTCTCTCTGTCTCTCTCTCTGCCCCTCTGCTGCTCGTATACAGGTGCGCACATGCTCTTATCCCTTAAAAGAAAAGAAAAAAAAGAACAGAAAAGAACAGAAAAGAAAAAAGAACAGAAAAGAAAAGAAAAAAGAAAAGAAAAGAAAAGAAAAGAAAAGAAAAGAAAAGAAAAGAAAAGAAAAAAGCAAGTTTCAAACCAAAGGCTCTTCGGCTCCAAAGATGATACGGGTTCAAACACCACACTTGCTGGTGCACGGATCCTGGCCACGCCATGGTAGGAGGCCACGTATCCTGTCTTCCCTGTACCTTCCCTACGGCTCGGGCCAGGGCTGGCAAGAAGAGGTAGCTGGGGGCCGGGGACGCAGGGAGGATTGCATGGCCTCCTGGTTCTGCCCTCCCCAGGGGACGGGCTTGGCCCTTTCATATCTCTTTTACAAACTGATGGATTAAAAAGAGTTAGAGGCAGTTACTTAAACCACAGCCATCGGCACATCCAGGCACAGCCGTAAATTTGCTCAAACGCTGCATTTCAGTGTATAAAGTGCTTTTGCTCAGAAGTATGAGTTATGGTGAAAGAGTGAATGTCTGCTTAGAGGACCGAGCATTTCTTAGGACAGCCCCTAGGACCGCCGTTATTAGTATGCTGGCCATTTGCTGCTCCTTCGTGGCAGAAAATTTTCCATGTGAAATCACAGTGTCTTAAAAATCAAGCTGGTCTCACGGAGACCCTTGCTGAGAAACTACAAGGGCCGAATCCTTTATTTTTAAACTATTGTGTGCCTAAGTTTGATTTAAAATACACACAAGTTGAAAAATGATAGTTTATTTACAGTGCCCCCAATCTATATTCTAATTTGGATTAAGTGTCCTTCTAAGGCCGTTATGTTTTGATTCATTCTTACTTATTTCAAATTTCATATACCTATAACTCTGAGGGAAACTTTATTTTGTATATTATTTAATAATTTCTTCAGAATCTTTACCCATTTCGGGGCGCCTGGCTGGCTCAGTCGGTGGAGCGTCTGACTCTCAATCTTGGCTCAGGTCACGATCTCACAGTTTCTTGAGTTCGAGCCCCGCATCGGGCTCTGCCCTGACGGTGCGGAGACTGCCTGGGATTCTCTCTCTCTGCCTCTCCCCTGCGCGTGCTGTGCCTTTCTCTCTCAAAAGAAACAAACATTAAAAAAACTAAAAAAAAATCTTTACTCACTTAAAAAATACCCAACAATATTACTCCCGTTTTTGGTGTTTTACACAAAAAGCCTTAGCCCCGATGCTACCTACCAATGGGCCCCCTGAGCCCCTGAGTAAAAATACAAACTCTTTGGGGCGCCTGTATGGCGCAGTCAGTTAAGCGTCCGACTTCAGCCAGGTCACGATCTCGCGGTCCGTGAGTTCGAGCCCCGCGTCGGGCTCTGGGCTGGTGGCTCGGAGCCTGGAGCCTGTTTCCGATTCTGTGTCTCCCTCTCTCTCTGCCCCTCCCCCGTTCATGCTCTGTCTCTCTCTGTCCCAAAAATAAATAAAACGTTGAAAAAAAAATATAAACTCTTTGATTTCCGAGATACCTTTCAAACCTATACAACTCATTATTTTATTGAAAAAGGCATCTGTGCTTTACCCATGTTAGAAGAATTTGGATTCATAGGCTATAAACATAAAAGTAGAATACATTTGTATACGGAGGCTTTTCAAAAGATTTACAGGTCTTTATTTTGGAGACCAAAGTCTTCCTTTTATCTAGGTTTTTATCTTAATACCAATTAGTTAACATACAATGTTATATTAGTTTCAGGTGTACAAAATAATTATTCAACACTTCCATACATCACCCCGGGCTCGTCGTGACAAGTGTACCCCTTAATGCCCATCACCTATTTCACCCATCCCCCCACCCACCGCCCCTCTGGTAACTATCAGTTTCTTCTCTATCATGAACGTCTGTTTCTAGCTTTCCTTCTCTCTCCCTCCCTCTCCTATTTTTTTCCCTTCGCTTGTATGTTTTGTTTCTTAAATTCCGTATATGAGTAAAGTCGTGTGGTAATTGTCTTTCTCCGACTGACTTATTTCGCTTAGCATTATACTCTCTAGCTCCATCCACATCACTGCAAATGGCAGGATTTCATTCCTTTTCATGGCTGAATAATATTCCATTGTAAATATATATACCACGAATTCTTTATCCATTCATCAATCTATGGGCGCTGGGACAGTTTCCATACCATGGCTGTTGTAAATGATGCTGTTAGAAACAGGGGTGCGTGTATCCCTTTGAATTTATGTTTTTGTATCCGTTAGGTAAAAACCCAGTAGTTCAATTGCTGGATCAAAGGCAGTCCTATCTGCAACTTTTTGAGGAACCTACCAACTGTTTTCCTCAGTGGCTGCACCAGTTTGCATTCCCACCGACAGTGTAGGCGGGTTCCTTTTTCTCCACATCCTTGCCAACACCTGTTGTTTCTTGTATTGTTGATTTGAGCCATTCTGACAGGTGTGAGGTGATATCTCGTTGTGGTGTTGATGGGTATTTCCCTGAGGATCAGTGATGTTGAGCATCTTTTCATGTATCTGTTGGCCATCTGGATGTCTTCTTGGGAGAAACGTCTGTTTGTATCTTCTGCCCGTTTTTTAAATGGGATTATTTGTTTTTCAGGTGTTGAGTTTTATACGTTCTTTATATATTTTGGATGCTAGTCCTTTACTGGATATGTCATTTGCAAATATCTCCCCCCATTCCATAGGCTGCATTTTAGTTTTGTTGATTATTTCCATTGCTGTTCAAAAGATCTTGGTCCCAATAGTTTATTTTTCCTTTTGTTTCCCTTGCCTCAGGAGAACGTTATCTAGAAAAAAGTTGTTACGACTCATGTCAAAGAAGTTACTGCCTGTGTTCTTTCCTAGGATTTTTATGGTTTCAGGTCTCACATCTAGGTCTTTAATCCACTTTGAATTTATATTTTTGTATGGTGTAAGAAAGTGGTCCGGTTTCATTCTGTATGTTGCTGTCCAGTATTCCCAACACTATTTGTTGAAGATATTTTCTTCTTCCCATCAAATATTCATTCTTGCTTTGTTGCAAACTAATTGACCATATAATTGTGGCTTTATTTCTGGATTTTCTATTCCGTTCTACCGATCTATGTGTCTGTTTTTGTGCCAGTGCCCTACTGTATTGATCACTATAGCTTTGTAATATATCTTGAAGTCGGGAATTATGATGCCTACAGCTTTGCTTTGCTTCTCCACGATCGATCTGGCTTTTTGGAGTCTTTTGTTGTTCCATACAAGTTTTGGGATCGTTTGTCCTAGCTTTGTGAAAAATGTTGGTATTTTGAGAAGGATTGCATTAAATGTGTAGATTTCTTTGGGTAGTATAGACATTTTTACAATATTTGTTCTTCCTATCCATGAGATGGAATTTCTTTTCATTTCTTTGTGTCTCCTTGAATTTCTTTCATCAGTGGTTTATAGTTGTCAGAGTACCATTCTTTCACCTCTTTGGTTCGGTTTATTCCTAGATATCTTATTATTGTGTGGCATTGGTAAATGGGATTGTTTCCTTCATTTCTCTTTCTCTTGCTTCATTATTGGTATATATAAATGCAACAGATTTCCGTATATTGATCTTGTACCCTATGACTCTACTAAATGTATTCAGTGGAGCCTTTAAGGCTTTCTGTATATAGTATCATTTCATCTGCAAAGTGAACGTTTTACTTCTTTACTTCTTCCTTATACATTTGTATCCTTTTTATTCCTTTTGTTGCCTGGTTTCTGTGGCAAGGACTTACAGGACTATGTTGAATAAAGTTGGTTAGAGTGGACAACCTTGCCTTGTTCCTGGTGTCAGGGGAAAAGCTTTCAGTTTTTACCCAGTGAGGATGATGTTAACTGCAGGTTTTTCATAAATGGCCTTTACTATGTTGCGGTACGTTCCCTCTAACTCTATTTTGTTGAGGTCTTCTATCATGAATGGTTGTTGTGCCTTGTTAGATGCTTTTTTTCTGCATCTAGAAATGATCATATGGTTCTTATCCTTTCTCTTATTGATGTTATGTACCATGTTGATTGATTTGTGAATATTGACCCACCATTGCAACCCAGGAATAAATCCCACTTGATCCTGGTGATTTTTTTTTAAATGTAATGTTGAATTCAGTTTGCTAGTATTTTATTGAGAATTTTTGCCTTTGTGTTCACCAGGGATATTGGTCTACAGTTCTCCTTTTTAATGGTGTTGATATCTGGTTTTGCTATCGAGGTGAAGCCAGCCTCATGGAATGAATTTAGAAGTTTTCCTTCCTTTTCTATATTTTGGAATAGTTTAAGAAGAATAGGTATAAACTCTTCTTTAAATGTTTGGTAGAATTTGCCCATGAAGCCATCTGGTCCTGGACTTTTGTTGGGAGTTTTTCCATTACAGATTCAATTTCTTCGCTGGTTGTCAGTCTGTTCAAGTTTTCTGTTTGCTCCTGTTGCAATTTGGGTAGTTTAGATGTTTCTAGGAATTTACCCATTTCTTCTAGTTTGTCCGATTTGTTGGCATATAGTTTTTCATAGTATTCTCCTATAGTTGTTTGTACTCCTGTGGTGTTGGTTTTTATTTCTCCTCTCTCATTTGTGATTTTACTTATTTGAGTCCTTTCCATTTTTTTTTCTTTATAAATCTGGCTAGAGGTTTATCAATTATATTGATTTTTTTTTTTTAAAGAACCAGTCCCTGGTTTCATTGGTCTGTTCTATTGGGTACTGCTCTAATCTTTATTATCTCCTTCCTTCTGCTTGTTTTAGGTTTTGTTTGTTGTTCTAGTCCTAGCTCCTTTAGTTGTAAGTTTAGGTTGTATCTTTCAGATTTTTCTTGCTTCTTGATCTAGGCCTGTATTGCTATGTAATCTTTCCTCTTGAATCACGTCTACTGCATCCCAGAAGTTTCGGACTGTTGTGTTTTCATTTTCATCTGTTTCCATGTGCTTTTAAATTTTTTCTTTGATTTCCATCGTTTAGTAGCATGTTATTTAACCTCCACATATTTGCAGTCTTTCCAGATTTTTTCTTGTGTTTGACTTCTAATTTCACAGTGCGGGGGTCAGAAAAGACACATGGAATGATTTCAGTCTTGATTTTATCGAGGTTTGTTTTGTGGGCTAACATGTGATCTATTCGGGATGATGTTCCAATATGGACTTGAAAAGAATGTGCATTCTGCTGTTTTAGGATGGGATGTTCTGAATATATCTGTTAAATCCATCTGTTCTCGTGTGTCATTCAAAGCCATTGGTTTTTTTTTTTGTTTGTTTGTTTATTTTCAGTTTAGATGATGTAAGTGGAGTCTTAAGGTCCCCTACTATTACTGTATTATTATCAATTAGTTTCTTTATATTTCTTATTAACTTTTTAATGTATCCAGTCGTCCTATGTTGGGTGCATAAATATTTACAATTGTTATATCTTCTTGTCGGATTGTCCCTTTATTATTATATAGTGTCCTTCTGTGCTGTTTGTTACAGACTTTGTTTTCAAGTCTATTTTGTCCAAGATAGGTATTGCTACTCTGGGTTTCTTTTGACATTCATTTGCATGATAGATGGTTTTCCACCTCCTCACTTGCAATCTGCAGGTGACTTTAGGTCTAAAATGGTCTCTTGTATGTGGCATATAGATGGGTCTTGTTTTTTAATCCATTCTGTCACCCTATGTCTTTTGATTGGGGCAGTTAGTCTATTTCCATCCAAAATAATTGCATATGTATAGATGTGTATTTGTTGCCATTTTACTATTTGTTTTGGTGTTGTTTCTGAAGATCTTCTCTGGTCCTTTCTTGTCTTTCCCTCTTTTGTGTCTTGCTGATTTTCATTAGTCATACATGTCTTCTCCTTATTCCTGGCATGTTTATTAGTGGTTATTCATACACGGTTACCATTAGGTTTGTATATAACATCTTCTGCATTTAGCAGTCTATATTAAGTTGATGGTCATTTAAGTTTGAATCCATTTTTTTCTTCTCTTCCTCCCATTTTATATGTATGTTGTTGTATTTTATCTCTTCTTTTTGTGAGTTCCTTGACTGATTTTTTTACAGAGAACTTCATTTTTACTGTTTTTGTGTCTCCTACCTCCCTACTGTCACTTTTTGTCTCTCTTTTCCCCACAAAGAGTTATTTTTAACATTTCTTGCAGGGCTGGTTTAGTGGTCATCAACTCCTTTAGTTTTTGTTTGTCTGGCAAACTCTTTATCTTGGAGGCTAACATCTTACTCAAATATGTTCTTACTGTCAGATAATTACATACGGAGAGACAACTGAAGAAAGCTATTAATATGGCGCCTGTAGCCTTCCCCATTGGACTTTGTGGTCATGTGATAATGAGTTTTACGCAGAAATCTACACAATAAGACTGGTGGGAATGCCCAGTGCTCACCCAAACTACAGCTGTTGATTAGCTTTCTCTGTAATTTTTCCGTGGCTGAAGTCATCCTGTCCTGCCATAAGTTAAATATCATTCACATATTCTTCTGTACTTGAACTTCTGTGTTCTAAAGTTTTGCAAGTCACAACTTCCCTGAAACAATAAAATCCGGCGGCAAATCCTAAGCCCATCGCCCGGTGGGCTATGTCAGTATCACCTGGATGGCCTTAAAAATATCTGAACTCTTGTTCTGAGCTAGGATGTCTTAATTTAGTAATTCCAGGATTGGGCCAAGGATTCTGTGTTGTTCACAAGCTTTTGAGATCTATTGGCTGTCAAATTGCTTCATGTGAGGAGATGAAAGAATGAACTGAGTTTTATTCCAAGTGACAAAACTGTTATCTTTGACTTTGTGCCCAACCCCTGACAAGGGATTGCTAAGGAGACCTGGGAAATTAACCACGGCAAAGCAGAAGGTGACACGAACGTGGGGTGGTTATTAAAACTCTTTGCTGTGTCACCTCAAGGAATCACTTAACTTTTCTGAGTATCAATATCTTGCCTTCTAAAAATAAAATTTTAGACAAGACAGTGATCTTTGATCGGGTGACCAGGACCTTCCTCCAGGGTCACTGCAGCGGTGAGTCTGAGCAGGGGTTGGACAGACCAGGCCACACAAGGGCCCCCGTAGTTGAGTACTCCTTTTTGACTCGTTTACAATGTTAAATGAGATTGTGTCTGGAGAACGGGCTCCAGTGATAAAAGACTGGACAAGATGTCTCCAAGGGCCATTCTGGTCCTGCTGTTCTGTACAAATAGCCATTAAAAGGAGAATTACACCAGAACAGGATCGCTTGAGAAGGGAGGCTGACAGCACAGTCAGACCCACAGTTACCGAGCAACGAGGAGCAGCTCTGTCCGACAGACTTACGGCCAAGCATGGTCTCTCATTGATTTCTGCAGCTAGTAGAAACGAACTCCCTGAGCTAAGGAAACCAGCCCGGCAATCATGATTCGAAGTCAGCGACTGCGACCCTTTACTTGTCATGCTGTGCCTCTGTCATGCTGTTATACAAGGCCTGGCACTAATCATACTTGCTACATAATAACCTCTCCTAGCACACCTTCAGTGTGCGGAGAAGGCAGCCCCTGGCATATTTGGGACAGTCCTACCCCTTCTTCAGGATGTCACTCACAAACCACCCCGACAGTGAAACCACTTCTGATCCTGCACATCTCCACTCGGGGAAGAACTCATCATTCCCAAACCTGAGTTTTCCCAGCACCTGATGTGGATAGTAAATCAAAATGACAGCTCTGGATAGAATTTCTTCTCTGGGCTCGGTGTTCTTTCTTATCTCAGGAATTGCCAATGTTTTCCCCAAGGAATAATAATCATTTCATTTTAATCTGTCTTTCCCCACCATCAGATTGAGCACTGCCCGGAGTTTAGCAATCTTTTTGGTTGATGAATGAACGAATGGATGGGTGGATGGGTGCTTTCTTTATACCTTCTATGTTCTCATTCTCCCGATCTTCCTAAATTCTCCTGACTCCAGATCAAAGCTGCTGGCCCTGATTCGGTGACTCAGCTGGACTGTGACTGAATGAAAAGAAAGGGCACTGAGGTATATGGCCGACCAGTGGACTAACTCATCTGATATTTACTTCTCCCAAGAGACACCTTAGCTTCCCTAATCTCCAAGTGGTGCTAAGTGTAGATTTGCTTCTTGAAGGTCGTAAACTTTGAGTGTGGAGAGGGAGATGGGGGGGGGGGCGGGGGGGGAAGTATAGAGAAACCCTTTTAACCGGGCCCATCCTCATTGAGGGGTTTTGTGCGTTCGAGTTAAAATGATTTTAACTTGTGTGTTAATTCCTGTGTGACTCCGGACAAGTTCCTTTTTACATCTAAGGCTCAGTTTCTTACCTGTGAATGATGTGTCACACTAGCATCGATGTCTTGTATTTTCGTAACAATTTAAACTAGTCAATAGATATAAAAATTGTACTCAGTGTTGTATCAGGGATGGCAAAGGAAATGTTCTAAGTATAGACATTGTTTAAATTTTTTTATTTAAAATTTTTTTTAACATTTATTTATTTTTGAGAGGCAGAGAGAGACAGAGCACGAGAGGGGTAGGGGCAGAGAGGGAAAGAGAGAGAGAGAGAGAGTGAGACAGAATCTGAAGCAGGCTCCAGGCTCTGAGCTGTCATCCCAGAGCCCGATGCGGGGCTGGAACCCATGAATCATGAGATCATGACCTGAGTTGAAGTCGGAGGCTCAACCAACCGAGCCAGATGCTCCAAGAAAATTTTTAATTAGATGTTAAAAATTACCCTTTGTTAATCCACTGAATTCCAAATATAGGCTTTTAGCGATAAAATCTCTTGTCATTTCTGGGGTGGATCCTGATTTTCAAAACTAGTGTGCGATTTGTCCTGGATTTGACACGTATTGGTGAAGAATCCTAAAGGCAGTACCAGAAAACAAGAATGAGGACGATGCGGATCATTTGTGAAAATGGCTGCAATTATTTTGCTCCACAGATCGGAGCTCTTTTGTAATATAATTTCAGTCTCCCTCCCCCCTGGGGGTGGATTTCTTGAATCTGGCCTGGGCTTGTGACTTACTTTGGCCAGTAGACTGCAGCGAACATGAGTGCCAGTTGCAAGCCTAGGCCTTCAAGTTTTCCACGCCCATGTTTGCTCTTTTGGAAGCCTGCCTGACCACCATGAGAAGTACATCACCTGCATACATGGTTGTTTCAAGCTACTGGGATTGAGGGTGGTTTCTTACGTACCAATAGCTAACTGATACAAACGACACGGGTTTTGAGATCTGCCAGCCAGATATCGAATAAGGGTTTCTACACCACTTAAATGTAACCGATGGCGTATTGTGTGACACTGTCATATGCATATTGAACTGGATTTCCCCCAACTGTAGGATAGTCCGACTTTCCCTCTGAGTAGGAAAAGGCCCATTGGAGTCAGAGAGATTTGGCTTGACTACATACCTCAAACTTTATTCCGACGTAAAATTGCAACCTCAAGCTGACTGTAAACGACCAGGAGATCCTTAAAATTGTCACACACACATCACAGACACACAGATATCCCTTCACGTTTGGCTTTTCCATAAACACCTAGAGATCTTTCTTGCTACATCTGTAGGTTTGCGAGGTGAGAATTTTTAAGGATGAGGTGTAACAGCAGAACAACGGCTGGGGAGTAAGGAACTAAATAGGATTTAAGCTTTGCCGTCATTCCGTGAATCACGATTCTACCCTGTTCCCCGCTGACTGAATGCCATCAAGTTGAATCAGATAATGTCCACAAAACAGTTTATTCCCCAGAGATAGGCTCTCATTTTAAAAGATGTTTTATACAAGGAGGGTTACGTTCACATTTCCCCAAAGCCATTGCTTGCTTTCCTTCCTCCTCTCTTTTTTTAAAGTTTCCTCTTCAGTGTAGATCGTCTGCTGTGGTTGTAAGTGAACAGCTTTGTTGGTCACCCATGCTCCTTCGTTTTGAATAAGGTTGCACTTCTGGTAATGCTTAATTTTCTTCATTAGTGCACAATCAGAAAGGTAGAACCTGAAAGTCATGGGCAATATCTTCCAGTCAGCAACTCTACATGTGATCCGAGAAACATTGGGTGGGAGGAAGGTCAAAGGAAAAACAAAAAAACAAAAAAACACACAACCCAAATGACCAAAAGAATTAGAGCAAGATATAAAAAAATCAAACCCACTTTCTGAAACAATGAAAATCCCAAAGGCTGTCAAACTTCTATCCAAGATAATCCTAAAAGTAGAAGTGAGAAGAATCTGGAGACTAGAGAAAGCTTAGTAACTTTCAAATAAATTTTATACTTGTTATTGAGGAAAACTATTTTCAAGGTTTTTTTGAGATTTGCTTTGAAAATCACTGCAAAAGTAATACAAGCATGAGGTACTAATTCCATCTATGCTAATGGAGTTAAATAAAAATGAAAAGTTTGCATCACTTCCCTCCTGACCTAGTTTACTCCCTACGAGTCACCGTAACCATTTCAGGTGATCAACACCATAATTCAACAAGAGAATTATTTTCATGACCTTTTGAGTTGGTCTATTGGACCCCTGAATTGGATCTGTTGTATACCCTCCTCCCTCCCCTTCTTTGTTTTACTTGGTTTTGTTTTATTTTGCCAGAATTTTTTTTTCCCATGAAAACTATGGGAATTAAATTCCTGGGTCCGTTTCTGAGTAAGTCTTTACTTATCTTCACATTTTGCTTCGTTCAGTGCTTGCCAACAGGGCTTGTCCTTGAGGAATGTTCTCTCTGGGCATTCTGTCACTATGTTGTAGAACATTGGAAATAAAGAAGAATAAGTCGCCATTTTAAGTCACTCTCATGTAGGGGTACTTGTTCCAGAGCCAATTGTCCACATTTGCACTGGGACCCCTCATTTCTTTCAGGAAGATTATTTTATTTCTTCACAGCGAATCACTTTCATTTCATTCTGGAGGTTGAATGAGCTCTATGGTGGCTCTTTATAAAGGATAGGAAGAGGAAACAATGTGATTGACATGTTTGTTCCATAAATAGTTTCCAAATTGACCATTTTGGGTTTTTTCCATCTCATTTCCACTGTCTAAACCTCACTTCTCCAAGTTTGAATTTCTCTGTTCAGAGGAGAGCATTTCTCATCTTTTTCAGCCACTACCAAAGGGCACTAGTGGCTGTTTCTCTCGCTCAAGTTTATCCGTCAATCCATTTCCATCCACTTGTCATTGTCCAGAGATTTGTCTAAATTCTCAGAGCTCACAAGGACATGGCCTTTATCTTCTCTCAGCGTTGTTTTCACTCTTCCATCTTAAGAAGACATAGTCTTTGACTACAAATATATAATCATTGCTATTTATCACATCTCTATCATTGAAATTGCATAGATATATCAAAAAGAATGCCTGATCATAGCACATTTTAATGTCCTAACCAGGCAGTTACATCCAGAATAACAAATATATAGCTGTGGTATCTTTTCAAACCTTGAATTATGATTTGTTCTCTTGTCCACTGCATGACTGCATGAGCACGCTGAAGAATTTAAAATTCCTATTACGGGTATCTTTTGTTATCCCCTGCTCTGGTTTTGTAGATATACTTTAGGAGGATTCATGATGCAATGCTTTTCTCAGGTATTTTTTTACACAATAATTTGAGGTTTTTTTTTTTTTTTGTTTTTTTTTTGTTTTTTTTTTTTTTTTTTTTTTTTACCCTGGCTCCTAGAAGATTATCCCCATGACCTTCCCCTGGTCACCAGTATAGTTGGATCAAGAATCTTTTGGATGACTAGAATAGTTAAGAGTTTCCTGGATGATAAGGTGTATTTATTTTTAGATCAGAGAAGTAGTTTAGGTTAGGGGTAGTAAGAAAAGTGGTGATAAGAGTAATGTCCATCCAATCACTGCAGACCCTACCATTAAAAATCCATCCCCTATGTTATCCCCAACCCTCTGTCTCAAATATCCAATTCACCAAATCAGACTAGTTTTCACTTTTGACAGATAAGGCTTTCAGGTGCCCATGTCAATATTTTTCCAACCTGAAAGACACTTCCTATCCCACCTTTGCCTGTGAAAATCCTCTGAGGTCAAAGCCTATGCCATTCTCCCAGCTGAATTTTCTTTCTCTTCTAATAGTCTATAATAACACACATCTATCATTTTTTATAGTTGCTGTTACTTGCAAATATTTTAGCATACTGCCTACGTATCAAAATGAGTGTGAAAACTCCAGGATATAAAGTCTTTGCTGGTCTGTTTCCCTTGCTTTGGTTCTTGCTCATGGTATCTTTTTTCTTTGTTAGGTTGGTTGACTTCACAGTGAGATGCTCATCATATTAGTGAAACTGGTTTTAGGATTATCAGGTCACGGATAAAGGTGCGCTGTTCTACAGAGGAGATGCACTCCTTTTTCCCACGTGGCTGAAGGCACTATCTGTCCTAGACCACCGAAAATCAAATTCAAATCATGAAGTTCCTTCGACTACTCAGTCCATATGAACCTAGGCTACAAAAAGGCCCATGATAATTGGATTGAGTCTTATCCCAAGGATGTGGTGCTTTCGAGAACAAGGTATTTGTGGGTTTCTGTTCCCCACACCGTGTGAGTTCTGATCATTAATAAAAGACATTAACAGGATAAGGTGTCAAAAGTAAAGTTCAAGTGCCTAGTAGGATCAGTGAATGCCCACAAGGAAAAGCTAAATTGTTTACCTTTGAGTCCCAATTTTCCTTTCAATTTTTCTAGGGGCAATATCTTACTATTTCATTAGTTTTTAGATGCTATCAAATTTCAGAAATATTTTTATCTAGCATTTTATGTTTGTCTTCAGTTGGTCTGAAAAAACTTCTTGGGAAATCAGAAGTGCTCAAAGTACATTATCTACGTGGCTCCAATTCTACCATATTATTCTATTCTATTCCATTCTACTTCTTATTATAGATTTGTGTCTGTCAACTATCCCTCTAGATTTCAAGCTCCTTCAAACCAAAGACAAATTTCATTCATTTTTGTATCCTTTCCTGACTTCTTTATTTCATAGACACTAGAAAAAAATATATTGAAAATTGTCAATTTTTATGTTTTTCTATAATTTATCCATTTCATATAATTTCTATACATTCTTGACATAAAGTTTTTCAGAATATTCTATTATTATTTGTTTATAAATGTAAGATCTGCAGTGATGTGCCTTTTTTGTTTGTTTTGATTTGGGGAAGATATTTGCAAGATATTGAGTCTTTTATTCCTCCTTGATTATTTTTACCAAAGGCTGTCAATTTTAATAGTCTTTTCAAAGAATTGGCCTTTTGAGTTTGTCGATGACCTTTATTATGTGTTTTTTTCTGTTTCACAATACTCTAAACTTCTCTTTATGATTTTTTTCTTTTTTCTTTCCTGAAATTAAATGTATTCTTTTTCTAAATTCTTAGTATAAACGCTAAGAATATTGATTTATCTTTGAGTATTCCTCTTTTCTAATACATGCCTCTTAGGCTCTAAATTCCACTCTAAACATGACCTTAGTGGCATCTCATTTCCATTACGATAGCTTCTTTTTCCTATGGGTTATTTAGAAGTGTGTTTAAAATCCCCCAATACAAGATATAACCCAAGTTTCCATCAATGTTAGAATGGACAGATTGGGAATATTCATGGGGTGAAATGCTACTGACAAGGACGTTGAAGGGACTTCTGTTACACAGGATGACAGGGAATAATAACATCCATAATCTCAGAAAACAACAAAAAAACCCCAATAAGCCCTCTTATCTATGCACATGTGTTATGCATAGAGACACGTAGTTAAAACACAGCCATAACTAAAATATCGCAGGGGGTTAAAGGTCAGGATGGTGATCAGAGCGAGAGCTGGGAGCTGTGATTGGCAGGGTTGAAGAAGTGGCTTCCCGGGTACTGGTAACATGCTAATAATACGTTATGTGACTCTGGTGGTGGTTTGCACGGGTGTGGTCACTAGCATCATCTCACCATCCTGTACAGTTACCATTTGCGCAACTTAACGTTTGCAAGTGAAATGCTTGAAAGAGTGTTGAACATCTTCAAGTGATTACTACCAGCAAGATACTACCCTGGACATCGGTGGGTATAAATGGTGACTAAGGTGTGGCTTCAGCCTTTACAACATAATAATTGAAATGGAAAAAAATGAAAAAATTCGACAACCATTTCTATGACGCCTATGTGGATAAGGAGAAGGAAGGAAAACTGCCTCAACATAATTTAAGGTGTGATGGGAATAACACCACTAGAGTTGGGTGTCCGGGGTTGGGAAGTTGAAGAAGTTGAAAAATAGAGTTAATCATAACAGGAGAGCATTCTTCTCGAAGCTAGAACAAGCAATCCTAACATTTGTATGGAACCACAAAAGGCCCCGAATAGCCAAAGTAATTTTGGAGAAGAAGACCAAAGCGCGAGGCATCACAATCCCCGACTTTAGCCTCTACTACAAAGCTGTCATCATCAAGACAGCATGGTATTGGCACAGAAACAGATACATAGACCAGTGGAATAGAATAGAGAACCCAGAATTAGACCCACAAATTATGGCCAACTAATCTGTGACAAAGCAGGAAAGAATATCAATGGAAAAAAGACAGTCTCTTTAACAAATGGTGCTGGGAGACTGGACAGCAACATGCAGAAGGATGAAACTAGACCACTTTCTCACACCATTCACAAAAATAAACTCAAAATGGATAAAGGACCTGAATGTGAGGAAACCATCAAAACCCTAGAGGAGAAAGCAGGAAAAGACCTCTCTGACCTCAGCCGCAGCAATTTCTTACTTGACACATCCCCAAAGGCAAGGGAATTAAAAGCAAAAATGAACTATTGGGACCTCATGAAGATTAAAAGCTTCTGCACTGCCAAGGAAACAATCAACAAAATGAAAAGGCAACCAACGGAATGGGAAAAGATATTTGCAAATGACATATCGGACAAAGGGCTAGTATCCAAAATCTATAAAGAGCTCACCAAACTCCACACCTGAAAAACAAATAACCCAGTGAAGAAATGGGCAGAAAACATGAATAGACACTTCTCTAAAGAAGACATCCGGATAGCCAACAGGCACATGAAAAGATGCTCAACGTCGCTCCTCATCAGGGAAATACAAATCAAAACCACACTCAGATATCACCTCACGCCAGTCAGAGTGGCTAAAATGAACAAATCAGGAGACTCTAGATGCTGGCGAGGATGTGGAGAAACGGGAACCCTCTTGCACTGTTGGTTGGAATGCAAACTGGTGCGGCCACTCTGGAAAACAGTGTGGAGGTTCCTCAAAAAATTAAAAATAGATCTACCCTATGACCCAGCAATAGCACTGCTAGGAATGTACCCAAGGGATAGAGGAGTGCTGATGCACGGGGGCACTTGTACCCCAATGTTTATAGCAGCACTTTCAACAATAGCCAAATTATGGAGAGAGCCTAAATGTCCATCAACTGACGAATGGGTAAAGAAGTTGTGGTTTATATATACAATGGAATACTACTTGGCAATGAGAAAGAATGAAATCTGGCCATTTGCAGCAATGTGGATAGAACTGGAGAGTGTTATGCTAAGTGAAATAAGTCAGGCAGAGAAAGACAGATACCATATGTTTTCACTTATATGTGGGTCCTGAGAAACTTAACAGAAGACCATGGGGGAGGGGAAGGGGAAAAAATGGTGAGAGAAGGAGGGAGCCAAACCATAAGAGACTCTTAAAAACTGAGAACAAACTGAGGGTTAAGGGGGGGTGGGAGGGAGGGGAGAGTGGGTGATGGGTATTGAGGAGGGGACCTGTTGGGAGGAGCCCTGGGTGTTGTATGGAAACCAATGTGACAATGAATTTCATATTTAAAAAAAAAAAAAACACCTATATTTTCAAATGCAGGACTTTAATCATAAAAAAGTATCATGAGAAAAATACACTAATAACAAAGAGCTATAGAAAGAATCATTATGATTTACAAAGCCAGTCTTAAATATATGACTAATCTTTACTGACATACATAAATACCACCATTACAAAGCAGGTGACTGCATCAAAGTCAGTTTTAACAGACTGATTTACTTTGTTTTTCAAAAGCGTCGTAAAAAGCAATCCCTAATAAATGTTAATTTTCCAAACAAACAAAACAAGCGTAACAGGAGACGTGTCCTGAACCATTGCAACGTGCCAGGCGTTCATTCACTTAACCTGTACAGCAACCTCGATGGGTACCACCATCGTCCTCTCACAGGGGAGCCAGGAATCAAACCCAGGCTGTAAAGTTTAGCTTTAAAGACCATCCTCTTACTGTCTTATGAGGGGACGAGTCAACAAGACAGAAGAGTGAGCAGAGCGTTGCACGGGAAAGCAAATACAAGGCCTAGTTCAGGGAGACAGAACATCGCAGCTTATTATTTCGTACTTATAAGGAAAACGCAATTCTCTGAGCTCCTCTCTCCTGCCCGTTCTGTTCCATACAAGGAAGCTTGATTAAAGACAAGCTACTTCAGACGCTTGCGGCAAATAAAAGGGGGAAATGAAAGGTTCATCTCTACGTTTTTGAATTTTACTGGCTTAGGCTTAGAGAGCTGATATCCCACCAAATAAAGTGGTTCCTTGAGCTAGTTTTCTTTTTTTCCTTGGGTTTTGTGTTAGTTTGTTTGTTTTGCAGAATGCACCTGAAAACGGAACGTGTGAGCAGAAGACAGAGAGAAGAGCCAAGCCGTGTGGGCATTCCTTCTTTCACGACCCACGTCTTTTGCAGAAGGAAAGAAAAATAGAGACTGGTTTTCTGGGTCTGACTTTTCCCAAAGCCCTTGAGTTGGACCCCTTCGTTCACGGCGCTGAATCTATCTTTGGCTAGTAGATGTTTTTAAGATTTAAAAGAACAAAGCAAAGCAAATTAAAATAAAACCTTCCTGAGGCACACACGTAGGTTGTGTCTTCTGTGCAGGCCCCATCACCCCGGTGTTTTACGCTCCATTTACATCATATCTGCCGGCCCCACTGAGCATTTGAGTCTCCCATTTTTGCGTGAAGAGTACCATGATTGCACCTAAACTTTGCGCGCGATGGAATTCTTGCTCTCTGTTCTCTTAAGTAAGATACGTGTGTTCCTTAATCTGTTTTGCCATCTGTAGAATGGAATAATACGCCTCTTTTTGAGTTTTTGCGTATAAAGTTCTTAGTACAGCGAGTGTCATGAAATGAGCTCCCAACAAGGGTCACTACACATTGCTTTAGTTACTGCTATAATTAGAGATAGTCTGGGGCCCAGTGTATCAAAACGTTTTCCGTTTTCCCCTCTCAAGAAGACACAATTCCCAGGGCCTTTCCACACTGTCTTCTTACACCTATATTTATTAGGGCTCAAGTATCCAAGCAAAGTTCACTTTCCCTAACATTTGAGGTCTGGCCCTTGAGAGTTTTCAGTGTGCTGAATTTGCTGCTGGCATAAATTCACTCTTGGTAACTGGGGAAACATCGAGGCTCTGCGTTGGACCAATCACTCTCATTTTCCCACGCAGTCTTCTGACAACAAGTTATTATTATTGTTATCATTAGCCTACCCAAAGCAATGACTGGTGTTTCAAAGTCCCACCTGTAAAATAAAATTAATCCTGTAGTTAAAATATAATTACGTGGTTTCTAGTTTACCAGAATATTGCCTGGCTTTTATTTCGGCAATTTAGACAGCATACTCGTGTAAACCAACTCTGATTTTCTTCGTGTTTCAGAGAGATGCACAATCCAATGGCAACGCCTGTATTGAAATGCACTAGAGAACTCTGAGGTCTTAAAGTTATGAGGTTCTCAGCTGAAGATTTCTCTAGGCGAAAAAAGAAAAAAAGGACAGAGGTCTTGAAGTCTTTCAGCGCTTGTATCAATAACTTCAGCTTTAATACTTTACTAAACACATAATAATTAGCCTCATAATCAGGTCATTAGATTTATAGTATGTAATGTTGCTTTTGTGGTGATGATTTTCAAAGGAAGTTCTAACTTGTTTCATTGTGTGTAAAATCCAATGCTATGTGAAAAAAAACCCTTTCATTTAATTCAACAGAGGATAAAGCATGGTGAATTAGCTTGTCATTGAATCTTTGTCCAGTTAGGCTAGATTGTTTGCTAAATAAAGTAAAAATAACCGATTCTTCCCTAGAAATGACAAAATATTTCATAATTTTGCCAGATCCTAGTGGCCAAGACAGAAACAACCTGAGGACCCATCAATGGATGAATGGTTAAAGAAGATGTAATATGTATAATGGAATAAAGGGAATATAATTCAGCTTAAAAAGACGTCATATATATATGTGTGTGTTAACATTTTATATATATATATATATATAATGGAATATATATATATAGTGGAATATATATATAGTGGAATATATATATATAGTGGAATATATATATAGTAGAATATATATATATATATATATATATATATATATATATAGTGGAATAATAATTCAGCTTAAAAAAGATACAAATCTTGCCATTTGCAACAACATGGAGAAAACTAAAAGGCATTATTATGCTAAGTGAAATAAGGCAGACAGAGAGAGACAAAGACTACATCCTATCACTTATAGATGAAATCTAAAAAAACCAAGCAAAACAAAATCTAGATCATAGAGTAAAATGGTGCTGCCTTGCCAGGGGTTGGGAGATGGGAGCAATAAGGAGAAGTTGGTAAAGGGTACAGAGTTCCAGTTATAAAATAAATAAAGTCTGGGAGCATAATGGATTACATGGTGACTGTAGTTGATAATATTATATTGAATAATTGAATCTTGCTGAAACAGTAGAACGGAAGTGATCTCACCCAAACGAAAACAACATCATCAACAACAAAGGACAGGTAAATAGGTGAAGGGATAGATGTGTTAACTAATTTGATTGTGGGAATCCATTTACATGTATACATATATCAAATCACCACATTGTATACTTTAGATATATTACAATTTTATTTTTCAATTATATCTCAAACGAAAAATGTATATTTAATATACAGATTGTGTAGAATATACATTCTTTGATATATAATATATATTCTTTAATATTTTATTTTTTCTTTATAATTCATCATTTATTTTATACATTGTTTTATATTTTATATTTTAAGAATACATATTATATATAAAAAGATAGGCATTCTTTTATGTTTTATGGAATACATGATTGAAACCACGAATTGCTGGGTTTTTCCCTATGGGTATCTTTTTGGGTACTGGTCCAATCTCTTGTTTTAAGTTTTTTTAGATTTCTGTTTCTTACTGATTAACTTTGTAGTTTGTGTCTTTCTAGAAGTTTATACATTGTATCCACGCTAATATGTTGGCATGCAATTGTTCATAGTTTTTTCTCATGATCCTTTTCATTTCTATATGGACACTGTTAATGTTCCTTCTCTAATTCTTGATTTCGGTAATCTGAATCTTCTCTTTTTCTTCTTGACCAGTAGCTGTGTTTTGTCAGTTTTGTTGACTCTTTCAAAGAATTAGGTTCTGGTTTTTCATTTTGTTATTCTCTATGTCACCAATTTCCATCCAACCCTTTCTCATTTCCTTTCTTCTGATTTTGTTAAGTGTCTCTTGATCTGTTTTTCCAGTAGATTAGGGTGAAAAATTAGCTTATTGACCTGCGATTTTTCTCTTTAATATGGGTCTTTGGAGCTATAAATTTTCCTCTAATCATTGCTGCATCCCGTAAGTTTTGCTATGCTACGTCTTTAATTGTCATTCATCTCCAAGTAATTTTCTAGTTCCCCTTCTGATTCTTGAGGCTTTGGTTATTTAGAGTATATTATTTTATTTCCAGTTTCTAACTTGTTTTTGTTATTGATGTCTCATCTGATGCCATGATGGTGGAAGAAGATACATTGCATGTTTTCAAACTTTTTAAATTTATTAAAGTTTCTTTTGTAAGATATGGTATATTCTGGAGAATGTTCAATGGTCACTTGAGAAGGATGTGTATTCTGCTGTTGGTGGGTAGTGTGCTAAAGCTGTCTTTTAGGTCGGGGTGATTTGTAGTGTTGTTCAAGTCTTCTACTTCCTTGTGGATTTTCTGCCTGGTTGTTCTATTCATCATTGAGACTGGAGTATTGAAGTTTCCAACTATTTCTTTTGCATTGCCTGTGTTCACATCAGTTCTGTCAGTTTTTGCCTCGTGTATTTTGGGGACTCTATTAGGTGCATATATGTTTATAATTGTCATATCTTCCTGAGGGCTGACACTTTGATCAGTATAAAATATTCCTTTTTTTTTTTTTTTTTTTTACCTAGCAACATTTTAATTTTATTTTAAAGTCCATTTTGTCAGACATTACTATAACATCTCCATCTTTCTTATGGCTTCTATTTGCATTATGTGTGTCTTTCCATTCATTTACATTCAACCTGTTTGTATTTTTGAATATCAAGCGTGTATCCCATAGTCATCAAATAATTGGATCTTCTTTTAGAATCCATTCTGACAATCCCCGCCTTTGGGTTGGATTGTTTAATTGGGTCATATTTAATGTTATTAGTGATATGATTGGATTTAAATCTGTCTTTTCACTTTTTGTTTTCTTTATGTTTCTTAACTTTTGTTTCTTTTTTCTTCTTTTATTGCTTCTTTTGCATTAAGCAAATCAATTCTAACATAGCATTTTAATTCCTTTAATACCTTTTTTCACTATAATTTGCAGTTATTTGGAAACATTTCCTCTAGGACTTATCCTGGTAACTTGAGAAAATTTTCAGTATTTTTTCCATGATTCCTAACTGCATCTCTGTGCTAACTTTCTTCTTCTTACGTTGGTGTTGATGCCGAAAGACAATGGAACGTGGGTGCTTGCCAAGGCATCGCCGTTCGTGTGTGCGCCCATGTACCCAAGTGCTTGTAAGCAAACAGGCTAACATGGTTGAACCAGGTTGGCAGGAAGCAGCCTGGGAACAGCACAGTATGAGCAAACTATCATTGCTTTCCCTCGCTCTCCCTGCAAAGCATGGGCAAATTAATGAAAGGCTTTATCTTTATCATAAAACAACAGTCTCCATAGCGCGGAGAACGCAAACAGTAACATAACAGAAGCATGCCGCAAAGATTAGTGGCAGAGAAAGGGAATGAATAATGTAACAAGATCTTAAACTAGATTATCACACCAAGGTAGCTTGTCAGAGCCCTGGGTAGCTTATTTGACAATTTATCTTCCTCAGCAGTAGCTGAGTATGTGTTGGCCAGCCTCATTAGAACACTCTTATGCAGCTCCTGTCCAGCATTCTTATGGATTAAATTCATGCCAAAGACGAGATGGTGATGTGTCAGTGCTTGAAACCACAAATCACATGGTGCCCCGTACCCCTATCCACATAAGCCAAGAGATATTGACTTGGGGTCATCACAAATGAATAAAGGAAGAAAATAAAGCAAAGCAAAACAATCTTTTCGTGACAAGCCTTTCTTTCCCCCAGAGAAGCATCTTAAGCATTCATAGAAATTTCCACTAAATATTCCAACAGCAGAAAACTGTTTTGGAGTAATTAAGACAGCATCTGTCTAGGCCCATGCAAAATTAGTTGAAACAAATAAACAAAACTGTGCAGTTAGACTCGCCCACGATATTAGTTGGGTCTAAAACTTAGGGTGTCGTTACCGTGTCATGCAAATGTTTTCTGAAATATTTATATTCCCCGTAATATTTTGTCAGAACAAATATCACCTCGTTATGCCAAAAGCCCTCTGCTAAGCATGTGAAGTACTACACAGGAAAAGGAGTGCAAGGTCATAAAATGTACAGAGACAAGCATGGTCTGAATAGAATTCAGTCCAAGGTCAAGAGGCCCATATTGTATTTGCTTGGCTCTTTCCAAATCAGAAAATCTAAGTCAGATTCGCAAAGCACAAACTCACTCCAGGGGAGCATGGCCGAATCATCCAGTTCCATCCTGGTAAGATTTGTGTGATTCCGGGAGTAGACAGACACAGGTGACCAGAAGACAGAGCCACAGAACAGTGGTTCATCCAGGATGTGATGATGCAAGTTCTTCACTGAACTGTGTGTAGGGGCCAAGAGTGCCTCTGATTTGTTCGTTTGTTGAAAACCAACTCTCCAGGGGCGCCTGGGTGGCTCAGTCGGTTAAGCGGTCGACTTCGGCTCAGGTCATGATGTTGAGGTCCATGAGTTCGAGCCCCGCGTCGGGCTCTGTGCTGACAGCTCAGAGCCTGGAGCCTGTTTCGGATTCTGTGTCTCCCTCTCTCTGACCCTCCCCTGTTCATGCTCTGTCTCTCTCTGTCTCAAAAATAAATAAACGTTAAAAAAAATTAAAAAACAAAAAAGAAAACCAACTCTCCAGAGTCTAAAAAAATAACAGGTCTACCTGTTCCCCAGGTAGGCCTTATGCTTATTGTCCAAGGTGAATCATAAAGGCAGATTTAGTATGATCAGCTAAAAGAGACTGCAGAAGTACAAATATCTCTTAACAGTCAGGTGGCCCGTCTCTCTTCTGTGGGTCAGTGACTGACTTGAGTTTTCTGGAATCTAGATCTCTCACCATCCTTATTCTGTTAACACCATTCACTGTAATATTTCTGAGGAATTACTTAAAATTGAAATTTCTCTGAAGTTATATGCTGATAACTATCAGCCTTTGCCAAGAAACTTCTTGTAATGACCATCTTTGAGACGGACTCAAGTGAATTTCACCTCAGAAATGTCACCAAGTTAGTGCTATCTTAATTTACTGAATTTCTTTTTGAAAGTCAGCCTCAACTGTCAAGGACTGGAGTCCCGAATTTAATATCTTTCTTAAGCAGTATAACAATTAGGGGCCAACCAGAGAAGTAGAACTATTAAGATCTACACCTGTGTTTCTATCAATGTCTATATTCCCTATCTTATCTCCCAGATAAGGGATTTGCTATAGGGATTTGACCTTACACAATTGGTGTCTGCCCTGGCAGACAATAGAGCAAGGCAGACGATACCAAGTGTTAAATACTCAGGAATTCTGTGAAACCATTGTTAGCTGGATACCGGCACGCCACTGGGAATATGGACACGAAGTGAGTGAGAGAACAAACCGGAAGCAGCAAGGATGTGCTGACCTCCATGAAGACGAGCTGGGGCCCGTGTCAGTCTTTGCCTTGGAGCGTCCAACTTTGATGAGGCAGGTGGCCTGCATTATGGAATTAAGCACACGCCTGGCACAGGAGTGGAGGTGCCAAAGGAGGAAAAAGAATGGTCGCTGGAAGAGAAGGGGACCCCACTATTGATCCTCCCTCCACCAGTAAAGGTGAGCCACCAGAGGTGCCCTAAGTGCACAGATAGCAAAAGCGCCAGACCACACGCGGACCTGCCAAGTGTAAACGTGGCTGCTGTTTCACAGCTACCTGCCAAATCTTGAATTTCTCTTGTGGTCAATTCTCACCCACAACCATGCCGACGGAGGAATTCTGGAAGACGTCATTCTGAATTAGCTACACTGACACGGTAGGAAGTCACCGCGGTGGGAAGCAAGCAAGTTGAGCTCAAAGACTCCACTAGGGACTTATCCGAGTTAGGTGCCACAATTTTGTTTTTTTAGAAATGGATGGAACACATATTTATCCTCCTGTCAAAGTCCGGAATTTAGTTATCCTACCTCGAATGGATGGAGTGGCTTCCATCACAAGTAACAAAGAGCTTCGCGCTGGGAGCAGCTTAAACTAGCATTTAAGCTTTTGGAAGTTCAACCTCTCTTTTCAATCAAGGATCTTATAATTTCTAGGTTTGGGTAATCTCTCCTTAGAAAACACCTAGAATTTTAAACAAACAGACAAAAAATCTTTGTATACTGAACAGTCATTGTCTTGATTCTAACAATGCCTAAAAAATCAGTAAGTACCTATCTATCCACTAGCAAGAACATGACAAGATAAAGTATCCATAATATACGATTTTTATAGAAAGTAGACTAGGCAAAATATAGAGAGAAAGTATTTTAAGAAAAATTTTATGAAAGGGTCGAAAATGATACCACTTGTGTTAAAAGAACAGTAACGTATACGTAGGAAAAATAGACTAGTTCAGTATTAACATACCTTTCTTGAGCAGGTTAATTTTTCCTCTTTCAACTTTTCTGTAGTTTTCTGTTAGCAAACTCCCTCTCATTTCCTGCCTTTCTTAATGGCCCCAAACAGTTTTCTAAATTAACACAAATAACAATGGATGCATCTGAGATTAAGTCAGGGGCTAGTTCTTAATGCCTACTAGAGATTACAGAATTTGATGTATAGCTTAAAAGCAATCAACTATACTGGTCTACCAAGAGCGGTGCACCTTACTGGCAAAGATTGGACATTTAAGTCAGATTTCTAGAATTTCGCACCCCTAACTTTTCCTTCCCAGATGCTGGACAAATTATTCAACTTTCTCATCTGTTAAAATGGTAGTAATGACAGAAACCGCCAAGGTTTCTGTGTGGGTTCAATGAGTACCTATGTGTGAAGCATTTAAATGAAGGCCTGATATACAGTAAGTACCACACAAGTGCTATTCTTTAGTGCTGTCATTATTACATGGGATAAAAAGATATGAGTTCATGGTTTTTCTTTATTTCATTTGGATTAATGAGACTGTTCGGAAGAATTTTATGCATAGGTTAGATATTATTTGGCCAGTTGCAACAGTTCCTTTCAAAAAGTATACAGAAAGATGTATTTACATTAACCTAACGATCTTAACTCATAAAAATCACACAGGGTTATAAGCAAAGGAGAACGCGACGATTTCAGAATTACGTTATGGTCGTATCTTGTCCGAACCAAACTTTGCCAACAAATCACAGGATGAATTCTCTTTCTCACTCCCTTTGTCCTGTTGATGTGCTTTGTAATAAAGAGCAATTCCACACATGTTTACTAAATTTCTCTGGGTCCAAAAAAGGAGAAGGAGAAATCCAAGATGGCATTGGTTTAATGGCTTACTCTTAGCCTCAATCGCCCCATGGAGACTTCGGGAACACACTGTGTGTGGTTACAGTCTCAAATGTTCTCATTTGATGGTTGACATGTCCATACTTAATTAGAACTAATAAACAATGAGACCTGCTCAGTGAAAGTGCACATAAGCCATAAGGCAGATCAGGGGAAAAAAAAAAAAATCCAAAATAGGTGAGATAGCAAGCATATGCTCCCACCACTGGATGTTCTTGAACATCCCTCGTTTGTGGATTTACCTTCAAATATCTGCAAAGGTTCCTCCACGAGCTCACAGCTCACTTTCAGATGAATCTAGGAAAGGGCAATAAACAGTTATCTACCAGTTTATTTTGTAAGAATGCTAGGCCTATAAAGCAAAGCAGCGAACATTAATAATAAAAGAAAAACTCAGGGCAGGATCTGTTTTGTTCACTATTATTTTTCTGCCATGATTTTTGGAAGCTTTCTTCAGCAGCCTCAGGTTTACAAAACCCCAAGGGAATGAAACTTTGTTGGTTTTTTTTTTTTTTTTTTGAAGAAAAAATTCGGAAGAGTATTAAAAGTTTGAACGCAATGATATAGAAGCATAAGTTTTATTACAGGCTTCATCATTTATTAGCAATTATGAAATTGCTTGAGATTTGCTGAACCTCAATTTATTCATGTGTACCTTGAGGGAAATAGTGCCTGTCCCATGGAGTTGTTAAGAAAATAAAGTCCACTTATCTTTGTAAACACCTAGCATATTCGGTGGTTACCCAGTTCCCTTCATTGAGCTTAGATAAAGATACTAGATACTAGATATTAGTATCATTGGAGCATCATCTCTTTCTTTAGTCCTCTATGATGAGTCATTTTAGAACATTTTAAAGCATTTGCCTATCTTTTTTGTCCATCTGTCCTCTTTGTTTTCTTTTTCTTTTTTTTGGCCTAAATACTGGGTGTTAGATCTCATGCATAGATCCTCTAATTTTCTTTTATTTTCTGACTTCGTATTTTCATATAGTTTTTGACATTTCTTTGAGTTCATCTTCTAACTCGTGCTGATGATGTGGAATTTTGCTGTTGTGTACATTTTTCGTTCCCATGAGCTCTTTTTTGCACTTTGTTCTCTTCACTTTGGTATTTTTGTTTCCTTTTCTGGTTACATGGATGCAGTCTCTTACCTTTACGGAAACATTAACGATAAAGTCTTACTTTGGGCATTTTATCCTGCTTCGTGGATTTTCTCTCTTTTCTCTTTCATTTCCTTTTTGATCTTTGATTATATCTTCTCTTTGTCCCTTAGCTCTCTTATTTGAGGAATCCACCAAATGTCTTTGATTACTGGTCGCCCACTGATGTTGAAGACAGAGGCATAAAACCGCCGATGGGAAGCTCTGTGTGTGTGGTGGGGGGCAGAGGATTGACTCTGGGCTTCCTCAAGTAGCGGTGAGGTAGGGATGAAATATTTTATTGTGCCCACCCGCTGACTTTCAGGAGCCACGACTTGCAATTCTGTTGCCCTCACTGCATTCACAGTTGTTCCATTCCTTTACAGAATTAGCCTCTTGGCCTTCTGGGTTCGACTTTGTTAAGTGGGGTTTGAGTCAGAGCCAGGGGCCCAACTCGTCTTCTTACAAACTTTAAAACAATCCTCAAGGTTTATAGCTTTAGCAAATCCAAGTCATTAGTCCTCAACCATTCTGCGTCTTCCAAAATGGAGCCATCATCTCCCACCTGCTCTCTGCTCTCCGTTTCTCTTTGTCGCGCGATCATTTTAGTGGGAGAAAAGATAACTGTGTGTGTTAGATCATAATCTTCGCCTGGAAATATCCCGCTGAGGCTTTTCTATGGCTGCCTATTGCAGAGGAAATATCTAGGCAAATCGTGGTCGTCGGCCAATCAAATGCCTCATGAAAGTCCAAACATAAGAGAATTAGGTGGCACTTCCTCTCTCTCCTTTTATCGTTGATGATGAGGTCGTGATTGTTAGTTCATCCTTGCCTGTCCAGGATATATGTTATCTCTGACAGTTAAAGGCTGCCGGGGTGTGCAGCCTCCAGGGATGAGAGAATTTGATAATTCCTCAAACATTTTGAAGTAAGTGAGGGAGACAGACAAGAAAACCAAATAAACCAAGACTAAAGTTTAATATGGTGAGTATGAGGTTGGAAAGCACTTCGGGCCACAGAATCCCAGCGAGGAGCCATTCAGCCCACACAGAGGCAAACACCACAGCTACAGGAAAGATGTTGTGTTAGCTATCTACTGCTGCATAACAAATTACTCCAAAACTTAGTCCTTAAAAGAACAACAGGGGCATCTGGGTGGCTCCGTCAGTTAAGCTACTGACTTCGGTTCAGGCCATGGTCTTGCAGTTGGTGGGTTCAAGCCCCACATTGGGCTCTGTGCTGACAGCTCAGAGCCTGGAGCCTGCTTTGGATTCTGTGTCTCCCTTTCTCTCTGTCCCTCTGTCTCTCTCTCCCTCTCTCTTAAAAGTAAATAAACGTTAAAAAAAAGGAACAATAAACACGGACTGTCCCTTACAGTTTCTGTGGCTCAGGAATTCATGAGTGGCTTGGCCGGGCAGAGCCAGCTCAAGGTATATTCTGAGGTTTAGTTAGATGTTGAGTAGGGCTGCAATCCCCTGAAGACTTGACTAGGGCTGGAGGATTGGCTTTCACTCACATGGAGGCCGAACCAGTCCTGGCTGTGAACAGTACGCCTCTGGCCCTCCTCCCTGTGGGCCTCTCGGGCGTCCTCACAACGTGGCATCTGTTGTTCCTCAGAGCAAACAGTCTCGGGGAAAACAAAACAGAAGAAGTCCCAGTGGCCTTATGACTAGTCTTGGAAGCTGTTCCCTGTCAGCCCTGACCAGCCCTGATCCAGCGTGGAGGGAGACTAGCAAAGGCATAAATACCACAAGATACCATCATGAGAAGCCAATGATAACAGATGTCAGACCCTCCTATGGACGTAGAGAGGTGATAGGGAGCTAATGGGAGCAGTGGGGGAATTTAGGGGTTGGTGATAAGTACTATGCATGCAAAGGCTCGGACATAAAAGCCAAGGGGGTGCTGGACGGTTTGAGGTGCTTAGAAGCTCCTCATGGGTAGGAATCGCAGCCGGCGGTGAAGCTGGAAAGGTTGACGAAGACCAAGTTGTGAAGTTTTTGACTTCAGCAGTCCAGTCAGAAGAGCGTCCCTAGCGCGAGAGAACTATGAGGACGGAAAAACACAGGGCATCGCAGAGGCAGGAAGATGGCAGGAAGCTGGACAAACAACAGAAAACATGCGCCCCTTTCTCGATGTGATCTTCACCTTTGCTTCCTTTTGGTCTTATTGAAGGTTGGTGATGGGCATTCCGAGGTGGTAGGAGTCTTTGAAGACATACCGTATGAAATATTCAAGCATCACTCAAACCTTAAGAAATCAGCCCGTAGGAATGTCACGATGCCGTTTAACAGGTGTGAACACGTGTTATTAAAGGTGAACCGGGGAACCTCTCCTCCTCCGGCAGAGCCAGTATTTATTTTTTGCTTCTTAGTTATCTCAGTGACTGCTCTGAAAAATGAAAGGGCCATCTGGCTTGGAACAGAGACTGGAACGGAAACGTTCCGGAGTCCGTGGGATCTGCTTTTATTATTCTAATGAGATTTAGAATGCTGAGGGTATCCACATGGAGGGATTTGGGTTCAGGCAAATGTATGGTGGCTGCGTCTTAGCCCCTGTCTCTTCTGTCTGTCTGTCTGTGTCTCATTTCTGTCTACTGCTCGCTGCCTGCCTGTCTCTGTCTCTCTGTTTCTGTTTTACAAGATAACTTGTAAGAACCAGCTTACAAGATATTTTCCAAGCAGATGTGTGGCCAGAAGGAAAGCGAATTTGAAAAAGGCCTGGGGACGCCTGGATGGCCCAGTTGGTTGAGAATCTGACTCTTGATTTCCACCCAGGTCAGGATCTCACCGGTAGGGGGATCAAGTCCCGAGTGGGGCTCTATGCTGACAGTCCAGAATCTGCTTAGAATTCTCTCTCTCTCTCTAAAATGAAAGGGGGCTGATACACTGTGTTCCAGTCAGTTCCGTGAACTGGGCAGAAGAACCCTTGCAGCTCTCAACATGTCAGTCCTTTCCCTCATACAAGTCAGTATTCCCATTGCTTTCTACCAAACCCTGCTCGTATACATGGGTCGGAGGAGGGACAGGCACAGGTAGCCAAGGGTGTTGGCCAGAGTTCTGGTCATGTGACCTCTCCCTCTTAGCTTTTTTTTTTTTTTTTTTTTAACATTTATTTATTATTGAGAGACAGAGAGAGAGCATGAACATGGGAGGGGCAGAGAGAGAGAGGGAGACAGAATCCAAAGCAGGCTCCATGCTCCGAGCTGTCAGCACAGAGCCCGACGCGGGCTTGAACTCACAAACTGCGAGATCATGACCTGAGCTGAAGTCAGACCTGAACCGACTGAGCCACCCAGGCGCCCCTTAGCTTCTTGATTTTAAGTTCCCTTTGGGCTGCTGTGTCAACGTGTGTTTCGTAGTTTAAGGACTTTCTCAGGCGTTTGGGAGTGGAGCGGTGATACTTTCTGAGGAAGAAAACACATGCATCCAGGCCTACAGCGTAGATGGTCATTATCATTCGCTGATGATTGCATTTTAAGAGAGGGGCTTTGAAAGTCAGCGGGGAATGCCAGGAACAGGGCTCCCCAGAGATTCTTGAACAGATCATTCTTGACAGGAGTCGGAGGAAGTAAGATACAGCTATTGCGACACGGCCCAAGAAATGAAACTGAGGGGTGGTGAATTGGTTAGGGGAGTCCTGAGCTTCTGGAACCACAATGACATCAATGAATGAAATAAACAGAGGACCACTAATAACCAGGTTTATAACTTTGCCTTGAGCAGGCCAATAATATGAGCACTAAAGATGGCTGGAGGAGCTGACGGCCGGCAACTTCTTCTGAGCTTACGCGGCTTTTACAATAGTGCTTTCAAAACATAACATTTTCTAATGTATGTGATATTCAGAGGCGTCACTTACGAGGAGATGACAGAGTTGATAAAACAACAACAACATTAGAGGTAAACTAGAAAAGCTTTCAAAAGTTATGTCTGGGAATCTGGGTTATTATTATTTTTTTAAATTGTTTTTATGTTTATTTATTTTTGAGAGAGAGAGAGAGAGAGACAGCATGAGCGGGGGAGGGGCAGAGAGAGAGGGAGACACAGAATCCGAAGTAGGCTCCGGGTTCTGAGCTGTCAGCGCAGAGCCCCACGGGGCTCGAACCCACGAACCGGGAGATTATGACCCGAGCCAAAGTCAGACGCTCAACCAACTGAGCCACCCAGGTGCCCCGAATATGGATTATTTTTAATTTAATCAGGGAGAGAATGAGTCATGCTATGAAGAGGGAGTTTCAGCTTCTTGGCAATGTATTTATACCATGTGAGTCCACAAAACAGTCCACCTGAGGCTCCAGAAAGGAGATTCTAGAGAGCCAGTCCCACCAAAATACTAACTGTCAAATTCAGGAATGTACAGCTGAATGTTAAAAACAAAAATATCTTTGTTCTTTCAGGAACATGAAGACATGTAGTCAACTGGAATGATTTGTACCAGAATCACAAAAATGATCTCTGTAAGAAGACGTAGGTTTTTGGAAACGTAGCCAAAGAAGGCTTTAATGGCTTTCCCCCCAATTATTATATCAGATAGTACAACACATTATTAACCACTTTGAAAATGTAAGGAGTATAGAGAAAAAAATAAAAATTACCCCCTACTGCTACCAACGGTTTGGGTCAACAGGTAGAATAAATATTTCAATGGAACCAAACAGACTTTGTTTTCCATTACTTCTCAGTGAAAAACTCTGCTTCTGCAGGGCTCAGGCAGCCTGAAGATGCCAGGGATTAAGCCATTTTGTGTTTTGGGCGAATTATTCATCTTTTCGTATTTTTCATAAATATACATTTTTTTCACTGAAATGTTTAAAACTGCAATTGACTATGGGAATGGTAATTTTTCCTTAATGTTATTCTGTCAACACTAACAGCAAATTCTGGTTTCCTAAATTGTTATTTATTCATTCTATTTTAAACATCAGATATATATTGAAGGTGTGCATGATTCCTCGATATCCATGTACATGCTGAAATGATTACTACAGTCAAGCTAATTAACATTTCATCTTTTCGTAGAGTTTCCGTCTGTGTGTGTGTGTGTGTGTGTGTGTGTGTGTGTGATGAGAGCACTTGATATCTACGCTTTTAGCAAATTTCCAGTATTCAATGCAAAAGTATTAAGTACATCAAAAGCATTAATATACATCACGCTGTACATTCGATCTGTAGACTTATTTATACTATATAACTGCAAATTCTTGTTTAAAGTATTCTAGACACTACCAGTAGGGCTTTCCATGTGCAGCATGATTTACGTTACCTGAATTATCTGATACTTCTAATGCGTTTCTTAGTAAGGAATACATGACTAATACGTTATAAACATATATAGGCCCAATATGCTGGGAAGTTTGATAAGAATGTATGACCTGACTTTCAGGCTGTCTGTTGAGTTGTCCCAAGGTCAGAGATTTTCTCAGCTCTCCTGTCAGGACGAAAACCAAACTGTAGGATCTTAGCAAAACAGAGCGTCACCTGAGTGTATTGGCATCCCATTGCTTTCCCCACATCCTGGGCTCATTCTTGGCCTCTAATCTGCTATCTTTTAATTCCAGAGTCTTTAGCCTGGGGTATGCCCTTGAGTCTTAAAGCCTTAAAGTCTTCCTGTCCTTCACGCCAGCTACCCGGAACGTGTATTCATAAAGGAATCATCATTTTCACAGCAGTTAGGTAGAATAAGTATTTCAATTGAACCAAATGGACTTTGTTTTCCATTGCTTCTCAGTGAAAAACTCTGCTTCTGCAGGGCTCAGGCAGCCTGAAGATAAGGCCTTGCCCTCATGGTGCAGACACAAAGTGGGGACGCTGACCCACATACAGCGTGGTGTTGCAATGTGGTCATAGAAGAAAGAACAGGGGAAAGGCCCTTAACTCACAGTAAGAGTAAATGGAGAAAAAATTTGACCCCCAGAATCATCTAAACTTCTCTGATTACATTAGTTTGGGGTCCTTCTTTTCAAGATGGCTGCTAAGAATGGTGTCTTTGTTTGTGTTTGTGCTTGTGTTTTTGCTGTTGGTGCTTTTTAGTTTGTTTTTCTCTAAGAACCATGTGGAAAAAAAAAATCACTGCTGTTTGGTATCCTGTAAGACAATTATTTTTTACAAATGTGGCTGGTTAAAAAAAAAAAAAGTCTAAATAGTTTTCAGTTTATTGCCCATCTGTGATTTGATTTTGCTGAACTACTAAAAAAATAATAATTTGGCAAGATAGCAAATCTTTTACCTAGAAACCTTTCTTACATTACCAGTAGGAAAGTCAAATAGTAAATGTACTCCTAGTGACTCACTGAATGAAAATCAAGTGTTAGAAGAAAATAAAGTTTTCTTGTCTGTTTTGGGTTTTTTTGTACCTGGCCATCCTGTCACATTAGCAGCCGTGGGACAAGACCTCTGAGCTCAGGACTTATTTCCGGTATGTCCGGTGACACTTTATAGGCCCATATGGGCCCTAATAAAAAATAAAACAGAAAAAGTTCCTAGACACCCAATGAAACATTTACTGCTGTGTGGACTGAGCTATGCCATTATCACTTCTATGTAAGTGAAAATCTTGCAAAGCAACATCTCACTGGTGCTCCCAGTAGGCAACAATTCCATCCAACACATCGAATAATTAATGGGAAAGTATGCATACAGGTTTCAGGGAAATATTGAAATCTATACCGTGTGTCTATACCATATTGTGTTACGGCTTTGAATTACACAATGAGTCACACAATGAATTGCTAAAAAATGTCACACCCAGTGAAGTCATTCCAAATCGCTGACAAGTCTGTCAGCGGTCTTGGGTAGATATTTTAATTTTTTGTCCTTTATCCTCCTGAAACTACAAAATGCTTCTAACTGGAAGAGGTACTGGGGAAGTTTGATGGCCGTGAAAATTATCCCAAACACAAATCGTCAATCAATTCTTTATTATGGCAGCAGAGTGGCAAGATTGTTTCGTATCAGCCCACGATTTTACAATGTTTTACGTAAGGAACTTTTACGTCCACGACTTTGCCACCCTCGCCAAGTCTACATAAAGGAGGAAGGATGGATACCGTATTTTGAATTATGAGAACAACATATTCCAAGATGTCATGACTTGCTCAGGTTCTAGAACAAGACTAGAAACTAGATCTCCCATCTCCTTCCCCAGAGAGCAATGGTGACATGAGAAAGTAGTTCTCACGGCAGATTAATAAATGGACAGCCTACCTGTCGTCCCAAACTCAAAATAATACAAAATGCCAGTCCCTAAAGCGTGTGGGTGGCTCAGTCTGTTAAGCATCCGACTTCGGCTCAGCTCACGGTCTCACGGTCCCTGAGTCCGAGCCCCGCGTCGGGCTCTGTGCTGACAGCTCAGAGCCTGGAGCCTGCTTGGGATTCTGCGTCTTCCTCTCTCTCTGCCCCTCCCCCACTCGTGCTGTCTCTCTCTGTCTCGAAAATAAATAAACATTAAAAAAAAAAAAAAAAAGCCGGTCCCTTAGCTAACATAATCCTTTAAGGTTCCATCATATCTTGAAAACAGATAGTAGAAATGCATATTTATTAAGCCCGTGATAGGCGCAAAGCACTGTTCCAGGTACTTTGTAAGTAATTTCCATGGGCAAATCTGGGCTCAGTTGTTGAAGTCTGAGAATGGGAGAGTTTAAATAAGGGGTCTGTTGGGCACCTGGGTGGCTCAGTCGGTTAAGTGTCCGACTTTGACTCAGGTCATGATCTCACGGCTGGTAAGTTCGAGCCTCACGTGGGGCTCTGTGTTGACACCTCAGAGCCTGGAGCCTATTTTGGATTCTGTGTCTCACTTTCTCTGCCCCTTCCCTGCTAATACTCTCTCTCTGTCTGTCTCTCTCTGTCTCTCTCTCTGCCTCTCTCTCTCAAAAATAAATAGACATTAAATAAAAAAATACATACATAAATAAATACACAAATACTGAAATAAAGGGTCTGTTGAAGACCCTTCCAACTTTAAGAGGACATGACTCAATGACTTGAGATTCCAAATTGAAACACAAGACCAAACTAAAACCTCACATCCTTTCTGAAAGCAGGCACTTAAGTCAACCATATCGTCCCGCTCCTCACACACCTGTCCTTGAGTGTACGTCCCCCACTGTCACATGTCACGGTCAAAGCACCCCTGACTGGGCAAAGCTGGTGCTCGTATTCTCAGATTAAATGTCACCTCATAGTAGCAATTTCATCTCTGGACCAGTGATTTCTTATGTGCACCTTCTTCTCTTGAGACCATCTGGATCTAATTAATGCCTGACATCTTCAATTACCCAACAGTCCCCGCTACAACAAAAGGTCAAGAAGGTCAACAGTTTGCTTATTTTGTTTATTGATGGACGGCCAGCGCCTAAAATTGTGCCTGGAAATATAAGCAGCTCACTAAGTATTTGTTGAATTAATAATTGGTTTACGAACTGATCATTCCAAATCCGAGACGGGAAGACAGACCAAGTCTCTGGATTTATCAGCTTATTTATTTATTATTTCTCAGTGTCTATTTTCCGCCGGCTGCCCGAGTTAATCTGGTTTAAAGAATCTACCAAAGGTAAGAATCTCATGTGGCGGCATAATGGCTGACCATTACAAAGCATTTATATGAGGCACACCTTGAATATCAAATGTCCAAATTTAGGTGGGGCGCAGGTCTTGCCTCCCAGGGTAGGAGTTGTGGTCATGCTAATCTTCTTGCCATCTTGCCATGCGTTATGCAGGGCCAGTCCACGAGATGGTAGGGGAGTGCCTCTTTTTGTCCTGTATGGTCTCAAGTTTCCTCATCTTGTGAAATTATGCTTAATGAGTAATCCTGTCTAATTACAATTGCTTTGTTAGTGAGGATCGAATTAGATCGTCAATAGGATGCCCTGTGAAATTGAAACCGTCAGGCATACAATCCTTTGCTTTGCCACGAGTATGCCATGGCTTTTGTTCAAATGGTATGGATCTCAGTGTTTCCTACACACCGGGCAGGACATCAACCTGTTCTCTAGCGCTAGACATTAACCCTTCTTGACCCTCTTCCCAACAATCCAGTCTCCTCACCATGTGCCTTCTCCCCTGCCCATGACGTGCAGTGTAAAATTTTCACCAGGGCTCACTCTTTAGGGCATAGAAGCTGTCATCTGAGAACACGCCGTTTTCTTCCACAGTCAGCGATAATCCCTGCTATCCTCCACGGTGATGCGTAATGCCAAAGGGTGCCTAACACGGAACTCAGAGGACTCAATCTAAGAAAGATTTCCTGGAGGAAGAAGAAGAGGAGGTACTTGGAAATTCCAGGATTGACAGGTGTTCCTATAATGGGTCGTAGATCAGGGTGAGAGACTTAGTTCTGGGCAACCTTAACACCATGGTGAGGCCTCAGGGATCTGAGTGGTTAGAAATAGAAAGGTCTCCAGGTACTTCAATTCAATTCTAACTTGGGGAAACCAAGTGTCCCATTGGATTAAAACTCTAGCACAGTCTGTGTGTCGCTAGGCATGTGGAAAGTCTGAAGATTTTTTTTTTTTTAATCTTTTTCATTGGGACAGTAGTTTATAAATCCTGTTATCCAGAGAGAGAAATGAGATTCAAAATACCTCACAGACTTGTTGAGGGCTCTCCACTGATGGAACAGATCTTAGAACTATAGTCCCCAAATGCTATCTTATGCCCACGCAACCACTCACTCGATTTCATTTCAAACAGTAAAGATCAGGGGCACCTGGGTGGCTCAGTCGGTTAAGCGTCCGACTTCCGCTCAGAACAAGATCTCGCGGTTCATGAGTTCAAGCCCCGAGTCGGGCTCTGTGCTGACAGCTCAGAACATGGAGCCTGCTTTGGATTCTGTGTCTCCCTCTCTCTCTGCCCCTCTCCGCTCTCACTCTGTCTCTCTCTCTCTCTCTCAAAAATAAACATTAAAAACAAAAATTTAGAACACTCACTAACGACTGGCATTGCCAGGACTGAGTGCTGACTGCTGTTTAACCATCTATGCGAGATCTCTGCCGCCTTCCAGATCCCACCTGTTTCATTTGTGCCCCTGCTCCCTCCTCCTCGTTTCAGCCAGCACAACCAACACTGAAGAGAGGAAAATGAACTTGTAATAAAGCCCATGAACCCCAGCGAGCACCAGCTGTCTCTAGAGAGTATTTGAGAGAAAACTATGCAAGCTTTAAATTGTTCCTCAGAATTTAATTATTGAAAAGCACTTGAAAATCTTGGTTTGGGGATGTTATCTACTCATCAATGCATTTTTATGACTTCACACAAAAGCTATTCTCAGAAATGGAGCAAAGACATTAAGATGAGTCTTTAAAAAATAGTGCATTTTTGTGGTGTTCTATTTAACAAGCGTTTATTGAGTATTCGATAAGTCCAGGAATAGGAGACAAGGCGTGTAAAAAAGATCAGATTTTCCATGTGGTCAGAGATTTTACAGTTAGAAACAAAGTGATCATGGCATGATGAGGGATGTGTGGTAGGAGTTACTTAACATATAATGCTATTAAAGAAAAACCAAAAAAAAAAAAACCCCACAAAAACCAAAAACTAACTGGTGTTAGCATTTCTTTTCTGTACCTCCACTTGTGAGAAAGCAGTCATCGCTGAGGTTCTAATGGCCAACCGAAGGGAATTCTGTTGGATTGGCGTTGTCCGGGATCGGAGCAGAATTTCTGAGTTGGGGAAGTTGACGTGGCTGGAAATGAAATCTGAGCTCACTGAGCACGAATTGGACACTGAGGAGGGAACTGAAGACAGGTGTGCCTCTGGCACCCACCGCCCTGGATGATGGGGTGACAGATGGATCTGCTCCTGGTCCGGTGTGGTCCCTACGGTGGGTCCTTTGGCCGTCTCTCTCTGATCCACAGCGCTGACTGCTGATGCCACCTCACAGCTATCCTTCTGTCACCCCATCTGTAGTCAGCACTGTGGATCAGAGAGAGACGGCCAAAGGACCCGCGGTAGGAACCAGCCAGACCAGGAGCAGGGTTCTCCCTTCCTCTTCTGATGACACACGTCAATTCCAGGTCCTCGTATACCTCACGGTAGGAAGGAGAAGACTCTACACCAACTCAGATTAAGTAATCTGTCTTGCAGGTGAAAGGGGGGCTCTCTGAACAGGTGAAGTACGATCAGAAGAAATTTTAAAAAATATATATTTCTTGTACTTGAGGTGTGGATAAGTGAAACGTCTTCCTGTGGCCCCTCCTTGCTCGCGTTCCACACCCCTGCAGCGTCTGGTGTGTGTTTCCACCCCCTTCTAACTGTTTTATCCGACTTTGGCAGGAGTTAGCCCACAGAACCAGTCAGGGCTCTTTGGCTGCAAGCAACAAAAATTCGGCCTTAGTGCATTTAAGCAAAATGAAACCCCCAGAAAGGTTATCAGGAGCTGAAATGATTAGGTTCGAGGATTGAGGCGGAAAGCAAGGCAGTTGCAGAAGTAAGGAGCAGTGCTACAGTCCCAATTGCTCAGCACACGTTCACGGGGACAAGGTGGATGGCAGACATTTCAGTCTTTTTTCCTGCTAAGTTTTAAATCCCAGGGAAGAAACGCCCAGTTGGCCTATGCTCAACTTTTTTTTTTTTTTTTTTTTTGCCAGGACAGCCCCTAAATTACTAACTTCCATACTGATTCTACTGCAGGAGAACTATTTCTTCCAAACAAAGCCAGGGTGCTGTTTGGAAAGAGAGATGGGCAGTGGCTCAGTTCTAGAGAATGACTATGGGGCACATCTTCAGGACTTTGGCTCATCGCCAGTTACCAGTCTTCTTCCTGCCCTGTCCATCTCCCCGCAAGCCTGCTGTCCACCATAGTCTGCTCGTCTCACTGCTCTTCCTTTTTTTTTTTTTTTTCCAGAATTGGCATAGCCTCAGAGCTTTAGACTTTTCTCATCATACTCTACGTTGTATATCATAGGATTGTTGTAATAAGAAAACAATAAAATACAGACAAAAGACATAACAGGGTGTAGCTTGAACTCTGGAATAATGCAATAATAAATATTTAGATGCAACCTGACATCGGGAAACTTCATTGGAATCTTATTATGGACGCTCTAGGATCTGAATTGTGCTCGAAAGATCTGTGTAGGCTCTGGTCTACTGGACCAGCAGTTCACTCTCTGAGGGCCCCATGCGTATTATCTCTACCTCTCGTGTTCCCATGTCACTAGCTACTAGCCATGGGTCTCTTCCTAGGGCGAGAGTGCTTGTGTCTGAGTCAGATAAAGGGTGAACTGTCCCTGGAGTCTGTGAAGCCGGGCCAAGGGCAGAATATTGAAGAAGAAAAGAAATTTAGAAAAAAGTTTAATGTGTGAGTGGGGCCTTGGAAGGACTGGTTAGTAGTTTGAGCTACTCACTGCATAATTAGCTACCTTCACAGCCTCTCTTCAAGGTTATCACAAGGCATTACTCTTGGCTACAGCCTTGTTTCTTCCCCTCAGCTATACCATCCCAAGTAGAACAGGAAATGAATGTCCTATGTCCATTAATCCAGTCCCTCCCATATTCCAGACCAGTTCCGTACCTAAATGAGATACTTCTACATGGATCGTTCTGGTATCATCCTTAGCTTCTGACTTCAAATCAAGGGTGACTCTGAGCTCCTGGGGGGCCTTCTATAAACCCATAATGAGCTAGCAGTCTCCTCTCCATCAGTTCCAACTCAATTGAGCTAATGCTCTGGCCAAGAAAGGTGGGTCCAGAAGACATCATTACCAGTCATTGTAGTCAGAGACTGGGTTAGAATTAAGATGCGATACCAAGCAATGAGCAGGAGACACTCAAGAACACTTGAGAAATTAAAAAAAAAAAAATTAATGTTTATTTATTTTTGAGAGACAGAGAGACAGAGTGTGAGCAGGGGAGGGGCAGAGAGAGAGGGAGACACAGAATCTGAAGCAGGCTCCAGGCTCCGAGCTGTCAGCACAGAGCCCGACGCGGGGCTCGAACTCACAGACCGTGAGATCATGACCTGAGCCGGAGTCGGACGCTCAATCGACTGAGCCACCCAGGTGCCCCTTGAGAAAGTTTTAATACATTCAAGTTGATGAAGCTCCCCTCCATATTTCTGCTTTTCTTAAAAACAAGTTGTTGCAAAAAATGTACCTCAAGTGTTGCTTCCTTTTAGTCAGACCTCCAGCTCATCTCCAAAAACGCGTGGGCCACAAGGAGAATATTTCTACCTCAAACCTGTCCTCTGTATGCCAGAGTTATTTATCAAACTGCTATCTGACTTCTCCATTCGGAAGTTACGTCTCCATTTCAAATTAACTGATCCAAAATGCAACTCTAATTTTCCTCTTCTCTTCCCCATGCTTGTTTCTTTTCTGGTCTTTCCCATCTAATTAAATGACAGCAACCAATAGTCAGTGGCTTAAGTCAGAAACTTAGAATCCTCCTTGATTCTTCTTTTTCCCAAACCCCAATCTACAGTGTCAATCAGGAAATCCGTAGAGTTTACTTGCAAAGACACCTCAAGCCTATCGATTTCTCTCTATTTCTACTGAGCATATTTTAGTCTGAGATATTCTCATCTCTGGCTTGGTACATTAAGAGTGAGGAGAAAAAAAAAATTTTTTTTTTTTTCCTCACCTGCAAGTCACTTTCCTACTAGCTAGTTTGGGGCAAGCCTCAGAAGTCGTCTTGTAACCCAAGTAAATTCTAGCCTCTCCCTTTCTGTCATTACTTTCTTTCCATTGGTGCCTTTAACCCACTCAGATTCCCAGAAGACCCTGCCTTCCTTCTTGTTCCCCAATGACCCTGTCTTCTCACTCTGGCAACCCTCAGAGCCAGAAAGTGTGCTCTATTCCCAACTTCCTCCTGCCTTCTTCCTTTATCCGTTCTCTGACTCCTTAAACGTTGGGTCAAATCCCAAGTTGAGAAAGCGCTACACCATTCTTCTGAAAGGACTCTTTACTTTTGTACACGGACAACCCAAGGCTCACAGAGACAAAGGCCTCTTCATAAAAATAGGTGGCTTGGTCAAAAAGCCACCGTTCACTTTACGAGCCTTTAGAGAATTCTGCCAAGGGAATGGGACACAACCCTTACGTCTTTGTACATAAGATGTTTAAAGAACATGTATGTGAACTTTAGTGATGAGCACGTGTATATAGACTTAGAGATTCAAAATTTGATGGGAGAAATAGAAATGGCCCTTTGGGATGATCTGGTTCTAAGTCCATGCTTTATCAACAAGTGATTTTGCCTTAGGGACTACTGGGCATAGAGTCCAACCGTGAATAAATGGCACTGTGGGGCTGGACCCCTCGTCTCCCGGGGTTACTGCTGTTTCAAAGACGGCTTGCTGCCTCCGTTGCAATTCGATGCTATGACATTACCCTACAGCACAATAGGTGCAAGAAACAAATGTTTAATAATAACCACATGTGTTAGGTACTTCAACAGTTCAGGCAAATGAAAGTTAGCGTACTCAATTCTTGCGGACCCAGAAATGTAAAAGTTAAAATTAGTATTCAGATTTCATAAATAAGGAAACTGAGGCCCAGAGAGTGGTACGTTGCCCGGGGGTGGGCGATAAGCGATATTGGCACTGCTGGTGAAACCAGAATTAGGACGGCACCCGATGAGGCCGCCAACTCAGGCCCTGCATATGGGTCCATCACAGGTGATACTCACTGACCGTTTGTTCGGTCCCCAGCACATGAACCGTTTGTCACCTGCCTTGCTTCAACCACCTCCACTCACCCCCCACCCCTAGGCGGGACATGTGTGACACTCCTGGGGCACTCCTGGCTCCCCAAGAACAAAGGAAAGGGAGTAACTGATAGAGATCCCAGTCCTGCAGGACCTAAGTCTCTGTCACCCCTCAGACAGTCGTGTGGGGAACAAAGGCAGAAGGAAAAGGCAGATAGAACTAAATTTCCTTATAACCTGCAGCCTGTTGACCACTACTTGAGGCCGGCAGAGTCAAACGTTTCTCCAGGAGCTCCTTACTGTCTGAATGCTAATGGTTTGCTACCTTTGCTGGAGGTAAAAACAACCTTAGCTTGACCACAGCTAGGCCTCCAATGTCTACGGAGTCTTCTTTAGCATATGAAAATCTCACTGGCAACTTCCCCTGGACTTTACCTCCCCCCACCTCCAGAGTATAAACCCAGTCTTTCCTCATGGTCCCAGGGTAGCTCTTCCTGCCCACGGGTCCTGTCCCCGTGCTTGAATAAAATCACCTCGTTGCACCAAAGACGTCTTCCAGAATTCTTTCATGGCCGTCGGCTCTGGACACCCCACCGCCATTCAAAACCTCATCAGTAGGAAACCCGTGGTTCTTTTGGAATCTTACATATCGTCTAATTTGAATCCCCCCAAACAGACACCTTCCCAATATTCAGGCACTGGAATCCCACGAATGGAAAGCTTTGTTCCCCTCCTCTTTTGCTGAGACCTGTGGATGGTGGGTGTGAGGGGGTCACATTACCACACAACCAGGAAACAGATGAAAATTGGTTTTTATTAGGTAGCCACCTTCAGAAGGCCTTGAGCTACTCTCCTTGGCTGAAATTCACCTCTTCCTCATCCAAGAGGGCTTCTCTAAGTGCTGGAAACGTTACTTATTTCCCCCAGAGGGTTATTTAACCTTCTTTGTTTCCCAGGCTTCCTTTCTTATCATGCCTTGAGGCTGATATTGTCAAGGCCAGATGTCCCATTATTTTGATTTGCTAAACAAAAGGTTACCTGGCCCAGGGAGAAAAGACATCCCCTCCCTTAGGGGAATCAGTTGTGGTTTTTTTAACTAATTAATTAATTTATTTATTTATTGATAAATGTTTTATTTATTTTTGAGAGAGAGAGAGAGAGAGAGAGAGTGAGTGGGGAGGGGCAAAGAGAGAGGGAGACCCAGAATCCCAAGCAGGCTCCAGGCTCTGAGCTGTCAGCACAGATCCGGTCCCTGGGCTCCGGAGATCATGTGAGATCATGACCTGAGCCGAAGTCTGACTCTTAACCCGCGAGCCACCCAGGCGCCCCAGTTGTGGTTTTAAATAACAAACTTCTGTCTTTGTCCCTGTCTCTTTTCCTTCTACTAGCTTCAAAATAATCTTGTCGAATGGCGAGCCACATTTTAGCAGAGAGGAGATGAAGGTTTAGAGAGGTTATGTGATGGGCCCCACACTGTTCCCTCAGAAAAGGGAGGAGGAGGGGTCCCGTGTCAAGATTCTCCTTTCCCCCAAATCCTGGGCTCTTAAAACTAGCTTTTCCTCTCTGCTTATTCCCTATCGGTGGTTCTAGCTCCAAATCTCCGGATGAACTGTCATAAATCTGTACACGTTCTCACACCTTCTCAACATCCTACTCACCTTCTATGTACATGTATATCTAATAATTTACCAAATTAACTTTGTAGTAAAATAATTTGATAGTGTAGGGGCAGAAAACTTTTCCCTTCTTCCTTTTAGGTTCCTTGGCTGGTCTGATAATGAACTGGCTGTAGCATATTAACAGGAGAAGAACTCATTTAATTTCATATGAGGGTCAAGGGCAATCGGGCAGTTGACGCTTATATGCCACATGCTGAGCTAAGGGATGGGATGGGGACCTAGAACCTCACAAGGGAGGAGGGTAACTCGCAGGAGGGAAACAAGGGCAGATATTTGGTACTTAGATGTTTACCAGGCCTTACCTATGGATCCTTCAGAGAAAAAGTTGTCTCTCGCAATAGCTCTCTTTCTGGGCCAGGCGTCCCCCCATAAATTCTTTTGGATGGTTAAGAGAGAGGCAAAAGTTTTTTTATTTGAGCCTGCTGGGTCTTGACTGACTTCAGCTCAAAGTAATCCGCGTGCCAAAGTGGCCCATTTGGGGGTGTCATATTCGGTTTCCCTTCAACGGTGAATTTATAAAATGTAAGATGATCAGAGTTCCTTCATACCTCCAGCATCACCATTCTCTAAACCACTTAGCCCTTTTAAGGAAGCAGTTAAAAAAAAAAAAAACAACAATCTTTATCACTCTCATTTTGATGATGCCCCACCAGCTTCGTTCGGCTTTACGATTCTCACAGTTGTGTTTTAGATACGCAGTCAATAAATGAAGGCCTGACTGTTGCAAAAACAAAAACAAATCATACAAAAGTGCCTCATCCCCACCAGCGGCCAAACCCATTCCGTTCCTGGAGTTATTTTCCTTGTCCGGTGTGTTGCTTCCCATTTCTTTTCTGAGGGACTTTTAAATAAGCATTTACACGTACTCACACACATCCGGTGCATACAGTGTGGTTTGGAATTACTAATTTTGCTGTTTGTACATAATGAAGATCACACCTTAGACTCGTTTTCCTTTTTCTTTTGAAAAATCAACACTACGCCCATGGGGCGCCTGGGTGGCTTCAATGGGTTAAGTGTCAGACCCTCGGTTTTGGCTCAGGTCGTGATCTCACAGTTGGTGGGATCGAGCCCCAAGTCGGGCTCTGCTCTCAGCAGCAGAGCCTGCTTGGGATTCGCTCTCCCTCTCTTTCTGCCCCTTCTCCTGTTCTCTCTCTCTCTCTTTCAAAACAAGTTAATTAACTTAAAAAAAAATTTTTTTTTTTAAAAATGTAACTGTGATGGTCCTTTGTTCAAAGCCCTCCGACGGTTTCTCAGTTTTATTTCCAATGAAATCCAAACCCCTTACCCTGGCTTCCAAGTTCTTCCGGCATCTGCACTTTCCTCCCCCAGAATTTATCTCCCAATGCTTCCCCAACTCTCTTCCTGCTCTTATTCTTTGCTAGTCCTTCTGGCTGGAATCCTCTCCCTTACCTCACTTTGCTTCTTGCTCACATGCTCGTGGATTGAGATGTTGCAGGATTCTTTACCTCAAAACCCAGGGTTCATTGTGCGGCCACTTCGAAGAATGAAGAGCTAGACACAAAATGAGCAGCAGGCGAAAGTTTGTTCAAATGTGAGACCAGAGAGGAAAAATAGTACGAAAGCTCTTTACGGGGTGGGGGGGGGGGGAGCATTCAAAAGTGAATGGCCAGGACTATGGCAAGGGTCCTCGTTTTATACGATTCTGGTGGGCCCCTCCCCCGGGCCTCTCCCCCGCCCCTTCCCCCTTGTTCCTTCTCAGGTTTTGCCTTTATCAGCTTGACAACTGTAGGTGCTGGGTTGTCCATTCCTGACTGGCCCGTTTCCATTGTATGAGGGGTGGTCTATGGCCGTAGAGTTCCTTGTAGGTTATACATTCTATGGTCCACTTAGTTTTAGTCAGGTCTTTTGTCCAATTCCTGAGGGAAACCTGAGGGGGGGGTAGTTGGGTCCCTTACATTCTTAAGAGGAACCTTCCACCTGAGGGTGTCTGCTGCGGTCAGCCACCCCCAGCATTGGTCCAAAATCTGTGTTGTTCCCCACCCAGCCACCTCAGGTCCTAATCTTTCCCTCTCCGCCTACTGAATCCTTATCTTTTCCTTTCATACAAAAGCCCTTCCTTGGACGGCACTTTTCTATCCTCTTTTCCGGGTATTTCCATTTGCTATTGATGAGGGAGCATAAGGCAAGCTAACACCTTGCAAACCTGCCTCCCCCCACACACACACAAGATGGGGTATGCGTGATATTCCTCAGGCGCTCCGGCTGCCCAAGAACAAAGGAAAGGAAAGAAAACAAATGGTTACACTGATAAGAGACTCCATCAGTTCACAAATATCTTAGTAAATTAGAGAAAAAGGCAATCTTATCAATACCCTAATCTCCAGGAACTCTCTCCTGTCTTTTTTGCTAGAGGGAAAAACAACCATAGCGTGACAGTAGCTAGGCCTCCAGTGATCTGTGAGTCTTCTTTAGCATATGGAAATCCTCTATAAGAAACTTCCTCTTGGGGCACCTGGGTGGCTCAGTCAGTTGAGCTTCCGACTTCGGCTCAGCTCGTGAGTTCGAGCCCGGCGTCGGGCTCTGTGCTGACAGCTCGGGGCCTGGAACCTGCTTCGGATTCTGTGTCTCCCTCTCTCTCTCCGCCCCTAACCCACTTGCATTCTGTCTCTGTCTCTCTCAAAAATAAATAAGCATTAAAAAAAAAAAAATTAAAAAACAAAGAAACTTTCTCTTGACTTTGTCTCCTCCTACTCCGTGACATATAAGCGGTCACCCCTCACACATATAACACAGTTCTTTCTGCCCACGGGTCCTGTCCCCGTGCTTTAATAACATCACCTGTTTGCACCAAAGACATCTTCAAGAATTCTTTCTTGGCCGTCAGCTCCGAACCCCACCATCACGCCAGAACCCCATCACTACCAACACGCTGCCTATTAATTTGTTTGCCTGTGTGTCATCTGTCTCCCCCATTCAAATGTCGCCTGTACAAGGACATGAATACTGTTTATTTTGTCCACCCCCATAGTCTCAGGAGCAAGGACTGTGCCTGCACATTCACAAATAAAGGATTTGCTGAATGATTCAGACGCAATCTTTACAACTGCTACGTAGTAGGTCACGGAATGTCCATACCTCACTTGATCATTCCCCTTTCTAGTATGTTCATTTTATGTATTTATTTGTTAAGCTATTACACGCCAGGCTGCAATGAACATCAAGAGGAGGGTTACATTTGGTGGAAGGGAAGGACCTTTTCGCATTAGCTTGCAAAGCTCTATTGTTTGATCTGAGTGTCGTTTGATAGGAGGGTTTGCTTTATAAGAATTCACCGAGCTATTCATTTGTTTTTTTTTTTCCGGTTTTCTGTATCTGAGTTTGATTTACAATCAAAAGGCAAAGGACAGAGAGAGGGTAGAGTTAGTTTCTGAGTCACATGGTTGGTTACTGCCCAAACCTCAGGACCATGGGGCAGGGAAAAGGAGGTAAGTCCAGGGTACACAGATCCGTAATTTACTTCGCTACTGGGGGCGGGGGTGGGGAAGCTAGTGCCATCGTCTGTTTATATCTCTTTAAAAGGACTATTTCCCCAGGGAGTATCCGTGTAAGATTTTTGTCTCTACTTGATGAATGAGCCCAGAAATTCTAGGTCTTGGTTGCCCATTCCGGCAGAGAAAAGAAATTCCCGTGAAATAAAACCGTTTAGGTTGGAAACGGTCAGTGGCACCTGAATTTATATTTCTATATTTATATCTCTATAAAAACAAGCACATTCCCCAGGGTATCTGCCCTGACCTAATCTTCAGTACTCCAGCAAAGTTTTCAGGAGCCGCCGATGTAACTTGACATATATTTATTTATTATTCCAGCTCATTCCACTTAATCCGCTGATGCATTTTCTCCTCTTCCTGGGTTCCCATGGGGACTTGTAGGGCTCTACAACCCCACACCACACCTCGCACTTTAAAACCCCAAACGCTGAGGGGCGCCTGGGTCGCTTAGTCGGTTAAGCGGCTGACTTCCGTTCAGGTCATGATCTCCCGGTTGATGGGTTCGAGCCCGCCTCCGGGTGACAGCTCAGAGCCTGGAACCTGCTTCAGATTCTGTCTCCTCTCTCTATCCCTTCCCCGCTACTGCTCTAACTCTCTCTCTCAAAAATGAATACATGTTAAAAAAAATGTAAAAAATCCAAGTGCTGAGGGAGAGAACAATTTCAAGAAGAAGGAAACATATTGAACACTGAGCACAAATCTATTGATTACTTTCCATTTGAATATTTATTCCAATTGTTTTACACCTACAATGGGACAGCATAAAGGTACCTGTTTCCAGAAAGTAAAATTCTCTTTTTCATCAAGTCAATCAGGGGAAGGGATCCAACCATTCTAAATTAAGAGAATGAAATAACTCTGGCATAGAAACAGTGGCTTAAGGGGCACCTGGGTGGCTCAGTTGGTTAGGCGTCCGACTTTTGGTTCAGGTCATGATCCCGCGGTCCGTGAGTTCGAGCTCCGACTTGGGCTCTGTGCGACAGCTCGGAGCCTGGAGCCTGTCTCAGATTCTGTGTCTCCATCTCTCTCTGCCCCTTCCATGCTCATGCTCTGTCTCTCTCTGTCTCAAAAATAAATAAAAAATTTGAAAAATAAATAAAAAAATAAAAAGAAACAGCTGCTTAACTACAAAAGATGAAGAAAATCGAGTGATACTAGACCAAATTCAGTTAAATTCTTAGCAGAGTTTTTTGTATTTAGATTAGGATTATAATATAATAACACCCAAAGAGCAGCCTTACTGTTTTAGGTAGGTCACTTTTTTCTCACTTGAAATGAGTCACTTGATCTCTAAGACTCCAGATATCTTTATAATTCTTAGAAGGAATAGTCACTTTTGAGAGCTATTTAACGTATAGTCTTATAGATGTAGATGTTTCTAATTTGGGAACGTTTGGGGAAAAAAAATCCCTTGACATAGACTCATTTTTCAATTTATTTTTGTTAGGATGTTTCTAGCACAGGGAAAGGACACTGACCCAGACCCAGACTAATGCCTTAGTTCCAGAAATAAAGACTTAGTCTGTTATTGCTTTTAAAGGGATAAAGTTGTTGGAACCAACCACTTCTTCCCAGTGTTTTTAAGTGGATAGAAAATGTAATTGCACCTCTTGATGTTATTGTTATTTATTGATTTAGAAACCATCTCTCACAAGATTAAAAGAACTGCAGAATTTCAAGCAACTTCTTTCCCTTCCTAAGACTTGCTTATTATTTTTCCAGCAGTAGCTGGTTACAAAGGTTAAGTATGGATAGCTTTGTGTTCTTTTTGATGTGAGAATCAATCCACTGAACTGGGCTTAGGGGAAGCTGAAATTCAAAATCCGGGCATATACTCCGAAGTGAAGTGCTTCCCCAAAAGTTGTCATTTATGTGATGGGTATCTGCTGAGGATTTAAATTACGGCAGGATTTTTACTGTTAGTGGACGTGACTGTTGTAATGGAAAATAATTTTCTCTTTGATGCAAATCCACTATGGACGTACATTATAGGCCCATTATCTTTTCTTAGATTGTGAGCTCCTCAAGGGCAAGACCTATGACTGACTCATGTCTATGTCCTCAGAGAGGTTTTGTTTTTTTGTTTCTTCAATTTTTTATTTAAGCCCCAGTTAGTTAACATATAGTATACTATTGGTTTCAGGAGTAGAATTTAGTGATTCATCACTTACGTACAACACCCAGTGCTCATCCCAAGTGCCCTCCTTAAGGCCCATCACCCATTAAGCCCCTTCCCCACCCTCTTCTTCCATCAACCCTCAGTGTGTTCTCTATCATGAGAGTCTCTTATGGTTTGCTTCCTTCTCTCTTTTTTCCCCTTCCCCTGTGTTCATCTGTTTTGTTTCTCAAATTCCACAAAAGAATAAAGTATTCACCTTTCTCTGACTGGCTTATTTTGTTTAGCATAATACACTCTAGCTCCATCCATGCCGTTGCAAATAGCAAGATTTCATTCTTTTTGATGGCTCAGTAATATCCTGTGTCCTCAAAGAGTTTTATCCCTGACATACAGTATGTGCATTATAAGTCATTTTGAACATATTGCTCATGACTTCTTTCTTAATATGGAACCATGTTGATGTAAGCAAGTGGCTTTGGCCAATCTGCACATTTAACTCTTTCCTTCATTCATCCAACATATATTTATATCCTTGATATGTGTTAGATACTCTGTTGAGTGTGTGTGTGTGTGTGTGTGTGTATGTACACACACACGTTTTATATATATATATATGTATACATATATACATATATACATAATATACATATATACATATATGTATACATATATACATAATATACATATATATGATACAACCTGTTATATATATATACAATATACATATATATGATACAACATATTATATAGATATAATATATATGATATAACCTGTATATATAATATACAACCATATTTTATATATATATGATACAACCAGTTATATATATATATATATGATATAACATGTATATATATTATGCAACCATATTATATGTATATGATACAACCTGTTATATATATATATCATATATATGTGATATAACCTATATATATAATATACAACTATATTATATATATATATGATACAACCTGTTATATATATATATAGTATACATATATATGATACAACCTGTTTTATATATATATATATGATATAACCTGTATATATATTATGCAACCATATTATACATATATGATACAGCCTATTATATATATATATCATATATATGATATAACCTGTATATATGATATACAACTTTTTATATATATGTTACAACCTGTTATATATATATATGATATGACCTGTATATATAATATACAACCATATTATATATATATACATATATATGATACAACCTGTTATATATATGATATAATCTGTATATATATTATGCAGCCATATTATATATATGTATCATATATATGATACATAAAACCTGTTATATATATATCATATATATATGATATAACCTGTATATATAATATACAACCATATTATATATATATATGATATATATATATATATATCATATATATATATATATATATGATACAACCTGGTGTTAAGGAAAAAAGATGTAAACAGATAAATTACAGTAAGGTAACAAAAGATGAAAATACATAAGAAAGAAGCCGGCATTGTGATAAAAATCTTAAGAAGATGTTAGTGCAAGAAGGGTAATATGATTAACAGCGATAGTGAACTTCAAAGATTCATGTTTTTGAGTTCGGTATTAAATCTCCATGCAGACAAGTATTTTTGATGGGATATTGGAAAGAGATAGGGACTGGATGCAGTTGGGGAGGCTACTTGCCTGAAGGTGCCACTTGGAGTCATAACGTTACAAACAGGAGTGTAACCCAGGAGAGTGGGAGTCCTTAGGGGGAGAGTGTGAGAGGAAGGAGAAGGTTCAGACAGGGAGCCCATAGGTGAATGGGAAGAGCACAGCACAAGAGGAGGAAGAGAGAAGGGGCTCCCGAGTCAGCGGTGTGATGTCCTACACATGCTAACAGACATCGTTGGATCAGGTGATTGGTGGGTGTGGTGATCTGCAGATAGGTCTCTGCCGAATTGCGGGACTGAAATACAGTTCACACGGCATTATACGGGATACCACTCGAATTTTTTTTTTTTTTTGTGACCCAAAGAATTCTTCAACAGCGTTATGAATATCAACTAGAAGTGACTGGTCCTTGAAAGGTATAGGAATTTGTGAGGAATTTACATGCATCCTTGAATTTATCTGGTTGAATCTTACAGAATCTAGGACAGAGACACTTTAACACGTATCATTATGATTAATGTGATTGATGTTTGTCTCCCTCACTGAAGTCTAAGTTTCATGAAGACAGACCCTCACTTGTTTGCTCGCCATTGTATTCCTGGTGTGGCAATGCCGGGGTGGCACCTAAAATGCGCTGATCATCAGAACATTTTATCTGTTTTTGCTTTTGTTTTTCCTAATCAGCACAAAAGATCAGTTCTTAAAATTTATCCGCCAGAATATCCTCATTCTTGAGTTTCTAATTCTTGCGCGTATTTATTTCATAGCAGGATGGCTTGTGACTTCGGGAAAGTTTTCGAAGAACAGGATGCACGCGCCATATTTTCTGAATACTTGTACATCTGACAGTGCCTTTTGGTGCCTTTCTTAAGGTTAGAGTTTTGCAAGAGAAACCGGCTTCCTTCAAGACTCATTAGGCATCATGTCATTAGAAGTACTCTGAGTTGCAGAGAAGGTGGGTGCAGAGTGAACTTCTATTTTACAACTAAGCTACACTCTACATTAAAGTAAGAAAGGAACCTAAACGGATGCCTTACTTCTTAGGTCAAGTTCTCGAGAACCAGTACTCGCCCGGTGTGCACGTGATACGTTAAGTGCTACCGGGAGAACCACGTAAGAGAGGCAGGGAGCAGGACAGGACAGCACAGGGAGGCTGTGAGGTGTGTCATGTCAAGGAGAATTCCACGGGGGGTTGCTGCAGCCTGATTTCATTGGAGAATTCAGGGATGTAAGTTACTCAGAGGTATCCTCATCCAAGGCAAGGGAGCTGGGTTTCCATCATTCTGCACCAACAGTTATTGACAAGATGAAACCCCCATGGGCCTCTGGCTCTCCCCACATTCAGGCATCAAGGGTTGAAGCAGCCGGACGGCAGTCCTCTGAACAAAAGTCAAGAGGCTAGCTTTTGGAAGTGAAAGTACAATCAAGCTGGGGTGTGCTACCGTGATGAAAAGGGATCTGATCCGCGGAAACTAGGTGGAACACTGGAAATATCTGTTGCACACACTACATCATAAACCTACCTGTCACCAGCCTGTGGGACCTACCTCACATGTACTCCCAAGCAAGCTCCCCACAATCCTAAGCATTCAAACCCTTCTTTTAGAAGGGTTTTTTTTCAAAGTGGGTGTTCCCTGATTGGCAAGTCCCATGGCTCCTTGCTTAGAAGGGTGTGATCACATCCCAAGAGTTTCCCTGAAGCTGGTATAAAACAGTGGGCCTTCAGAGAAGTGTGGCTTAATCATGCGGAGATGCCCTCCTTGCAATGAGCTGGCCATTAGTTTACGCAGTGGAAAAGGAGCTGTGTGGGAAGACACAACGCCTGGTTCCAGGTGGATGGAGAGAAAAAAAGCTAGCTCATTCACATCTCTCCACTATTCTTCTTCTTCTTCTTCTTCTTCTTCTTCTTCTTCTTCTTCTTCTTTCTTCCTCTTCTTCTTCTTCTTCTTCTTCTTCTTCCTTCTTCTTTCTTCTTCTTCTTCTTCTTCTTCTTCTTCTTCTTCTTCTTCTTCTTAATGTTTATTTATTTTTGAGAGAGCCCAAACGGGGGACGGACAGAGAGAGGGGGAAAGAGCATCTGAAATGGGCTCTGCACTGACAGCAGTGACCCTGATGGGGTGCTCGAACTCAAGAACTTTGAGATCATGGCCTGAGCGGAAGTGGACGCTCAGCCGACTAGCTAACTAGCCCTTCTCTATCCATAGGGTTCTAGAGGTTGACTGAAAACACGGAGCCACACCGGGTCGGGATCTTGGAGAACGGATTACAACGAAACTCTTACAGAATGGAAGTTGCATTAAAAGCAGCAAAAAGGAGATTCTCCACTGCTGTGAAAAACGGAGGTGTGGATGATGACGGAAATTTATCAAAACGATATAAAAAACGATACTGTCTGAAGTTCTTTCACAAATCTATAAACATGTTTGCATATTGATATATTGTTTGGAATGTTTTATAATATATTAACTAATTCACATCACTGGCCATGTAGGTTATTTTACGGGCCAAAGTTACAAGTATCATCGTTGTAGATGGGCACAATGTAATTACCCTTCATTATTTACTATGATATCTGGCCTTTACCATTTTCTTAGGACACATTTTCAGAATTAGAATGATCGTATTAAAAAGAATATACGTGTTTAAAATATTTTAATAAATTTTGCCAAATTGCTCTACAGAAATACTATTCAAACTCTAACCTGCAGTCATTTACTATATAAAAGAAATCTTTTCAAAAAAACCCAAAGAAGCTTTAAAACATGATGTATAGATATAGAAGAGAATATCCTCAAGTAGAGTAATGGTTCAAACTCGATATTTTGTGCGTGTGCTTTATTTTTATTTTTTTTTAATTTATGAATTGCATTTCTGGGTCTTTCAAAAAATTTTCTTTTTGTTATTTTAACTTTTAAATAAACACTATGTATTAATGACTTTAAATACCTTCTTACTGCTTATGTTGGTCATTTTTCTTGGTTCAGTATTTGTTTTCTAAATTTCATTGAGGAGGGGTGTCTGGGTAGCTCAGTGGGTTAAGTATTCAACTCTTGATTTCAGCTCATCTTCCTGAGATTGAGAACTGCATTAGACTCGGTACTAGGTGTGGAGTCTGCTTAAGATTTTCTCTCTCCATCTCCCTCTGCTCCTTCCCCACTTGCTCTCTCTTCCCCCTGCCCCCCCCCCCCTGCCTCTCAAGAAAGAAGAATAGAATATAATGGAATGGAATGGAATGGAATGAAATAAAATAAAATAAAATAAAAGTAAAATAAAATTTCATTAAGGGGAGCCTGGGTGGCTCAGTCAGTTGAGCATCTGACTTTTGATCTCAGCTCAGATCTTGATCTAAGGGTCGTGAGTTCAAGCCCCATGTTGGTCTCTGCCTTGGGCACTGCCTTGGGCTCCAAGTTGGGCAGGAAGCCTACTTAAAAAAATCATTAAGCTATTATTTAATGTATAGAAAATTAAAATTTTATTTTATTAAATTATTAGAAGACTATAACTTAAAAAGTAAAACAGAAAGTATCATAAGGCTGAAAATGAAAAAAAATAAAGTGGTTTTTGTATCCAACCAACTCCTCTCACCCTTAAAATTTTTCCTAACATTTTAGAGACTCATTCTAGTATTCCTTCCAGACTTCTAAACAGATTCTTAGGGTACTATTTCATGACTTTCAGTGGTATGGATGTTGTAGTGACTTCCTATCATGGATATTGAGGACTCACTCATTTCTTTTACACTTTCCCCCAATTCCTCCTATGCTTTCTCTTCCTTTCATCTATTTAACAAAGTCATATCAATTTTTTTTTTTGTAAAATCAATATTCAGCAGTTGTAATATTCGGACAGTAAATATTTTTCACAGATAAGCCATGAGTACATTACATTGGGATTTCCTTTCTTATAAACTCATGTTTTGTGACAGTTAGTAATTGCTTTATCTTTGTTGGCTTAGGTGTTGACTGTCACTGACTGGCCCCGAATTCTTTTCAAGATGTTTTAAACATCAATTGATCACTCAACTGCATTTCCTGTTGCTCCCAATCCTATCCTGAGAGATTTTGGGTCCTCTATCTTCTTTCAATCCAAACTAGTTATTCTTTAGGCTCGATACTGTACTATCCCTGAGGGACAGTTTCATTCTGGAATTTTTTCTTTCCTCATGATAATGGATGGAGTAAGCGTTGTTAAGAGGGTTGTTTAAAACGAAGCCAAGAGGATGTTGAGGAAGTGGGGCTTTTGCACACCTTCTATCTCAAATTCTCAGCTATTTTGCTGAACCCAGCTAGAAGTGAAGGCACCTGCTGGGTGTTCACATGTACATAAATGGGCTTCCTGCCTAACACTAGCCCCTAGCAACCAATCACATACAGATTAGTGTAATTGTAGCTATACCAGCACCAATCACACTTTGTGCAAAACGATTTATGTAAATTCCCTCTTTGCTGTTTAAAATCTCTAACCTCCTTTGTCTCCCTGGAACCCACTTTTACTTTTGGTCAAATTGTAAGCAGAAAGAGTTAGGGGGTCGCCCCAAAAAAGAAAGACTGGATGTAGCTGTCATACATAAGACAAGTCTTTTTAGGCCCCCAGATATTTTCCATGATCTAGGCCCTACAGGTTCTTCTTGGCCAACCGCACTTCCTGCAGATCATCCTAGGAGGTGTCAGAATTACAAAGAAATGCAAAAATCTCAGTAGTTAAGGATGCAGAGAGAACACAAAAACTAACAGTCTCCACCAGGCCCAGAAATAACCTAGTCATATCAGAGACACATCAGTGATAAAACTCTCAGTGCTATTTAGAAAGTAAGCGAGGCCCTACATAATGAATCCAGTATCTCCTGTAGTTTCCAGTAGATTCTATTTATTTATCCAACCATGTGTACTTCTTGAGTAACGACATGGAAACTACTAGAACTCCTATTACTAAGGACCAGCAAAGTCAATAGACTTTAAATTTCTCAAGGAAGACTCATAATTCTAGCAATAATCTTTCTTTCTGCTTTAAAAAGTTCACACGTGTTACCTATAGTGTGTTACCTATTTAAGAAAAAAAAACATTTTAAACAAAGATATCAATATTGTTTTCACTCCTTTAAAAAATATTACTCAGGAAATCCAGGAAATAGATGAATAAATGTCCATAATCTTTTTTTTCTGCTTAAAAAAATTCAAATGTGTTTCCTATAATGTGCCACCTATGTAAGAAAAAAAAGCATTTTTTTCATCTTTTAATATTCTTTTTATTAAATTTTAAAAACATTTGGCTGAATATAGTTTTTGCTTCCTTTATCAGTAAAGTCATGATACTTGGTTGGTGCTATTTTATGTACATAAATCAACACAATCAACAATCTATTACTTGATGCTTCTCTGTATAACCAGTAAAAATTTAGTCATTCTATTTATTTATTTATTTATTTATTCATTCATTCATTCATTCATTTATATTTTTTGTAAGGTGCCATTTTTAGAGAATGTGTTTAAAAGGAGAAACTCTCTAGGTCCTTCTATTACCTTTTTTATTTTATTTTATTTTTTTAAATTTACATCTAAATTAGTTAGCATATCGTGAAACAATGATTTCAGGAGTAGATTCCTTAGTGCCCCTTACCCATTTTGCTCATCCCCCCTCCCACAACCCCTCCAGTAACCCTCAGTTTGTTCTCCATATTTATGAGTCTCTTCTGTTTTGTCCCCCTCCCTGTTTTTAGATTAGTTTTGTGTCCCTTCCCTTATGTTCATCTGTTTTGTCTCAAAGTCCTCATATGAGTGAAGTCATATGATATTTGCCTTTCTCTGACTGATGAATTTCACTTAGCATAATACTCTCCAGTTCCATCCACGTAGTTGCCAATGGCAAGATTTCATTCTTTTTGGTTGTCGAGTAATACTCCATTGTATATATATACCACATCTTCTTTATCCATTCATCCGTCAATGGACATTTGGGCTCTTTCCACACTTTGGCTATTGTCGATAGTGCTGCTATAAACATGGGGGTGCATGTGTCCCTTCGAAACAGCACGCCTGTATCCTGTGGATAAATGCCTAGTAGTGCAATGCTGGGTCATAGAGTAATTCTATTTTTAGTTTTTTGAGGAACTTCCACACTGTTTTCCAGAGTAGCTGCACCAGCTTGCATTCCCCCCCACCCCCCCAAAAAAAACATTTTAAACAAATATATCAATATTTTTCTTTACTCCTTTAAAAACTATTACCCAGGAAATCCAGGAAATACATGAATAGATGTCCATAAAACATTTCTTTTAGACAAATTACTTTTTTGTTTGTTTGTTTTTTAGAGAGAGAGAGAGCGAGAGAGAGTGGGAGAGGGGCAGGGTTAGGAGAGGGAGAATCTTAAGCAGGCTCTATGCTCAGCACAGAACCCAACGTGGGGCTTAATCCCACGACCTTGAGATCATGACCTGAGCCAAAATCAAGAGTTGGATGCTCAACAGACTGAGCCACCCAGACACCCCTAGACAAATTTTAAAATGTTCTTCTGCTGTTATGAGTCTTTTCTCAAATCAGTTCTAGTAATTTACAATCTTCTAAAAAAGGCATTTCATCTTGATTTTCAAATCTATTAGCAGAGAATAGTGAATAGTGTATTTTTATATTTAATCTTTTATATGTCTAAGATTATATTTTCAACGTTTATTTATTTTTGGGACAGAGAGAGACAGAGCATGAACGGGGGAGGGGCAGAGAGAGAGGGAGACACAGCATCGGAAACAGGCTCCAGGCTCTGAGCCATCAGCCCAGAGCCTGACGCGGGGCTGGAACTCACGGACCGCGAGATCGTGACCTGGCTGAAGTCGGACGCTTAACCGACTGCGCCACCCAGGCGCCCCTAAGATTATATTTTCAACAGTATTTAAACATCTTTGTAATTATTTAGTCTATTTTTATAAACTCTGCAAAATATTGTTTTAATAACATTTTCCTAGAATAAATGTTTTGTATATTTTTCAAATGTATACTTGTTTTCTTTAATGATTTAATATTTATTATAAATTATGAATAATTATTAATCTATTATTATTTTCTCCCTCTTTTTTTTTTTTTAAATTTTTTTTTTTTCAACGTTTGTTTATTTTGGGGACAGAGAGAGACAGAGCATGAACGGGGGAGGGGCAGAGAGAGAGAGGGAGACACAGAATCGGAAACAGGCTCCAGGCTCTGAGCCATCAGCCCAGAGCCCGACGCGGGGCTCGAACTCCCGGACCGCGAGATCGTGACCTGGCTGAAGTCGGACGCTTAACCGACTGCGCCACCCAGGCGCCCCTATTTTCTCCCTCTTTTGAAGGTTCAACCTTTTCTTTTTTTTTTTTAAGTTTTTTTAAATGTTTTTATTTATTTTTGAGACAGCGAGAGACAGAGGATGAGCAGGGGAGGGGCAGAGAGAGAGGGAGACACAGAATCTGAAGCGGGCTCCAGGCTCTAAGCTGTCAACACAGTGCCCGATGGGGGGGCTCGAACTCATGGACCGTGAGATCATGACCTGAGCTGAAGTCGGTTGATTAACCGACTGAGCCACCCAGGTGCCCCAAGATTCAACCTTTTCTTTTCTAACATTTTAATTTGGATACTTAGTTCAATCAGTTATTTTTATTTAATAATCAAAGACAAGTCACTTGGCAGAAAAATGACAAGTATGTAACCTGGCAGTTATTGAAAGAAGTACAAATGGCCTATCGTGGCTACACAATAAGAAACAAGCAACTATTTTAGAATGATTTATGTGTTTCCCACTATTGGTTTGGTAAAGATTAAAAGCAATAATCTCAATATCAATGTAGTTGCAGCACAAAAAAATAACTTTCATGTGCTGTTGACGGGATTAAACCTTGGCACCAGGTTTCAGAGAGCATTTGTCAATCACTATCAACTTTCAATATTTCTGGGTCTCTTGGCCAATTTCTCCTTCTAATAATTTAATTCTAATATTAGAACAATGGTGAAAAATGAATTTCCTACTGCCTTGTTTTTAACAAAGAGAAATCACAGATACATAAATGCTCATCAGTAAGAGAATGGCTGCAGTAGTTACATAATATTCATGTTGTGAAATATCCTTAAAGGGTTTAAAAATTAATTTGAGAGACTCTTTTTCCTTTTTAATTAGCCTTTATTTTTGAGAGCACTGTCAACTCCTGCTCTTTAAATGTCTCCACGATTCTGCCTTTTCTACAGTATAATATAGTTGGATTATAGAGTATGTAGCCTTTTCAAATTGATGTCTTTCCCTTTGTAATATGCATTTAAGTCTCCTCCATCCTTTTTTTAATGACTTGATAACTAATTTCTTTTTAGCGATGGATAACAGTCCATCATGGATGTACCACAGTTTATCTCTCCATTCACCTATGGAAGGACTTCTTGGTTGCTTCTAAGTTTTGGTAGTTATGGGTATAGTTGATATAAACATCCATGTGCAGGATTTTCTGTGGATATACATTTTCAAGCACTTTGGGTACATACCGAGGGGTGCAATGGTTGGGTTGTATGAACAAAAGCATGTCTAGTTTTGTAAGAAACTGCCAGTCTTTGAAAGAGTCTATACCGTCTTACATTCTCAGAGAAAGTTCCTGTGGCTCATGGCCATCATTTGGTCTTGTCAGTGTTCTGGATTTCGGCCATCCCAGTTGTTGTGTAGACGGTATCTTGTTGTTTTAACTTGCATTTTCCTAATGACAGAAATGTGCAGTATCTTTTCATATGCTTATTTGTTAGTTGTATTACTTCTTTAGTGGGATATTTGTTTAGGTCTTTTGTTCATTTTTAATTGGGTATTCATATATTTAATTGGGTAATATTCATGTCTATTTTCTTATTGTTGAGTTTCAAGAGTTCTTTGTATATTTTGGCTAACAGTCCTTTATCAGATATTTCTATTGCAAATATTTCTCCTGGTCTGTGTTCCCTTCTCTTCTCATTCACTGGCATTGTCTTTCACACAGCAGATTTTTTTTATAGTAATGAAGTCCAGGTTATCAATTATTTGTTTCATGGGCCCTGTGTTTTGTGTTGTGTCTAAGAATTCATTGCCATGCCCAAGATTATCTAGATTACCTTCTATACTATCTTCTTGGAGCTTCAACACCTTGTATTTTACATTTAGGTCTACAATCAATGTTGAAGTAACTTGTGCAAAGGGTATAAGGTCTGTATCTGGATTTATTTTTTGGCATATGTTCTATGTGTTCTGGAAAGAATATGCAATATGTTGTTAGATGATGTAGTCTATAGATGTCACTTCTACCCAGTTGATGGTATTGTTGAGTTCAACTGTGCTCTTCACTGATTTTCTGCCTGTTTGGCATGTCCACACATGATAAAATCTCCTACCAAAATTATGGATTCACCTATTTCTCCTTGCAGCTTTATCAGTTTTCCTCAAGTATTTTCATTGTTCTGTTTTTAGGTGCATATGCATTAAAGATTTTGACATTATTGTACTATTGACTCCATTATTACATAATGTCCCTCTTTATCCCTTATAATTTTTCTTGCTCTGACATCTACTCTATCTGAAATTAATATAATTATTCCTGGTTTTTAAATTTTTTTAAATTTTTTTAACGTTTTATTTTATTTTTGAGACAGAGAGAGACAGAGCATGAACAGGGGAGGGTGAGAGACAGAGGGAGACACAGAATCTGAAACAGGCTCCAGGCTCTGAGCTGTCAGCACAGAGCCCAATGCAGAGCTCGAACTCACGGACTGCGAGATCATGACCTGAGCCGAAGTCGGACGCTTAACCGAGTGAGCCACCCAGGCGCCCCTTCCTGGTTTCTTTCTTTCTTTCTTTCTTTCTTTCTTTCTTTCTTTCTTTCTTTCTTTTAACGTTTTATTTATTTTTGAGACAGAGAGAGACAGAGCATGAATGGGGGAGGGGCTGAGAGAGAGGGAGACACAGAATCAGAAGCAGGCTCCAGGCTCTGAACCATCAGCCCAGAGCCCGACGCGGGGCTCGAACCCATGGACCGCGAGATTGTGACCTGAGCTGAAGTCAGACACTCAACCGACTGAGCCACCCAGGCGCCCCTCCTGGTTCCTTTTTAGTGTCAACACGGATTTCTTTCTCAAACCCTTTACTTATCTGTATCTGTCTTTGTATTTAAAATGGATTTCCTATAGACAAGATATAGTTGGGTCTTTTTTTCTAATCCACTCTAATCATTTCTATCTTCTAATTGGTGTATTTAGACCATTGACTTTTAAAATGATTATTGCTATAGTTGAGTTAATATCTACTACCTTTGTTAGTGTTTTCTATGTATTGCCCTTGTTTTTTATTCCAATTTTTATGTTCCGCTCTTTTATGGCTTTCCGCTACATTTTGGGGTTTTAATTAAGCATTTTATGTGAATCAATTTTCCTTTTTTTTCTTAGCATATCTCTTTCACTTTGATGAGATCAGGCACATTCAGGTGGTATGGCTGTAGACTTCGCTTTTGAAAGATAGTTCTGTGAGGATACAGAATTCTACATTGGTGGGGTTTTTCTTTTAACATTTAACATCTCACTCCACTCTCTTGATTTCATGGCTCCTGAGGAGAAGTGTAAGTATTTTTTACTGAGGTGAAAAAGGCAATGAATCATGATATATTCATAAAACCTGCTGGAGTTTTTTAAGTGGTAGATGTCTACATACTGGCACATAAATATTAAAATCTGATGACAGTAATGTAAAGTAGAGTTGACCTGGAAAACAGAAATAGAGTCCTTACGTTGGAATTTCGAAACCGACAACTCATTGTCAAAGTTATGGCTGCCACAGAGAAGTCATGCTCCATATACTTAACGATTACGTCAGGAGGTCAACTCTTAGGTGAACAGCAAGTATACCACATTCAACTGGATTCTAGTTGAAAACACACAACTCTCAGGAAAACAAGAAAGAGCCACAGCTGACCCTGCTAGGGACAGAGAACAGACTGACCATGGGTAAAGTGAGTACATCCCAGAAAGCCACTTTGGTAAAATGGTCTCCAGGATAAAACATGAGCTGACCACATAGTAGAAGGCCGTGACGCAGACTTCGTAATATGACCTGTGAAAGAGTGTGTGAAAATATGCTGCCGATAAACTAAAAGTGATACGGTGCATAATCTATAGAGGCTACAGATCAACTACAGGATTCTGCAGGATTACATGTATCCAGAGCTTAACCATTATTAACTAATAGTATTTTCTGACTTTTCTCTTAAAATTAATCAAATTAAAAATAATCTCAAACAAACAATGTTTAAAAATCCTAGTATATCTAGCTTATATTTTCCCGTCCCTGCCCCCATCTCCCACAATCTCAAACCACCCAGGCTGATGGTGAAGAGAGGCCTAAAATAACTGGAACTTTTGGTGCCACAGCTGTCCCTTATACTAGGAATAAATAGGTACAGACACTGTCAGATGTTTTTTACCCTAGTGCATTTTCTAGACTGGTGTGCAGTTTTTTTACCCCCATATATTTTCCAGGTGAATGAATTCTTCAAAGTATTTTTGTATTGTGGAAATGGACATGTGTGCTGTTTATCTGGGCTGCAAATAAGTATTTTCTTTCAAGTAGGAAAAGGAGTGGAAACCCATATACTTGTTCAAAAGCAATTCAATTTCCTTGTTGACTGTCAAACAAGCCAGGGATGAAATTGATCAATTTCAGAAAAGTAATGAAAAGAATTGTCTAGGGATTCTCAAGGGTCTATGTTGGGAGAAAGTCAGTATGTAGATATACTCCAAGCTAATGAAATTATAGGCAAACTGAGTAACTACAATCTTTTTCGATCAACACCATTAACAGAAAAATATTTATTGGGTTTCTTAGACTTGAGCCACCATTTTTTTTTTTTTTTTTGTGGTTCCTCATGTGTGAAGATCCTCATGTGATACTTTGATCGTCTAGTTATATCAGCTGTCCCTGGTAGCACTGATGAGATTTCTGTTGGGTACAGGTAAGCTGTGAATCTGGCTGTGTGGAGGTTTACATTGGCTAGCTTCTGGAAAGGGGTAGAGAAGTAGTTGTCCACAATTGGTAGAGAAAACAGATGAAGGGTTTTGTGAGGTAGAAATTATGAGGCCATATTCAAGTAAATGGCAAAACCAAAACGGCTGGTGAATATACTGCGTGTTGTCGGGCCAAAGTAGGAGACACGTTTTCCCAAGTGCTGGTCCGACATCATGGGAAAGCTTAAAATGTAGTCGGAGGAATGAATTTCTTCTTGGAACTATTTTAAGTGGTAAGATTATGATAATACCACATGAGATTAAGATTAGAGATTAAGATTGTGATAATAGTGCATGAGGCAGATTGATCCAACAAAACTGATTGGAGCGATAATCAGTGAGAGACAGAAAACAAACAAACAAAATCCATGCTGTGTGAGAAGGAAAGAGACCTTACTATACTGAAGTGCTAGAAGGGATAAAAATCAAGAAGGAGAAGTTTCAAAGAATGATGACCGCAAATTGGCACAAAAAGGAAGAAGTAAAGATAATGTGACTTGGGGAATCAGCCTTCCTTCGATACCTGGACTCTGGGCTCCTAAGACTCAGAGAATTTGGTTTCTCTCTCCAATGGTGACATCCACTAGCTATGTGTTAGAAAGCCAGATGCTTAAACTTTAAAGACCTTAGATCTTTCAACTCATAAAAGGAAGGAAAGTGAACCAGACAAGAGTGTGCCATTTCTAGTTCAAGTGACCTCCCTCTGTCACCCTATGATGGAACCAGACATCACTACCAATCATGGACCTTTTCCATCTGGTACAGATCAAAGCCTCACTAACTTTATCAGACTCTCTAGACAACCAGTACCAAGTGAAGAAATTGTGCATTCACATCAAAATCCTTCTCCAGTGTAGGATTTAGATTTTATTTACCATCTCTTCTTGTTTTGGTGTTTTTATCCTGATTCTACTGTTTGCAGTTTATGCAAACATAGGAGCAGAAGATCCTTTTATGGACACAGGAGACCTAAACAAAGGGGGTGGGGCAGAGAAAGCTAATGAAGAGGTGAGAGGAGCAAGCTTGTATTAATGGGTATTAGTGTTAGAAGTTCAGACTTGAATGCCCAAGGTTACCATAGCTATAGTATTTCAATCAAAAATAAAAATGCATGGGATGCCTGGGTGGCTCAGTCCGTTAAGCATCTGGCTCTTGATTTCGGTTCAGGTCATGAGCTCACGGTTTGTGGGATGGAGCCCCACGTGGGGCTCTGTGCTGACAGTGCAGAGTCTGCTTCAGATTCTCTCTCTCCCTTTCTGTCTGCCCCTCCTCGCATCAAAATAAATACATAAATATTAAAAAAAGAAATAAGAATGCTCAATGGAATAAGTACTAGGTAAAGATCAGAGAAACACAGGTTGCCGAACTAATAAGCTAATGAGAAATTAATGTCTCGATAAGCGGGTATGAAAATGAAAGTCCTTTTCTCTGTTGGAACGAGGAGGTGAGTACTATTTTTCGCACACAGAAGAGCAGTTGAGGAATCGGGCAGTGGGTTGGGCAGATAAAGGGTAATATGAGACCAAGTGGCCAAAAGCAAGGGAAGGTAGGTCTAGAATCTTGGACTCTGCCAACAGTTCACGGAGAGAAGGGATGTCTCTTCACCATTTAATGTCTGGTTTTATGAGACTTCTAGTCTGAGTCAGCTTCTTAACGCATATTTGAATACCTGGCGTAGAAACCACAGCTGGTACCTCTCTCAAGTGTATTCATCCCCTACCTGCTGCAAGGGCTTTGGCTAATACACACACACACACACACACACACACACACACACACACACACAGAGTTCTACTTTAATTGCCTGTTTTTCCCAGTGAAGGAAACTCAAGTCAATAAGATTCCAACTTTGTAGCTTGCAGACTAATGTCTATGATATAGTATATAATTATTTCAATAAGCTATTTCCATAGAGGGCTTTACAACCTGTCCTGAGTGTAAATGAAGGTGATATACAAGTGGAATTAACTGGAAGTTTCTGATCTTAGGGAGACTTTGGATCTGTGTAAGCAACTCCCGTCTCATGTTATCTTCATTAATAAATTCCTTCCCTATTTTCATTTTTTCATGAAGGAAGAACTCTAATAAAGTAGTTTCATTAAGTTCTACATTAAATGTTAATTGAATAGACTAATAATCCAGATGTTACAGGTTTATTTCAAATATATATATCACATCTCTTAATTATAAGTAAAGTAACCATACAGCAACATGACTATTAAGCTTATTTTCTCATTATATGCCAAATGACCTAAACTTTTAAATTGTGATATCTCAGTTTATTCCTCTACATGCATGGAAGACACTTCTGTCTTCCCAAATGACTGTATTCTTTAATTAGGTCTTCATTATTTTGTCAAGACCTTATATATTCTCTATCGTCTTTGGTTTTGCATAGAGCTGCTAGTTTTCTGTTTGTTTGTTTTTAAGTTTACTTATTTATTTTGAAAGAGACAGAGAGAGTGCAAGTGGGAGAGGAACAGAGAGAGGGAGAATCTCAAGCAGGGTCCACGCGGTCAGCACAGAGTCCCATGCGGGGCTCCAACTCACGAATGGTGAGATCCTGACCTGAGTTGAAATAAAGAATTGGATGCTTAATCTATTGAGCCATCCAGGGGCCCCTCTCAGTTTTGTTTAGAGATAAATATATACATCCCAGACACTTGGTTTTTCTCTCCCTTTTATACTCTCTCTCTTCTACTTTGGTACATCCCTGCTTTCCTAGCTAAGAACCTCTTATTAGAATCTTCCCTAGTTTCACCACGAACTTTCTTCCACCCTGGGAATTCATGCAATTGCTTACTTAATTTAGACTCATTTCCTGGTGTTTCCCTGCCCCTCTGTTTCTTCATATTGGTATAGAAACATCATCATCAGAATCAGGGACCAAACCCACCAGTCCTTCTCACAGCAAATGCATTCCTTACACTGACACTCATTGCTTAGGTATATATTTTTTTCTGTTTTCTCTTATTAGGGACGCCATGGGATCTGGCTGGCTTTCTCACTGGTCTGTCAATCCTATTTTTGTTCAATAAACTTATTTTGCTGATAAAATCCATGCATTAATGTGATATCTTCTTTCATGTGGTCTTAAAAATACCATATATCGAATCACCCTCCTCTGAGACATTCTCTTCAACTTTACTTTCAGAGATCCTCACCCTGGAAATGTGTGAGAAAATTAGAGAGACCACAGAAACATTGCCGTGCACAGCTATCAAGGTAATACATTCGTGTGCTTTTAAGCAACCACTGCACGGATAAGAACTTTCTGTGTCATGGGTGTAACTGAAGTGGGGTTAAGGAGAAGATGGAACTCGCCGGAGACTTCAGAGGGACAGTGGAGGAGAGTCCGGGACGATGCCTGAGAAACTACAGGGGCTAATGGCCATTAGGGAAGACTGTGTCTGCAGAGGGGATCAAGAAGAAGTCTTCAGAAATGTGAGGAGGGGGTTGTCCCAGGAGCTGGGGAAGGAGAGCTTTATGAATGGCCAGCAGAATCAGAAGATGCTAAGATATCCACTAGGATGAGTTGGAAAACTGGGCACTCGATTTCAGTTTGACGTCCAGGTACAGGAGGCTGCCAACTTCTTGACATACTGGCCCATATTTTATATTAGTAAATTACTTTATTTGACTGTCTACTATGAATAACTTCAAAGACACTTCAGTGGAGGAAATGGTCTGATGTATTCATCACCTAGATATGACATTGCTATTTGGACCTTCTTTCGCTTTATCTTCTCTTGCTGAAGTATGTAATAAAATTAGTACATCATGTTACGTTTATCCCTCATTTCAGTTTCTGTTTATAACATATAAGGACTCTTCTTTATGCAACCACTATATCATTGTCAAACCCAATAAAACGAACAGTTCTTTATTATAATCAAATACCAAGCCTACAGTCAAAAAGCCATTTTCCCTATTGTCTCAAAAATGACCCTATTCAATGGCTTATTAAACCCATTAAAATTTAATCTTTACAAATTTAAAAATATTTGCACATGAACATTATGTCTAATTGTTTTATTTGCATTCAGATCTCAATAAAATTTGGTACATTTTCCCATTATTGTTTGCCATTTGTATTTCTTTTTCAGCATACTGGATTTCTTATTCTTTGACTTTTTTTTTCTATAACGTGCTTCTGTTTATTAATATTCATGAAAGTTCTTTGAAATATATTTTATTTGTAATTATATAAATGTAAAATATGTGCAAATCATACCTTTAGTTTTTCACTATCTTTTAACAAAATCTATCTTTAGTAGCAATATTTTTTTAGGTTTATTTTATTTTTTGAGAGAGAGAGAGAGCTAGCAGAGGAGGGGCAGTGGGGGGGGGTCAGAGGATCTAAAGCGAGCTCTGTGCTGACAGCATAGAGCCCCATGCGGGACTCAAACTCACGAACCGCGAGATCGTAGACCTGAGCTGGACTTGGGTGCTCAAACAACTGAGCCACCCGGGCGTCTTTGGTATCAATGTTTTTAATAGATACTTCAAATTTAATTTTTTTCTGTTATAAATGCCTTCCCCTTCAAATAAGATGCAAACCAACCACTCCTGGTTTTTTAGAGTTCTTTAAAATACATTATTATATTTAAATTTTTAATTGAACTGCTATTGTAGTATAGAGACAGAAGGATTCAGCATTTTTTTTCTCTTTTCCCAAACATACAGGAGCATGTCATTTGTCTGAAATATTATCCTTATCATCTGTTTATTCCAATATTTATTTAGGGCTGTGTCTGAAATCTTTTAAGTTATTTCATTGATTTTTATGTCTCTTTGAATGCCAGAATAAAAAAAAAATCTCTATGTCGTCTGTTATCTGGTCGGCCTCTTTCTTTCTTGCATATATTTTTAAATTCATTCCTATCAATTTTACTGTATTATTTTCCAAGGCTGTTTCCCTTATTGCTTGACTTTAGTGTCTTTTCTCTCTGTCACCTCTCTCTCCCTGTCCCTCCTCTGATTTAGACACACACACACACGCACACACACACACACACACAGGCACACACACACCACCCCGGATATACACTAATAAACTAATACACCTCTTACAAACTCATTTGAAATGAAATTGTAAAGATTATGGCAGAGAGTACTAGTATCTCTGTAATGTTGACTTTTCTTGCCCAAGACAAGTCAGTTGAGCATTCTGCTTTCTTCAAAGCATTTTTTGATGTTGTTAAGTACAATTTTTAGCCATTCTTCACGTGATACTTTACTTATTAACTTCATTCAGAGTCATCCCATCTTTTCCGGTCACTCGTGTGACAGGAACTTCCCTCATTATACACTGTACATGTTGTTGTTTGTACAAATGAAATACATTGATTTTGCAACCACTCTGTTGGGTTCCTCTTTCTCTCTCTCTCTCTTTTTTCCTTTCATTATATGTTTTCCAGCTTGTATTGGTAACATCTTCAAATAATAATAATTTTGTCGCTTCCAATCATCTCTTATTTCATACTCTTAAATAATTTCTTTGACTGGGATAGCCATGATACCTAAATCATAATGATATTTCTGGGAATTTTTAAATATTCATAAGCATTGTCTGTGTGTGTGCATTTTTGCATGTGTGTGTGTGTTTGTGAATACGAGAGAGAGAGAAGTCATATCAAAATTACACATCTACTTCTATTTCTTTAAGAATGTACCAGCAGAAATGGCTATTGGATATTTTTCCTAAAACACTTTTGTAGCCTTTGCAGTTAATTTAATTAATTTCTATCTTTTTAAAAAATACACCCAAACAGTGGTAGATACCTTCAATGGAATATTTTTCAGCCATAAAAAAAAAAAAAAGAATGAGATCTTGCCATTTGTGACAACATGGATAGGCCTACAGGGTATTCATCTAAGTGAAATAAGTCAGGCAGAGAAAGACACATACAATATGATTTCACTTGTATATGGAATCTGAAGAACAAAGCGAATGAATAAACAAACCAAAAGCAGGAACAGACCCACAAATACAGAGAACAAACTGGAGACTGACTGCCAGAGGGGTGGGAGTGGGGGATGGGCAAAATGGGTGAAGGGGAGCGGGGTGACAGGCATCAAAGTTAAGGCATGAAGAAGTCATGGGGAGGAATGGTACAGAACGGAAAATAGAGTCAAGGGTATTGCAATAGCGTTGCATGCTGACGGATGGTAGCTACGCTTATGGGGAACATAGCATAATATAAACTCAGCGAATCCCTATGTCGTACACCTGAAACTAATGTAACATTGTGCGTCCACTATGGCTCAATGCCAAGGATAAACACTTATAGAAAGAGATAGCTATAGATTTTAGAAGGGCATTTTCTGTAGAATCTTCTCACATCAGTGTCATTTTAACAAGAATCTAAATGTGCAACTCAAAAAAATCCTAGACACCCTACGCTAAGAAGAAACTATCCATAAGGGACAATAATAAAACATTTCCACATACAATACCCCGAAAAAGAATAAAATACTTAGGAATAAACTTAACCAAGGAGGTGAAGACTTATACACTAAAAGCTACAAAACATTTCTGAATGAACTTAAAGCAGACACAGATAAATGGAAAGACATTTAAAAAAAATACACCTAGATTTTACAACTTTGCCTATGGTGTTACATATCTTTTCTCTATTTCGCAAGATCCGATTATTTAACCTTGCTTTTCTACTAATTTGTGACTGGGTTCTCTTTTTAAATCTCTTTCAAAAACCCAGTTGTTATTAGATTTAGAAAATCAGTACCTAATTTTATATATCAAGACTATTTTTTAACACCTATTTACCAAATCATTAATTTGTGTGTGTTTCTTTTTTACTACTAGTTTTCTTTTTTTTTAATTGCATTGTTCTTTTTCTTAATGACTTTGAAAAAAAGTCATTCATTTCCTTCTCTCTTGTTTAATAACGCAAGTGTTTAACACTCTGCAATGTCTTCCTGCAGTTGGAATTCTTGATTTCATATTCAGAGACTTTATTATTGCCCTCTTTGTTGTGTACAGTTGGGATTTTGTTTTTCTCTGCAGTTCAGAAGTTGTTCAAGAGAGAGTTTTAAAATACTCCCAAGTAGACGAGTTGTAAAACTTTTCTAATGATGCCGTTATTTACCAAGGTCATTACATGGCGGTCTATGATATTTCTGCCTAAAACATAACAGAACACTTGGGTCATTTTACTCAGCCCATCTATTCAAATATATTTTGGGTGGCCCTTTCTTGACTAATTTCATATTTTGTATAGACCCTGTGTGTGCCATCATTTCTGTGTGTGCATGTTATTTGTAGGCTACTTTTCTATCTACACTTTTGTTGCCGAAAGCAGCAGAGCTGGGGTAGAAGAAAAGAGAAGATAGGTGATACTTGACAGTTTGGGATATGAACGCTCAATCATCATTGGAAGAGAGATTTTCAAAAGGCATTTTCTGTGTGTGTGTGTGTGTGTGTGTGTGTGTGTGTGTGTTTTAAATGATTAGGGAGTTCTTCCTCTGTGCTCATTCCTGCATTTCTCCTCCCCCCCCCCCCCGGGGCAAAATAAATGGCAAAGTAAGCAATTTTCCCTTTATCCTCTGAGTCGTTGGTTGTCCACACTGGCCCCTGTGTTTTTTTGTTATCTCTTGTTGTTGTTGTTTTTCTAAAGGGGCTTTCAGCTTCTATACATCTGTGTCACAAATGCGGTTCCTTCTCTTCACGTCCTTCTGAAGCTGCCAGTGAGGTGTTTCTGCTTTACTTTGTCTTTAAGGATTTGATCTTCTTGCCTTACTGATTCATTAGGAAAAGGTGAATCATACGTGGTTTTATAATATTGGTACCTTATTAAATTAGGCTGGTATATTTTGCTAGGTTTTGGAGGAGGGGGTGCAAATCTCCTTTCGTGTCATTATTTCCTCCCGTTTTCATAATCTTGTTCTTGGTCATTAAGTGATGACAAAGGCTAATCAAGTAAGCTATAATTTTCATCACGGAAACTAAAGATCCTGTGGTCTTTGAGCGCACCGAAAAGACCCCTGTATACCGAAAAGACAAAGGAAGTCCTTTGTCACAGTGGAGACAGTACAGCATCATCTCTTCAAATTATTGCTCTCTTCTGTCATAACAGAGTGACTATCCACATTATATGACAGCGGCGGGAGAGAACATTATGATAAAGATGTGAAAAATTAATTCAGTAGTAAAGATGTATTGAATCCCAACTATGGGGCACGACATAGGAAATGATGCGCAAAACAGACATCACCATGAGGCAGCTTCCAGTGGGCATGTAGTCCCACAGACTATGGAGCATTGCAATTAAATTAATTGCTAGTGAAAAGACGCATGCGTTGCTAAATGCTATAAATGTTGAGCTTAAATCTCAACTGGAAAATCAGGGAAGGCTACTTAGAGCAAAAAGAAATTGAGCTGAGGCCTAAAGGAATTGATAGAGTTAACTAAAGAGAGAGAGAGACAGAGACAGAGAGAGAGAGACAGAGACAGAGAGAGGGAGGGAAAGATTTTGTGTTAAGGGAGAATGCTTTTAGTAATTCAGGTAAAGGCAAGGGAAGATATGTACAAGGACACTGTGGTGGAGAAAACATATGGCACTGTGGAACTGGGAAAAGTGTCACAGTGGCAAGAATAAAAGATCTGGGGTGTGGGCGGTATAAATTGAAGCCGAAGAGGTGTGCATGGGCCAAATCGTGCAAAACCCAGAAAGCATTTTAAGAAATTTGGACTTGATCCCAAAGCAATGGAAAATGATAAAACAGCTACAAGAAAGAAAGGGAAGAGAGAAATCTTGTTTTTGTTTTTTTTCTATATAACTTTGGCTTTTGAATACAGAAAGGATTGGAAGAATGAAGGCTACATCATTCATCAGAGTAACCTCTCCTTTATCTTTTTTAAAATTTTGTTCAACATTTATTTATTTTTGACAGAGCGAGACAGAGCATGAGCGGGAGAGGGGCATGGGGGGGCGGGGCACAGAATCCGATGTAGGCTCCAGGCATAGAGCCTGATGTGGGGCTCGAACCCACGGACCATGAGATCATGGCCTGAGCCGAGACAGATGCTTAATAGACTGAGCCATGTAGGTGCCCCCACCTTTCCTTTATCTTTTAAATTCCATCTATTCTTTTCAAGACGTGGTTTTTATGATCTTCAGTATTCACCTATTTATGCTGATAAATTCACGTTTTGTTAATACATTGATATTTGATCCCTTCCTCTGATTGATACAGGGATCCTTCATATCAAGTAGGGACAAGGTAGAAAACATTCTAAGACAAAATGTTTTGAGGTTATGCCAGGGTCTTTCTGTTTAATAGGGAGCAGAGTCAAGAGCTATAAAATTGCTTACTGTGGGACACTAGGGAGCAGAAATAATGCCCCAAATTCCAGACTCTTGATTCTTACGTAGGGCACCTAGACCTTACCTCTACTTTAGACGGAAGCCATCTGGACAAGTAAGATGTAACTTAAGACAATTTGGAGTCTATAAACCAATTTTTCAGAAACAACTTGGTTTGGAGTAAAAGAATAAAGATCATTTAGCTAAGTTAACATTACCAAAATGAGAAAGTGTTTAGTCATGTAATACCAACAAGCCCAAGGGAATTAAAACAGGAAAAAGACACCAAATTAAGGAGGAAAGAATATAGACTCTTAAAACAGAATCTTATTAATTCCAAACCTAAGCACCATTTTGTTGGTATAGTTTGAGTGACTGTATTTCACTGTAGATAGTGATGTCACTCTTCTTTAATAAAGGGACTTAATCGATGATAACGTTATAGGCTCTGAAGTCTAAAGTATAGTGATTTTTATATAGCAAGAGCTTACGTGATCTTTTTTGAATGAGTATAGTTATTTCTGAATATTCTGGCCAGACTTTCCAAGAAGTAGTCTAAATTAATGAGCCCTAGTTGTTTGAGAGAAATTAGGCTTTCCGAGAGACAATGGAATAGACATAAATGATCACTTCCCCCTGAAAAATTTATCCACAGATGTACTATAAGGAAATCCCAGACCAGTGCACAAGGGGGAGAATTTCACTGTTGGTGGGTCTGGTAGGCCCCAACTTGAGGGAGTCGCGTTCAATGACATTTATAGATTATTTTTTTGTATACTGTCGTGTATTGTTAAAGCTCTAAAACTTATGAAAATATATCCCCAGAGCCTTGTATCCTGTCACGCCGTTGGTTCTTATTACAAAAATATCATTACCTTTTTTAAATGACTTGATTATTTAAAAAAAATCACGCACTTCAAAGCTCTTGGTGAAACTACTTCTTTAAAAGTGTCATCCATACGTTGTGAGGTATACGGGTAGCCGTGATCAGTGCTCAACTTGGATGCCAGCTCTGGGGACTTGAGAAATTTGCCTAGCATTTGCCTTATAGAAAGATACGTGTCAGTGAAGTGAGAAAAGGAAAAAGGCAAAGAAAAGAAGAATGAGAAGTGAAGAAAAATGACTTATTTTCATCTATTTATAACTTACGTACTCTATTAAAGAGAGAAATACATTAGTGGTGAACACGCTCAAAGGTGGTTCTCAAGATTCCTACCTTCTTAATTATGCCCCGTGAAATTCCTGCCTCCGGACTGTGCTTGGGACCACTGACTTGCTTCTAATCAATAGAATATGGAAAAGGCGACAGCCTCGGATAAGATTTTAACCCATTCTGCCAGGAGACTTTCTTGCAGGCTTTGAGAAGCAAATCGTTATCTTGAGAAGCCCTAATGGCAAGAAACAGACGATGGCCTCTTGCTGACAGCCAACAAGAGACAGAGGATGTCAGGCCACTAGCCCTCAAGGGACTAAATGCTGACAACGACCCCGTGACCTGGGAAGTAGAGTCTTTCCAGCTGAGCTTCAAATGAGACTGCAGCCCCAACCAACCTTGTGGGACCCCGAAGCAGACCCCCCAGTTACACTGTTCCAAGACAGTACCCGATAAACTTACCCAATAAACTAGGAGGTAATAAAGGCTTGTTATTTTCAGCTGCAAAATTTGTGGTGACATCGTTATATAGCTGTATATAATGAATATAACACCCAGTATAACTTCGTAGATTCGTATTTTTAAATATAAAATATTATTTTTCTTAGGCATCAGAGTAGGTTGACTTCCACGGTATTTCATCTGGAAAATGACCAAAAAAATGTATAACTCAAAGGAAAGGGGTTTATGTTATTTAACACATTTTTTGGGTAATTTCTAATATTATGTTTGTTTGGTCTTTCTGGGATAAGCCAAAGGTGGTCATCAGCATTCAATTAAAAGACTACACAGCTTTGGTGTGACGTTGGATCGGATTTTCTAATGTGTTTAAAAATTTTACCGCGAAGTAACATAAGTGAATTTGACTTGAATTATAAAAGCCAGAGAATCGCGTAAGATAAAGGAAAAACACAGGTGCACTCTGTCATGTTTGATTTGTTTGGAGAATATCTTTATTTGGTACTTACTTTGAGTAATGTTTCTGGACATAAAATTTCAGGCGGATGATTATTTGTCCTCATATTTTAGAGATATAATTGGACACTGTTAACCTTTGTTTTGCTTTTGAGGAATCTTTTGTGTCATTCTTATAATCTGATACTTCCTGCCTTTAAGCTTTTCTTTTTCTTCAGTGTTCTACACTTTTCCTAGTAGGAGAGGATTTTTTTTTAAGTTTATTTATTTTGAGAGAGAGAGAGAGATCACAAGCAGGGGAAGGACAGAGAGAGAAGAAGAGAGGGGATCACAAGCAGGCTCCAGGCTGTCAGTGCAGAGCCCAATGTGGGGCTGGAAGCCACAAACGTGAGGCTGGAAGCCACAAACCATGAGATCATGACCCCAACTGAAATCAAGAGTCAGACGCTTAACCTACTGAGCCACCCACCCGGGATTTCTTTGTATTTACCGTGCTTGGGGTCCATTATGCTTTATAAAGCTAAAAACTCGTGCTTTTAATTAATTCTAGAAAAGTGTATCTTTCTCTTTGAATACGCTTTTGTTCCAATTCTCTGCCTTCTCTTATCATGGGACACTCATTATTGTGTGTGTGAAGTTTCTTTTCATATCTTCTCTCATTTCTCTTAAATTCTCTCGTATGTTTTTATTGTTTAATTCTTTCTGTTTCTTTGGCATAATTGCCTCTTCCGCTCCACCGATGATTTTATACTTCTAATAACTCGTATAACTCCTATCTAAATGTTTAAGTGCATGTATGTATGCATGTGGACACATACATACATATATACCTAATTATACAATTATGTAATTTTACGTTGCCCTTTTTCTCCTCTTCCTGAGAGTATTTGATTTCTTACAGTTTTTATTGACTTTTTGACTTCACTCTTTTTGATCATATTTCAACAGATTGTTTAATAAACTAAATCACATGCATAGTATTGTTATACGTATATCTTGACTCTCGTGTCTGTATCTTACCATTGGGATGTGGATCCTGCACCCGAGACAGTCCTGCAGAGCGAGTTACGGACGCGTGGCCACCTCCGCCAGGTGTCCCAGGAGAGTGGCGGCCATGTTTATGGTAGGTTCCTTGTTAAGAGTTTCCAGACCCTACCGGCCCTTTAAATTGGAATTGTAAATCCAGGCAAGGTGACCCAAGTAAATTCTAAGTAGATTTTGGTTTTGGGCAAAACTTCAGCCATCTCCTTTGTGGCTCCCCGCGCCCAGTGAACGTGGTTTATTTGTCCCCTGCGCTCGGACTGCACACCAGACGCCCTGACGTGTCCTGCTTCAAGAGGCAGTCCCAAGTCCGGGGCCATCCCTTGAAACAGCGGACTTTCCCAGGTCCCCTCCCCGACTGTGGAGTGTGGTTTCCTCTTACTCACTGCAGGGAGGCTGCAGGGGTAGACTGTGAAATCACTTTCCTGGTTTTCAGTTCTCTTTATTCCTCCCTCCTCCCTGGCAATTTTCTTTGGAGGCTTACTGAGGCCATATGTACCTTTCAAAAACTATTTGTTATATTTTATCTAACGTTTCTAGCTATTTCTATATAGAACTTGCTCCGAGTATGCACCTTTTCAAGGTGCAGGTGCCAAAGGAACCCAGTCTTGAGGAGGTGCTGCAATGACATTACTAAGGATTCGCATAGGATCTCATATCATCTTTCCTCCACCACAATCTCTTTTGTAAAACGCAATACCTTTTCTGTTTGCATGGTTCTGGGCTCTCAATTAATTTACTGTGAATAATCACTGATCAGCACAGACATAAAAAAGAAACTGACATGGATAAAAAGATGCCCAAGCACATACTATAGTTCTGTTTCTATGCAGTGTAAGGACATGCAAAACCAATCAATGGTTATAGAAGCCAGAATGGAGTTGCCTCTGGGTTTAGGGACTGGGTAGGTTCAAGGGAAACTTCCGGAGTGTAGCGGTGTTTACATCCTGATCACACTGATGTTTACACAGGTGTTTACTTACATCCAAATTTATTGTGCTGTATACTTAAGATTATTATGCTTCATGCTGTGTTTGTTACAGCTTAATTTCTTTATAGCTTATTTTTTTAAAAGATATCCAAGATGTCTTAGATAAACCTCACTCAGAAATTTCAGAGCCATTGGGTTGACCCTAACCCTGCTGTATTTTTTACCTTATTTTAGTTTTTAAATTTTTAACATTTTAAAATGTTATCTCTTCAAGATGGAAGTCCCAACTTTGTAAGAGTTAGTGACCTTTTCTAGAAGGGGAGGTTGGCATTAAGATTCTATATAAATCGATGTTCCTCCTATGCAGGCCGTGACAGACATTACTAATCTATCACAGATTCCTTTCTCCCATTTCTGTGCAGATGCCCTATATTCCTTCTGACCATAGTCAATCTGGCAGCCATTACCAATCAATTAGGGTTGGAGAGTTAGGATAGCTGTATTGGAAATGCCTAGACTGGATAATCTCTAAGGAAAGGCCAGTCTCATATTTGATGTCTGTGAGTGACTTTTTATTTTAATTATTATTTTAGTGAAAGAGAGCAAGTAAGTGGGGGAGGGGGCAGAGAGAAGCTTTTTTAAAAAATTTTTAATGTTTATTTATTATTATTGAGAGACAGAGAGAGACAGAGCATGAGCAGGGGAGGGGCAGAGAGAGGAGGAGACACAGAATCCGAAGCAGGCTCCAGGCTCTCTCTCAGCCATCAGCACAGAGCCCTACTCGAGGCTCGAACTCACAGACCTCGAAATCGTGACCTGAGCCGAAGTTGGATGCTTAACCGACTGAGCCACCCAGGCGCCCCAGAGCAGACAGAATCTTAAGCAGGCTACATGCACAACCTGATCCCACAACCCTGGGATCACAACCTGAGCTGAAATCGAGAGTCAGACCCTCAACCAACTGAGCCACCCAGATACCCCTATGAGTGACTTATTTTGACCAACTATCAGTAAAGAGGCAAGCTTCAGGAGAAAGCGAATATATACTGTTGACCTTTTGTTTTTCAAAGCAAGCCTTACTGTTAATACATTTATGGTGGGTTGTTAATGACCTGTCCTTGCATGAGTTTGTTCTTGAAACTCAAGATCGTACTGGTTTCTCTTCAAATTCAGTCATTTCCAGGATGTTGATTATGCCAGGTTGATCAGTTCCAGTAACGTACAGAAGGTTAGAGAAAAAACTTAACAAAGAACACCACTGGCTCACAATTTATAATAATCTGGGAATAGCGTGATCTACTCCAACCAAGGTTTTCTCCGATTACAGCATCCCTTCTTTGGACTGTTCTCACTAGAAGCTCCATAGTCCAGGTGAAGCATCAGAGGGTCTTTATTATCTACTTAGCAGAAGCAGTCGAGGTAAGGGGGGGGGGAAATTGGCAGAAAGAAGCAATAAAAAGGGAATATTCGTCTCTTGTGCTATGCTTGGTTTGCGATATCATATAACTTAGAAGACTTGAACCTTTGTTAAATAGTGGTTTGAGACCAATCATTGGCTCAGATGCCATGCCAACAAAGACCTCTAAGTGGAATGACACTTCAGAATCAACTGATTTTGTGTTTTGTTCCTTTTTGTGACGTCCATGATTTTCTATTACAAATTATTAATCTTTAAAGAAACATCTTAAATATTTGTTAAGTCTTTATATTACTTTTATCCTTATGCACATCATCTTTTGCAAGAAGCATGTTCACTCAAAGACTGTATTTATTCAGTAATCCATGTTTTGCCAATTTTTAAAAAAGTTTATTTATTTTTGAGAAAGGCAGAGACAGCGCGAGTTGGGGAGGGGTAGAGAGAGAGAGAGTCAAAGAATCCTAAGCAGGCTCCACACTCCTAGCACGGAGCCCGACACGGGGCTTGAATCCACAAAACCATGAGATCATGGCCTGAAGAGTCAGACGCTCAACCGACTGAACCACCCAGGCACCCGTTTTGCCAATTTTTATAAACCACAGAACGTTGTTTTAGTTTGGGGTCCCCTACAAAGGACTTTACTACTGGAGGTTAATTAGGGAAGGGATCCCAAGAAGCAAGAATGACGGAACAGAGAATGAATAAGTAAAGGAACAGAAGTCAGCTATGGTCTGTCATCAGTTTCCTTCCAGTAAGCTAACAGGTCTTGATCCTGCCAGGCCCCCCTGAGGAGCAAGTGGAATGCCTCCCAGGATTGCACACCCAGGATGCAAAGTCCGCCTGGGCATTTACCTACTGGTTACTTTTAGGGCATTAAGGAGTTAATGGACTTCTAGAATAAGCTTCCAAAGCCTGGCCCAGTGGGCACAGAAACATTAGAGAAGGCCCTTGGTAGCATACAGAGAGACCTTGGTACTTGGTCTGTATGCAGCATTGTGAAGGGGGTGGGTCTGAACTTGGACAGAGAAAGACAATTACCGTATGATTTCAGTTCCATGGGGAATCTCAAAAACCAAACAAATGAACGGTCAACCAAACAAACGGCCTCCGATGGAAGGAACAAAGTGGTGGTTGTCAGAGAGGAGGTTAGTTGGGGGCATGGGCAAAAGAGGTGAAGAGGGTTAGGAGTTCTGGGTATAAAACTTCTGTTTTATAACTTCCCGTTATAAAAGGAATGCATGCAGAGATGAACATTACAGCTCAGGGGAGCTAGGCAATGGTGCTGTAATAGAGATGTACGGTGACAGACGGGAGCCACGCTTACCATGTGGAGCATTGCGCCATGTATACAATTGTGGAATCACTCCGCTGTGCACCTGCAACTAAACTAATACTCTAGCGTATCACCTACACTTCAATAATAGAGAAAAATAAATAACAAGGAAAATATGAAAACAGGCAACTGCCCCCGTCGCTGTGGCTGAAATCTGAGCTGGGTTGGGGGGACCATCACACGGGAATGGAGGCGTTGGGCACACACACGTGTGACAGTAGGCAGCTCTCGTTACGAAGACAGAGATGGCGATTCTTCGGAAGGCAACAATCGTCTAGGCAAAAGCAAATGGATCTGATAAGTTGGGGAAATTTACACTGATCATTCAGTTCTCTGTATTATTATTTCCGACGGCGTTTCTGACTCACGCAGCCTGGACTTCCCCGAAGAGCTCCAACTGCAACCGTGCTCAATCCTTCTTCTTCCCCCGGGGAGGGCCAGTTGTTCACCCAGGAATTTCAGCTAAGTGCTAAAAGCGAGCCTCAAACAAAACCACCAGACTGTACTAAGGAGGACATGTGTTTAAACTTCCTGGCAGTAGTTACTTTTTTAAAAGAAGGTACTGGTTAACCCATATACATCTCTACAAGGCAGCATAAAATAGCGAAGTGGGCAAATGTATGTAATATTTAGAGTCAAAGATGAGTACGTTTGCTGTTCCTTTTCTGGAAATGGGAGTGTTTTACATGAGTGTGTGCTTTCTTTGTTTTATTCTCTACACTCCTATTGAAAAAAAAAATAACGTGAGAACACCAGTGCCTGTTTCTGTTTTCAAGGGACTTCAATTTCTTAGAGCAGTTTTATGTTCAGAGTAGAATTGAGAGCAAGGTATAGAGATTTCCTGAACCCGCCCTCTTGCCCCCAGATACACAACACCTCCACGCCACTCATCAGAGGGGTGAATTTGTTGTACTTGATGAAATCACATGGGCACATCATCCGCATCCGCATCCGAAGTGTCTATTTCTCGCTAGGCCTTCCTCTTGGTGTCGTGCCTTCTGTGGGTTTGGACAACTGTGTGGTGACAAGTATCCATCACTATCATATCACAGAGTATTTTTACTGCCCGAAAATTCCTTGTCCCCCGCCGCCAGCCCACAGAAACCACTGATCTTTTTACCATCTCCACAATTCTGCCTCATGAGTACTTGTATAAATTCAAAGTTGTATTTGGCTAGTGAGTGCTCCCTAAACTTTGCATCAAAGTAGTATTCAAGTGGATGGCATTTATATCATTCCATAACATTCCAATTTCCTTTACAAAAATGTGTGAATTGCTACGGTAACTACTTGTGAAATATTATTTCTTTAAAAATAATATGCTATTATTTCTCTCCGTTTAAACTTTTTTTTTTTTAACATGGGCCCACTAGCAATATAAATAAGATTATAATGAGACGGCCATCCCAAATATATTCAACTGAAACTGAAATAATGTAACAAGATTTTTTTTCCTACTGTTACAATAAAGATACAATTTAGAAAACTCGTCTGATGACATTTTTTGAATTTATATCTGACTGATGCTTCTACTTATAAAAGAAATAGCATACAGCACTTTCAATTTTTCGCTTTTTTAATATGCTTTGCGAACAACATTCATTGGCATTTTTTTCTAAGATATCAATCCTTCATGAAATTACTTAGAAACATCTAGATACTCTGTAGATCCTATCAGAGATGCAGACAGTGGGCAGGAGCCCTTACCATAGTATTGTTTATAACAGGAAATGTTTAACTGGGGGTTGGTTACATTTGGAATGACTCACTGACTCCGTAAAATATTCTGCATGCATTGAAATTATGTTTTGAGGAATACTTAATCACATGGAAAGTGATAATGGTATATCTATATATCTATCTATATATCTGTATATCTATATCATCTATCTATATATCTGTATATCTATATCTATATCTGTATCTATCTATATCTATCTGTATATCTATACATATATCATCATGAAAGTGAGATCTTTACTTTGTTAAATGCACAGACATAAGCAAGCAATTGCCGTCATTTGGAGTACGTATCCATATAGTAATTAAAACACTGATATTTAAATTTTAATGTTTTTCTACATTTTCCTTTTTTCATAATTTATAATGATGCAAATATTAATTATTTTAAAAGAAGAGCCGGTTGAACATCCTCATCTAAATTTTAAAAAACGTTTTCTTACTGTTTATTCATTTTTGGGAGACAGAGTGCAAGCAGGGGAGGGGCAGAGGGAGAGGGAGACACAGAATCCGAAGCAAACACCAGGCTCTGAGCTGTCAGCACAGAGCCCGACGTGGGGCTCGAACCCACGAACGGTGAGATCATGACCTGAGCTGAAGTCGAACACTTAACCGAGTGAGCCACCCAGGTGCCCCATAATGAAACTTGGATTTTAAAAACCTGAATGCACTTGACCACGGTGATTCAGTGCCGCCAGGGAAGGTCGCCAAAAAGACGTGACCATCAGCTGACCCACGCGTGGGACCCAGGCACTTAGATGTCCTAGACCCCTCCCCTGTCTTTGGAATGTGGGTTCTGCTTGCCTTTCCTGATCCCAGAGGCAGCTCTAGGGACATGGTCCTGACATAGTGTTGTGGTGTTTAGAACATCGTCAAAAAGACGTGACCACCAGCTGACCCATGCGCGGGACCCAGGCACTTAGATGTTCTAGCCCCCTCCTGCACAGTATATGTGACTGAAGCCCCCTTTATAAACTTTTAAGATTTGGTAGGCAGATAGGGAAAGTCATTTATCTTGCTGCTTCCCAAGACAAGCCTCGGATACAAACAAGTTCCCTTTGCTTATTAAGTCCGCCCCCGACCGACCTGGAGTGGCCAACCTTATTCTTCATCTGTCCCTGCCCTCTGCATTTGGGGGACTAGTGTCAGATTTCACCTAGGAAGCTCCAAGGAGGTTACAAACCAGCACGTGCCCACTGCACCTTAGAGATGCTGAGAATCCGAAAAAAAAAAGAACAAAATGGAGAGAATTACCAGTTTTAATAAACCAGATACTAACTGTAAAATTGTAATTGTAAATGATGAAAGTTTACTTGTCATACTATGAAGGGTCAGCCGTCCCACACAATCCCTGCATATTGGGTCTAAGTAAGCCCTGTGTCTTGGTTCTAGGACTTAAAATATCAAACTGAGTGGTGTTAAACCAAGAGGTTTCTGCTCCTGTTTGTGAGGGAGTTGGGGAGTAAATTTGTGATTTTTTTCCCATTAATTTTTGTATAATATATGCAGACTATGTTGTCTGATTACTGAAAGGAATATTAAGCAAGGCACATTTGTATTATCCAGCAAGCCCTACCACACTCACTGTGCAGTTAAAGTTTCACTCCACCAGTAATGAATGCAGAGAATGAAGTTTCCCCTTTTTTTCAAGTATTTTGTTGGTAAGAGGAAAACCCACGTTGACTGAAATTATTTTAGAATGAAATGAGAAGCACAAAGACTTAGCTGTTCAGAGCATGAGTTTCTGTGATATTATATCCCCTATTTGCATAGGAGCATTCATCCATCCATTTATTTATCCTTCTTTTTTAAGTTTATTTATTTACTTTGAGAGACGGGGCGGGGAGGGGCAGAGAGAGGGAGAGAGAGAATCCCAAGCAGGCTCCACACGGTCAATGCAGAGCCCGATTCCTGAAAGTGATCCCACGAACCACGAGATCACGACCTGAACCGAGATCAAGAGTTGGACGCTTAACCAACTAAGCCACCCAGATGCCCCGACTTATCCTTTTTTAAGGCAAATGGTTTATTTGCACTTGAGAGGCACGGAAACTTGGTTATTCAGTATGGACTCTGCACTGGGTCGCCCGGGCTCAAGTCTATTCTGCACCTTTCTTACTGTGTGATTTTGACCAAGTCACGTACCCTCTTGCCTCCATTTTCTTGTCCGTGAAGAGGAATAAAGCAGTAATTTTTCTCTCATAAAATTATATGTAATACATGGCTGGCTAGATAGATAGATAGATGATAGATAGATAATAGTACATAGCATCACATCATAAGTAACCTAAGTAACCAAGAATATTACTATACGCTCTTTGGGTTTTCTTTTCTATAAAATACAAATGACTAATATCACCTACCTCAGAGTGTTAGTGTTTGTCAAGTCTTGGTGTGGTGATTACCAACTAGCAAAAGCCCGGTGGGTTTATAGAGCACTAATGTGGTCACCATAGTTTTATTTTATATGCAAAGACTGGAAGGAAGGAGTTTCAAAGACTGCTTGAAACGCTGACAGTTCTCGGGTGCTGATACAGGGTGGTTGGCTGAGGGCTGGTCAAGGATCCTCAAGCATTCCAGACACAGAGCTTACTCTGCAAGGGTCGGAGAGCTTCGGCCTCTAAATGTTTGTTTGGACGTTGGGAGTCTGCTGCCGAACATTCTTTTTTAGGGCTGCCTCTGAGCCCGAAAGTCGCATATGTCAGAAGACTGATGACATTCTCTTCTTGTAGAAATAACGATAAACTGGAAAGGCACGGAATTCTCTTTGCAGAATTAACTAGTTTTCATTTGTTCCCACGAGGATGGTTTCGAAGGACTAGTGATGCTTCTCACTCCCCACCCCGGCTTCCCAGGGGGAGGGAGAACTGTGGTCAGATGGGTGGAATGCACCTGAACACTGAGGCCCTTAACTCAAAGGCTGTGTCACCTTCAGGGTTACACTGCTTTCAACCAGAACCCAACTTTGCCTTGGTTGTGCTGGGGCTATCCCTGGGCAGCCACCTGCCTCAGAGGAGAGCCAGATCCCTGCAGGTCCCTTGAAACTGCCCTTAGGTAGTTTAGGTGGATGCTTATTCGGTGGGAGGGTGGGGAACAGGACCTACAGGCCACCTGTCATATACCAGGTATATGCCCGAGTATGTTGTTCATGTTATTGTTCTTGTCAGGTGTAAGTAACTCAGATTCGGGTGTGTATATGCTCGGGGAACTCAGAGCTGCTCTAGCAAGTGAATACTCACCTTGGATCAGCGGCAGGGTACTTGACCTTGGGCAAATCACTCAACTTCTTTGAGCTTCGGTGTCCCCAGAGTGTCTCCACAGAATCTCTGCTTTGCCTTTCTCACACGGCTCTTAGGAGGACCCCACCATCAGTGAGTCTGCTTGATACTTGGGACAGCCGCTTGTTAACACGTTTGGATGGCGATTGTCCTGCATCATCCCAGGCTCTAAAGTTCCTGTTGCCCACCCGCCCCCATCACCCCAAAATAAAAAATAAATATAGAATTGTTTAATGAAAAAAATAAATAAAGTTCCCGTTACCCCATCAGTCACTCGTATTTACGGAGGGTCCGTTGTATGCTTCTGGCTGTGCCGCGACAGGGCACAAGGCAAAGACAGAAGTTGTTTCAACATGGTTTTGTTGTGAGTTGCACACGGAAATTGATGACTCCTTGTGTGTGAATAAGGAAGTCAGTTTAGGGGCGCCTGGGTGGCTCAGTCGGTTAAGCGTCCGACTTTGGCTCAGGTCATGATCTCACGGTTCGTGGGTTCAAAGCCCCACATCGGGCTCTGCGCTGACCGCACAGAGCCAGGAGCCTGCTTCGGATTCTGCATCTCTCTCTCTCTCTGCCCCTCCCTCACTTGTGCTTTCTCTTTCTCTCTCTCTCTCTCTGTCAAAAGTGAATAAATACACAGTAAAAAAAAAAAAAAAAAAAAGGAGGTCAGTTTAACAAAGGGCCAATATAGGGGACATTCCAATACTGATGCTTAAACTCCTGGCCCAGCTGCCCTGAAAATGCATCTATTCTATCAGGGTGGGTCACTTAGGACCATCGCTTAGGACCCCACAGCCCCTGCCCATTTGTCCCAGATTTCCCTTTAACAACAGGTGCATGCAGAACTGAGAGATGGTTTTATTGAATCTTGATGTCATGACTGCAGCTGCTGGACTATAAATCAACTGGAGGCCACTCCGGGACTTTTTTTTTTTTTTTTAATCTAAGTAAGAGGAAATGTCTTAATGCGTTTTAGCTTTTGAACAGATTGAGAGACTGTGAAAACTTCTTCTGCCACTGATTTCAGTATCTCAACTAAGACTCAAAGCCCGTGATTTCTTTGTAGATATCATGTGACCATTAGAGGAGGAATAAAATGAAGTGTAGAACCTGTTAGCATGGGTTAAAGCATGGTAGTCAATTACTGTTTTCGCAGAGGTGTGGATTTCACTCCAATAGTGTCTTTTTTTTTTTTTTTGCCTCTTCCTCTCCTGCTCTCTAACTTTTCTACCATATAACACCAAGAGATGATAATCATTGAAGCTAGTCCGTTTGGAGGCAAAGAAAATCCTCAAACGTCCTGGTTAAACAAAATGCTTTTCATCCGCACTCAACAAGGTGAGAGAACATAAGATGTTACCCTTGGACTCTTGGAACGACGGGTGTGTGTGTGAAGGTTCTTTTCTTCTTTCTCGGGGTGTGTGTGTGTGTGTGTGTGTGCGTGCGTGTCTGTGTGGGCACGCGCGCGTGCGTGTTTCTCTCTTCACCACTGCTGAAATCGTGAGGTTTAATTTGGTGGTTCTATCTCTAGTCTGTAACTAATAAGAAAATTAGCTATGGCTCTGAGGAGCTTTCAAAGACTGGATACGACAATGGAGTATTACACCCTGCCACCATCCAGTCTTTGAGAACGGAAGAAACGGAATTTTAAGTAACTCTTTCAATACCTCCTTTTCAACACATGTTTAATAGTACATGTCCTTTAACCAAAGAACACAGACGGTACAATGAGGTTTTAATTAGATTTCACGTTCAATGCAATTAGTTACAGTTGCGAATGTAAAATCTACAATAGAGCATTAGGAAATAACTTCATCGAGTCACTTCAATTTGTTAGGTCACTGGCCTCTGTGGATTGTAGTGGGCACAGAACAGCTCAAGGTAACGGTAGTGTGAATTCACATTTAAAACATGCCCTGGGTCAACCTTGCGTCTGATTTGCAGGCCCAGAAATGGCCTTTCTCAACTTCCCTGCGAATGAAAAATATGAATAAAGATGAAAATCTCACCGACACTGATAGAAACCCTCATTTCAGAATCTGGAGGGAACATATTGTAATAATGAGGTCAGTTGAGCTGGATTAGAAATTAAAGCGCAGCCACGGACCTCTGAAATGTACCTCGTGAGTAGACTAGTCTTCATAAAAGAGAATTGGGGAGGGGGTGCTTGGCGGAGCAGGAGTTAGAAGGACAACTGACGCATCTCCCACAGTTTTGCCTTGACCCAACGTTCAAAACGTAAATAAGGAAAACTGTATGCCCACTTAGACCTCTTCTGCTCCTACTCTTACTGTGTGTTGCTTTTTGAGATGTCTGAACATTATTTATTTAAAAAACAAAACTGATGTTTATTTATTTTTGAGACAGAGAGAGACAGAGCATGAACGGGGGAGGGGCAGAGAGAGAGGGAGACAGAGAATCCGAAGCAGGCTCCAGGCTCCGAGCTGTCGGCCCAGAGCCCGACGTGGGGCTCGAACTCATGAACTGTGGGATCATGACCGGAGCCGAAGTGGGGTGGATGCTCAACCGACTGAGTCACCCAGGCGCCCTGAATATTGGTTATTTACTATGCCTCAGTAATGCCTCCTACTTCCATGCTCTCATCCTCCCTTTAAAAAAAAAAATCCACGCAAAGCAAGAATCAGGGGGAAATAGGCCTAAGAAGTCGGGTGGGGGTGGTCAGAGAGTTAGGGGCTGTAGCTCCTACAACCCAAGCAGGATGTGCTGACAAGGAAGATCCTACCCGCAGAGCATTCTGGAAACTGTGGTGGTGGCTGTGCTGTAGTTACCTCACAAAAACACAGCAAGAGGAGGTGGGGCGAGGCGATGATTTCACACCCGTCAGTTAGAGACATATGGAAGGAGAAATAGGAAGTACATTTCTAGGAACATACCAGCTCGGATTGCCTGACGGGGAGGGTCCTGGGTCACCGTGTTTCAGAAAGGTCTGTTTGCCCATTCTTACTTAGTAGGAAGAGTTGTGTGACAAAATCTCACGGTCTACCCTGTGTGAAGGGTGGAGAGGAAGGTGATTGATTATGAAGTTCCATGTATTTAAAAATCACCTACACTTCTGCCCATAAAATTCGATTTAATAGCTCAAAGTATACACATTGTCATGATTAACTGTAGGTGCCAGTCAGGCTAGACCATGAGGTGCCCGGATATTTGGTCAGATATTAATTCTGGGTGTTTCTGGGAGGGCGCTTTTGCATGAGATTAACATTCAAATCAGTGGACTTTGAATCAAGTTGATTGCTCGCCATAATGTGGGTGGGCCTCATCTAATCAGCTCTAGGTCTTCGGAGAACAAAATAACCAACCTGCCCCTGAGGAAGAGAGAATTCTCTAGATGACTGCCTTTACATTTCATCTGCAACATTGAATCTTCCTGCCTAATCCTTTGAATTGGAACATCAGTTCTCCCTGGGGTTCCTGTACCCCTGGCTCACCCTACAGATTTCAGACTTAACCAGTCCTTATAATTATGTGAGCCAATTCCTTGTACTAAATCTCTCTCTCTCTCCCCCTCACACACACACACACACACACACACACACACACCCCACCCTGATTAGGTAAGGCCCACCCACATTATAAGCCTCTGTGTGTGTGTATATTTTATATGTATCTCATTGATTCTGTTTCTCCAGAGAACCCTTCCATGCCTTAATGTGCCCTACACATGAATGTGTTAAATAATCTTATGATTAAAATCACACTGTAAAGAATATTGAAGCTCGGAAAACACTCATTATTTGATGTAAATAAAAAGGATGAAAACCAATGCTGTCATACGGTCTTACCATATTGTATAATACTTGTATAGAACACAAAGAGAGTTTGAGGAAACGTAGCAAACGTTAATAACGGTCACCTCTGGTTCTAAGGATTATTGGATAATTTCGTCTTTTCTTTGTATTTGTCCAGATTTCTAAATTCTTTATAGTGAATCTGCGGTGCTCCTTAATCAGTAGGAAAAATGCTAGTACGTTTTAAACCATGTAAGCAGCTTAAACATCAAGTATCACGGTTAAGGTTTTGCTGCACGCAGGAAAGAATAAAGAATCATTCAGTTCCCACGAGAACAAAAACAAAGCATATGTCAAAAAACCGACGTAAGTTTCTTCCAGTGGGTATCCTGTTGAAGCAGATGGTATTTAAGGAAGAAATTGCTGAATCTTAATAGAAGGCAGAGGTACAATTTCCTCCAAAGGTGACATCGTAAAGATGTGACATTCAGGGGCATCCCAGCGCCGTTTGTCAGCACCCCACTCTGTATATATTGGTAGCTGTTCTTTCTACAGAGATTTGTTTTCAGGGAGCCAGATATCCCTAATGTTCAGTTCTTGGTGTTGTGTAAAACACGAGACACTGAAAGAATAAAATTAAAGGGAAAAAAAAAAAAAAAAGGTTTCATGTTTCCTATTGTGGGGTTATGATTTACTCATCTTATTACAGATTAGGAAAACACGGTTTCATGTAAAACTGAGTAGAAATTCCTCCCCGGGCCTGTTCACTCATTCATTGATTACTATTAAAGTAACATCATTGAGCAAAAGCTTAACTCGCATGTGTAATGAACAATGAAGATATAGCTACATATGTCCATGGTTATCCATTCATATGTATTTGTATATATATATATATACATATATATATGTGATATATAGAATATATGTGTAATATATGTGTATATATATCTTTTCTGTTTTCTTTCACCTTCTTTCCTTCTCACCCATGGTTGTGACTATCTCATTCTGACCTCTTCTTTTTATTTTTTAAGTGTATTTATTTATTTATTTATTTATTTTGAGAGAGAGAGAGAACGCGGGTGACGAAAGGGCAGAGAGAGGGAGAGAGAGAATCCCAAGCGGGCTCTGACTGTCAGTGTAGAGCCTGACGCGGAGCTCGAACCCACAAACGGTGAGATCACGACCTGCGCCAAAATCAAAAGTCGAACGCTTCACCCACTGAGCCACCCAGGCATCCCGCGTCCTCCTGACTTCTTTAATCTCCAGTGAAGGGACCCTGTGGGCTGGCACTGGTTTCAGAAGTTTGGCACGTACAGGTTGCTGAGTGTTTTATTTCGCTTGTTTCTTCATGGCTGGGAACATCATAAACAATGAGCTGTTTCTGCTTCCTGTTCCCCCTCCTCCTTTTCACTTTTGAATATCTAGTTTCTAGTATCAGGTGTAAGTCTGGGGTGACCGACCAGGACAACCTCGCATGGTTCCATGAGTCTTCAGCAGCTATGACGTTACTGGGGAATCTTCAGGGTAGTTCTGGGTATTAGGAGCCCGGCTCAGCACAGGGACCTTCCCTCCCCCATTCTCTCCGAGGAAAAACAAAATCTTATTTCTTTTCGAGCCCGGTTGGAGGCGGCTAGAAACAGGAGCTTGGGCACTTGGCCGTCCTGGGTGAGTGCTGATGTTACTAACAAACGGCCTGCGCGACCTTGACCAGACTCCCTTCCAGTCTCTACTTCATTCCTTTTTCTGTAAAGTAGCTTACAGTAGCTTTCTTACGGAGCAAAGATTAGTTGCAAATGAGTGAATGTATGTGAGTAAACCGAATGAAACGGCTGGTTCCAGGGGGGCAAAAACTGACAAATGTTAGCGGTTCTGTATGCTTCAGCCCGACATGTAACTCTCTTAAGAGTGGATAATGCCAATCACTCCATAAATATTAGCTATTCTGGTTATTAGGACCATCATGCAAAACAATGACAAAATATACTGTCATTTAGAGCATCAACGGTGTCTGAATGGATCTGAGGATGTGGGCATTTTACTGGACGGGGGGGTGTGTGGTGGGAGGGACAGCAGCCTTCCGGGAACATATGTCTACCTCCAAATCCCTGGGACTTGCGAACGTTACCCTATTTGGAGAAAGAATCTTTGCAGATGTCATTAGCTTAAGGATCTCGAGATGGGGAGATTATCCTGAATTCTCTGAGTGGACCCTAAATCCGGTGACAAATGTCCATATCAGAATGAGATGAAAGGAAATCTGACAGAAGAGGAGGGGGTCGCGTGGCCACAGGGGCAGAGGGTGGAGTGCAGTGTGACGAAATAAGCGATGCCAACAGCCTAGAGAAATCGAAAGACACAAAGAATGCCTCTCCCCCTAGAGTTTCTGGAAGGAACGCGGCCCTGCCGACACCTTGATTGAGGCCAAGGGATGCTGATTTTGCACCACTGGCCTCCAGAATTGTGAAAGAATAAATATCTGTTGTTTTGAGTCACCAAGGTTGTGGCAGTTTGCTCCAGAAACTCTAGAAAACTAATACAGAGGGCAACTAAATTCTGTGGCCCGAGTCAGATGATCGGGAGAGAATAAGTTCGCCCTCTGAAGTTCTAATCCCTCCGAACCCATCGGGTCTCATTTTCAATTTCATGGATCCAATCGGCTGCTGCTGCGGACCTTCAGGAAAGTCTGTGAAGTTGAAAATTGGCATTCTCCTAAATGCCTGCCAGCGTAATGATACATGGCTATCTCTCCCTGCCCACCAGAAGACAACCCCTGCATGCTCTGTGTGTTGAACAACGCACAGACGGGGGGAAAAATACCCACAAAGTTGAAAAACAATCCTGCAAATATCCCTGCATCCTCTTTGTATCCAGGAAAGTGCTTTCCAGCCAAGCAATCTTATCCAATTGTTCCTTCATTATATAACCATTATTACAGAATAAATTCATATGGAGAAGTGAATTCTGATAGGAACCCGGTTCTACACCGATCCAACTTGATTTTTTTGGTGGTTGTTTGAGACTATTACACCTGAAAACACTCCCTTGTTGACCTCCTAAAGACCTAAAACGTCTGTCAGGTTTTTAGACACAGCTATCAGATACTTTAACCAGAATCTTCTACCTTTTTTTTTTTTTCTATTTAGAAGCATGAATTAATATTTGCCCTGATGTTTAAGGAATATACGAAAAGTATTGTTTTTATACTGACTTTCTATTTCGGGCGCCTGGGTGGCACAGTAGGTTAATTGCCAGACTTTGGCTCAGGTCACGATCTCATGCTTCCCGGGTTCGAACCCCATGACAGGGTCAGTGCTGTGTCGGTTTCTGTATCTCCCTCTCTCTCTGCCCCTCCCAAGCTCATGCTATGTCTCTCTCTCTCTCTCTCTCTCTCCAAAATAAATAAGCATTAAAAAAAAAAACGTATACTGGCTTTCTATTTCAAAGTTCCTAAAGACTAGTTTTAAAGTAAATGATTATTTCGATAATTAAAGGACACAGGGGCTGGTGGAACAAATTGTTTCACTGCCGTGTAAGTAATCACAGGTGGCCAGTCACCTTTGCTATATCGTGTTGATAGCCTATGTAGATGCCTAGGTAGAAATTCCCTTTGTCACATTGACCTCTACTGGATGGAATGTCAAACCAACCCCGCTCAGTACAGAAACTTCTTCCTGTTGCTTAAGGGTTCAGCCTAAAACCCCCAGGGAAATTAAAAAAAAAAATGCAGCAAAGAAAAAGAAAGAGAAACGAAAACATATGGTGATAGTGCAGAACAAAGAAGATTGTAGGGAAGCAAAGAAAAAAAAAAGAAAAAACAGGAACGGGTGAGAGGCAGAAAGTTTGTGGTGTTGAGGAAGAAAACTCACAGCCCCATCAATCTCTAGCAGTCTCTGCTTGGTCACATGGGGACACACGCAGTTGGACAGTTTTCCAGTGAGTTTGAACATTTAATTAAGTGCCAATAACCTTGATCATGTTGGTTATTCTCATTATTTTTAATTTGTTTGTTTGTTTAGAATGCCCGAATTAGTCAGATGCATGTCTGGGCTAATCAGGCCTATGGGCACTTAGCGAATCTCCATTCGGCAGGTATCTGTTTCACTTGGGTTCGCTCTGCAGATTCTAGAAGGGACCCGGCGATGCAAAGTCAGCTGTTTCCGCAAAGTAAGAGATGCCCATGCCCACGGGCTTAATGGCCTAAGTCAGTTATTTAACGATGGATCTGACGACTGGACTTCGAAAAGTCGAGCTCTACCCTTCAAAGATGTATACTCCCTGCCCTCGCTTTCTGGACAGGAAGGTGCTGGGGAATGTGAGATGTACCCTTCCTCATCAAAATTCCTCTGCCAGTGGCTAAAGTTCCCTCTTCCGACTTTGTAGCTGCAAGACAATCAGTGTCATGGGGCTGCCTGTGTTGTGCAGGAAGCCTCTTTTCCTCGTCAGCCCTGGGGACAAGGACAGCGTCAATTCTGTGAGCAACCCCGGTTTCCCTGTCCTCTTCGCCACGTTGAGCAGCAAAGCCCCTCGGACCTGCTTTCTGTGCCATCAAAAGAATCTGTCCAACAGGGCACCTTCTCAGGATTGTTTAAAAGAATAGAAACACCCCCCCCCCAAAAAAAACCCCCACTTCTTCATCTATCACTCCTCTTTGTTTTTTTCTTTCTCCTCGTTTTTTTTCCACCTCAGCATTCTACCTTTGAGAAAGGTATGCTCTATAATGCAGCTTGACTTAAATTATGACCCTGCTGCACCATTTCTTTGAGCTGCTATTTTCCCTGCCTGTTCAAGCTGCTGAGCACAATTGCTACAGCTCAATTATTAAAGAGATGCTAAAAATAGCCCGGTGCAAGGCTGTCGACAAAGAAAAATCATTCAAACACAGCAAGAGACGCCACCTGGGCAGCGAGCTCTCACTGTTATTAGATCCTTAATTCTCCCCACCCTCCCCCCTTTAGGCTTTTCTTTTCTTTTCTTTCAGCAATAATAAAGTAATAGGCAGCTTAAAAGGTCTCCTTTTTGGTACCCACAGGAATTTGCATAAGCTGATGACTGCTTTGCGGCTGCAAAGGCTCCTTAATAAGAAAGGAACTGGCTGGATCCGAGAAACCAGGTTGCATAGCTGCGGGCAGAGGAATTTACAAATAATGCTCTGGCTTTTGCTGTTGTCTGAGTCCCATCCAGTGGGGCCAGCCAGTCCTTCCCAGCGCCCCTCCTGAGATGCAGCCCTTTGAACTGTCGGAATCAAGAGTGTTCCTCCCGTGGCTCATTTTAGAAAACTATTTTCCAACATCAGAAATTAGGAAAACTAGAAATATGAGAAAAGATAGCCCCACATTTTAGGAACTTAAGAGTATTTAGTATTGTCCCCCCCTGCTACAATGTATTATGTGACGGTGCTTAACACAAATGGCTTACCCCCCCCCCCCCCCCCCCCAGCCGTACTTTTCCCATAGATGTATTTTTAAAAGCAGGTTAACTGAATACATTCCTTTTCTCATAGAAAAGAGAGGAGCATTGTAGTCTGATGGCCTGGGAGAGTTGTAAAATCCTCTGTGCGTCAGTTCGCCTGTCTGAAAATGGGGTGTGGCGCCCACTTTTGAGGCCATTGTGAGCATGTAAGGAAAAAAATGTAAAAATGTAAGGGTAGGAGAAAATAAATATTCAAATAAATAATACCAGCTATTTCTGAGTGTAAAGAAAATGTGTTCGTTAATAGAAACTGATGAAAGTCAGGTAACATGAAGGAAAAGAGACTAATCACGGTAACATATGGAAAGCTCTCATCGTTTTCGCCAAGAATCTAGACAGGAACACACATATGCACTCACACTAAAAAAAATAAAATAAAATAAAATAAAATAAAATAAAATAAAATAAAATAAAATAAAAAATAATAATTGATTACGGCTAGATGGTCTACAATGAGAAAAATATCGCTGACAAGAGTTTTATGCAACATTAAGTTCTGGTTTAAATAAATGGATAGAGGCGCCTGACTGGCTCAGTCAGTTAAGCACCTGACTCTTGATTTTGGCTTAGGTCATCATCTCAGGGTTCATGAGACTGAGGCCCATGTCGGCTCTGTGCTGATAACATGAGGCTGCTTGGGATTCTCTCTCTCTCTCTCTCTCTCTCTCTCTCTTTCTGCCCCTCCCCTACTCATTTTCTCTTTCCTTCTCTCTCAAAACAGATAAACATTAAAAAACTAAAAGTAAAAATTAAAACATGGATACATTCTTATCAGTTCTGAGAAAAAAATAATCATGTGTGCCAATATGTTATTGCATTTATGCCAATAAGAAAAAGAAAATCATTCACAGATATTTAGTTCAGATAATTTACCATTATTGTTCTTCTCCTGAAAGTGTTACTTGAAGAAATAGAGTGGCCAAAAAGACTAAATCAAAATAAAGATATTACAAATGGGGAAGACATAAGATTAAAGATAAAAAGGACCCTGAACAACAAAAGCTATAAAAGCAGAATTCCTGTTCTATTATTGGTTAATCGTGCATGATACAATATACAAATCAGACATAATTCCTGAATAAAAACATATAGGAGGCAAAAAAAAAAGAAGAAGAAGAGAAAATAGTGAAACCCTGTATACTTACAATAAATATGGGAAATTGGCAGAGGGAAGTATAATGTGAAAAGTTACAATTTTAAATACATGATCAGTTACTCTTGATGTTTGTGGAAATGCATAGGTATATAGGGTTTTGCTTTTATATGAATTATAACTCCTACGAAAATACAAATAAGATGAATAAATTATTAATCAATAAAGAACATACACATCTCGAGTTAGAGGAAAAATGTAAGAATTTGACAAAGCAAAGAGGCACAAATGAGAATGAAGACATTTAAGATAAGGAGAATAAGATCGTGCCTACTGGCTACCACGGCATTTGTGTGGCAGTAGAGGGGAGGAGAAAATAATTGTCCTCCCCCTTGCTAGGTTCTTGGCTGAGGCCCCTATAACAAAAGACAAACGAACAACAGAAAAGCAGGGCATCCAGGCGGCTCAGTCGGTTAAGCATCGGACTTTGTCTGACTTCGACTTAGGTCACAATCTTGCAGTTCCTGAGTTCCAGCCGTGCGTCAGGCTCTGTGCTCACGGCTCGGAGCCTGGTGCCTGCTTCAGATTCCGTGTCTCCCTTTCTCTCTGCCTCTCCTCTGCTCATGTTCTCTCTCTCTCCCTCTCCCCAAAATAAATAAACATTAAAAACAAAACAATCAGAAAGGCGATCATAAGTTTATTAACATGCGTCCCTCCCGTATACATGGGAGGTACGCAGGGAAAAATGAGAGTCTCCTCAAGGTGCCTTAGAATTCAGGCTTAAACACCTGCTTAATAGGGAAGGGGCAGGGATGTGTGATCTCTGGAGAGAGTCAATGATTTGGAGGAAAGATGAAGGACCCTTGGAAGAACAGATGGGAGGGGTAAGTTTGTGACCCAGTGTGTCCGGATGTGGTGGGGACTTCTAGTCTCCTCTCCTGTAACAAGTGTGAATGCTCCCTGGTCATAGAAACTCCCGGGGAGAGGATCTATGGCATCGAGTCTTTTTGGGGGCTCTGTCTTCAGGAAGATTGGGAGAGTCAGAGAAAGCCTTCTCCTATATTTGCTCTTTCTCAAGGGCCTACAGCTCAGAACGATCAACATATCAAAAGGGCGCATTTTAGGTGGCATGGCCTGGACTTATGTAGCCATATTTTTAGGTGGCATATTCTGCCATCTCTCAGAGTAGAATTTCCAGATGGAAAACAAAGACTTTCAGATTCAGTAAAAAATAAATAAATAAATAAATAAATGAATAAATAAAAAATCAAAATGTCTTCCATATGTAAGAACTATGCCTAAAACAATGTGATACAGAAGAGTTGAAAATCAAAAGAATAAACAACTTTAACTGGGCAAATGATGAAATTCCTTTCCTCTGACCTACCCTTAGAACACAAGTGAAATGGAAACTTGCCAAATGGAGACGTGGTGAGCCCATGTATCTGATCAGTGGAGATGTTAGAACGATAATGCAGATGAGAGTTGTTGGAGCAATATCACACCAGAGTGACTGAATTCGTGACCCATCGATGATTGGACCTCTGCTGTGGATAATGAAATGGCAGTAGCTTGTAGCTGCCCCAGGCCTGTCTGAATGCATCAGCGAGCTGCTGAGGCAACCAGGACTCCAAGGGATGGAATAATCCAGAAGGAAAGAAGGCTAACTTTCGGCACAGCACATTTGCCCTCAAGGAATGTGCCCATTCTTGCTCTGTGGAGATAGAATGTGAGGCTGAGGACAGGAAAGCTACCAAGGGTCACCGAAGTCGGAAGACTTCCAGCAATCCCAAATGCCTGCGAAGCAAAAGCTGCATGTGCAGCTCACCAACACACGCCGTCTGGAGAGGCCGACATCCCAGAGAGAAGGGAAGTGGGAAGGGAGTCCAGTCTTCTTGGACTTCTTTCTCCAGAGAGCTGCTGGTATGTCGGTTTTTCAGGGTGAGAGCCTAAAAGCTGTGGAGACGATGGCTAAGAAACAGCAGAATTTCTTTCCGTAGCCTTGTTGTGCTGAGGATAGCAAAGGTCAAGCGCAGGACTTACCTCACAAAGTCTCTGGTTCTCATTTGGAGTCCCTGATGGATTCAGTTTGGTTAAATCAAGGTAGATTAAGCCTGATCAGTAGTATCGCAACTCTACCCCGATGGAGTGATTTATTCTTATTCTCGCTGCCCTCCGGTTGGCCAAGGGAAGGCTCTCTGAAGGAGGACCCTATCATTTAGAAGTGCTACAACTTTTCATTTGAAATATCCAATAGTCAGGCAAATACCAGGCACAGGAAAGCCCTAAACAGAATTATTACCTTTTATCCCAGAAATCTATTTTTTTATGGCGTTTTAGTCAATTTACATTACAGCCAACTCTAATTGAAATCTTCTGCATTTTTATTCCTGTCACAAAAATGTGTAATTATTCTTATGCAAAAAGTTTCCATTTCAGTTCAAATTGGCATACCTGTATAGCTAGGTCATAAGTAAGCAATTACTTTCTTTAGAGCTCAAGTTTAGGTCGTTTATGTGCAATGTGCTGTAAGTGAGAAAACATAACTTACACCGCCATTTTCAGCTTTGATTCTTTTTTGAATATTTAAACAATACAACTACTCAATTATTGAAATAATTAAAAATGGAGTGAACAAGCATCCCTTTGTTTCAAAAATTACTGACTTAGATTTGGTGGTATAGCAAATCTGTAAATCCCTTCCACAACTCACCCAACAAGCACTGGCAAGGAATACAAGAAAGAACGTGCCTTCCATTTCGATAAACATTTCCACAAAATACTGATTGGTTGCACCATTTCAGGATTTACACTGTTGGATTTTCGTGGCTATGTCCATGATATTTTTCATAGAGTCTGCTGTACAAAACTGAGCACAACAGTTTTAATATGCAGCATACAATGCAATGAAATAATAAGGGAGACTTCCAGTCTCTGACCCAGCATGTAAGAAACTTGGAAGTTGCCACTTTGTCCTAACCATAAGTGAACAGCTGAATGAACTGAGGAATCAACAACTCTTCTTCGATCAGGCAGAGAAGTGAGGTCACAGGGGACAATGCTGCCCCTCAAATGGAGACACGTGACAAGTGAGTAGAGAGAAGGAGAACCTGCCAGGGCAGCCGCGTCTGCCAGAACCAAGGCTGGGTAGTGAAACTTGACCTGTAATTGACCAAATGCTAGAGGCTCAGTGTGGACCGCTCTGAGAGTTAAAAACTGCAGAAGGAAACTTTTACTGGGGACCCCACTCCTTTGTGAGTTTTACCGTCCAGATCTTTCCAAGGTTCTCACAGTGAATATCAGAGAAAATTACCCAGTACTTCCAGCAGGGGGTAGGGGAAGGGGGGCATTTATAAATACACCAGAGGATTATTTTCTTCTTAATAAGGTCTGCTCTCTTTAGAGACTAGTCAACAAGAGCCTAACCAGCTGGGGTTTTATAAGACCCTAACTGACCTGCACAAAGGGAAATACCCAACTCCAGCCCACTCTGGACATCCTCTCCAAGCTGGGGGTGAATTGGGGAGACTGAGAGGTGTGTGAAAAGGTCACAGTCCAGAGGCACAGGTTCACTAAAATACTGAGACTTAATCACAGGCCAATAGAATGTTTCCCATCCCTTCACTTTCTCTGCAATCACGCCAAGTCTGTTTATAGAAGTTTCCTTTATCCAGTGCATCACACTTGGCTATAAAGAAACAATTACAAGCCAGACCAAAAGGCATCAGGACGAGGCTCAGATATGACGGCGATGTTGGAATTATTGGACCAGGAATCTGAAATAATTATGGTTAATTTACTAACTGCAATGGATACAGCTGACAGTAGACAAGGGAAAAAGAGCAATGGGTCAAATAAAACGCTTCAGGAGACATTGAACTTGAAATCAATGAAAACAAACAGACTACCTGTCAAAATTTTGAGATGCGGTGAAAGCAGTGCTTAGAGGGAAATTGATAGCATTAAGTTCATAGATGAAAAAGGAAGAAAGAGCTACAATTAATAACCTACATTATCAACTTATGAAAATAGGAGAAAAAGAGCAATCTAAGCCCAAAGTAAGCAGAAGGAAGTAAATAATAAAAACTAGGGCAGGAATCGATGAAGTTGAAAACAGGAATCCTAACAATAGAAAAATATCCCTGAAACCAAAAGTGGTTTCTTTGAAAAGGTCAAAGACATCAGTCAACTTCTTTTTTTTTTTTTTTTAATTTTTTTAACGTTTATTTATTTTTGAGATAGAGAGAGAGACAGAGCATGAATGGGGGAGGGTCAGAGAGAGGGAGACACAGAATCCAAAACAGGCTCCAGGCTCTGAGCTGTCAGCACAAAGCCTGGCGCGGGGCTCAAATTCACGGACTGCAAGATCATGACCTGAGCCGAAGTCGGCCGCCCAACCGACTGAGCCACCCAGGCGCCCCGACATCAGTCAACTTCTAAAGAGGCTACTAGAAAAAGAGAGAGAGAGAGAGAGGACACAAATTACTAATATCAAAAAATGCAGTAAGGGTCATCACTACTGATACCGTTGGTATTAAAAGGATAATAAAGATTTATGATAAATAACTTATGGCCTCATATATGATAATTCAAATAAAATGGGCTAATTCTTTGACAGAAACAAACTCTCAAAGCTTACGGCAATAAACAGGTAAGTTGAATAGGACTATATTTATTACAGAAATTGATCAGTTATAATAACCTTACAACACATCATGTCCAGATGGTAATTCATTGGTAGTTTCTTCTTAATATTTAAGAAAGAAAATCTACTTGGGGCATCTAGGTGGCTCAGCTGGTACAAGAGTGTGACTCTTGGTTTTGGCTCAGGTCATGAGCCCTGAGCCATGTGAGTTCAAGCCCTATGTCTGGTTCTGTGCTGATAGCATGGAGTGTCCTTGGCATTCTTTCTCTCTCCCCCACTCGCATCGTCTCTCTCAAAATAAAGAAATAAACTTAAAATAATCAATAACACAATAGCAACCTCCTCCAAATTAAATACTTACATGTCAACATAGCAACATATATACAGATTCCAGGTCCTGATAATTATACAACTCTGATGAAATAAATCAAAGAAGATCTAAATACACGTAGATTGGAATAGCTAAGATAGCTAAGATGTCATTTCTCCTCAGTGTTGATCTATAGATTCAACACAGACCTACCGAAAAGACCAGCAGATTATTTTCAGATCATGGCAAGTTGACTCTGAAGTTTTTATGGAAAGGTAAAAGACCTACAATAGCAAATGTAATGCCAAAGTAGCAGAACAAATTTCAAAGGATCATGTTACCTAACTTTAAGACTTACCTTAACACTACAGTAATTGAGATAGCATGGTGAAAGAATGAATACCTAGATCAATGAAACAAAACAGAGAGTCCAGAAATAGGCCTTCACAAATACGGCCAACTAGTCTTAGAGAAAGGAGCAAAAGCAATTCATTGGAGAAAACGTCCTCTTCTCCGTAAAGGGCGCTTCGACATTTGGGTGTACATAAATGAAAAAAATAAGTGAATCTGGACACAAAGCTTGCTCTTTCACAAAATTAAATCAAAGTGGATCCTCGACTCCAAAGTGAAACACAAAACGCGAAAACTTTTAGAACATAGGGTAGAAAATCTAAGTAACATTGGGTTTGGAGATAATTTTTAGTTACACCATCAAAAGCATGATACAAGAAAGAAAAAGCCCGATGAGGTAAAAACATTTTAAAATGAAGATTTCCGCTCTGAGAAAGACAAGATTAGGAGAATGGGAAGACAAGTTACGGACAGAAAAAGAAATGTTTGCCAAACGCAGACTTGATAAAGAGTTTTGACAATGATATTCAAAGAACTGTTAAAATCCAACAATAAGAAACGATCCGATCACAAAATGGGCAAGGCACTGAACAAACACAACAAAAGAGATCTATGGACGGCATAACTGGCAAAGATGTGTGGCGATGGGGACTGTCATTAAATGAGCCGTCCAACCGTGAAAAGTCATGAATGAGCCCTGAATGTGTATTACGAAGTGAAGTAGCCAATCTGAAAAGGCTAGCTAATTTTAAGATGCCAATTTTATGGCATGCTGGAAAGAATAATACGATAAAGATGGTAAACACAGCATTCTTTTTTTTAGGGTGGTGAAATTACTCTGTATGATACTGTAATGGTCCGTGTACTGTACTACGCATGTGTTAAACCCTATGGAATTTTGCAGCACCAAGAATGACTCTTCATTAAATTAATTTAAAGTTTAAAAATGAAATGAAATAAAAAAAAATATGTGTGTGGGTGGGGCGCAGATTCCAGTAGGGAGTACAGATTATGACAAAACAGTCAACCTGTATTACAAATGTATAAAACAATCGCACTGAAAGGCGGCAGGGAGGGGAACGTGAGGACCTCTGTGACTTTGGAAGTGTCCGAAGTCTGTAAGACCAAAGGCAAAGGAAATAGTTCATAATCACTGCCCTGTAGTTGAGAAAGTTGATTCTCATGGGTACAGGAGTTAATTTTGCACTGCTCTACATATACACTGGCATTGAACAATTAATTAAACGGATGGCACATGTTAGAAGCAGGTTTCTTTCACTGTTGGAGTAGTAGTTTACGAACAAGCAAGTGGGAATAGGTGTGGATAATCCTTGTGGTAATATAAACCCAATTTTGGCTAATATGGATATGGATGGCGACAGATAGAAATATTTAGGTATGTGCAAATACACAGGTTAGGATACACACGTATATTTCTTGGCTCTGTCTGCTGAGGAGGCCTGAAAGCAAAGTATCCAGGAGTGATGAATACACCCAGGACTCAGTTCTTGATTTCTGATATCTTTCCTAACTAAAAGGAGCTAAGGCTTCCTAGGAAAATGTCCGATTCTGGGATTGGGGTAAGCGAGGTAAGTATTAAAAAAAGAAAAAAAAGTCCACGGCTGTATGTGAAAAAGGAAACGGAAGCTCACTAAATGAACTTTCAACAGCCAAAGCTAGAAACATCAGAGCAACAAAAAGAAATAGCACAGGATTATAACACAAAGCACAAGATAAATATACACGAGTACATACCGATATAAATAAATAGCCGAATGAATATATGTGGAGAAGAGACAAATCTCCCACGAAGAGGAATTTCAAGCGATTTGGGTAGGCACTCCAACCCGAAGAGGTGGAACTTAAGTATCGTTCCTTCAGTGTCAGCTGTCCAGAGTGACTTACTTCTAAAGAGTACATATAGCAGGGAAAAGGGAAGAAAAAGAACCTTACGATGAAGAAACCTGACAAACACTATCTCAGCCAGATGATGAAAGTTAACATAAGTTGTGATAAGTACGTGCCCTTGATATGATGTGATGAGAATAGCATTTTTCCTCTGGTGCTTTCTTCCCCAGACCCATCACTATACTCTAATTATATGGGCAACATGACACAAATCCTGTGTGCACACAATACCTGACCAGTACTGGTTCTTTTAAACTATCAAGGTCATCCAAAATGAGGAAGGTCTCAGAAAATGTTACAGTCTACGGACCCCTATGGAGACATGAAGACTAAATATAATGTGATGCCCTGGACTGGATTCCGAAAATAGACAGTAGGGAAAGACTAAGGAAATCTGAAAAAGTATGGACTTTTGTTAAAATAAAACAACGAATCCGCACATATGAAGACATTAGAAAATATTTTTCCAGGTAGAAATATAACACGATATTTAGGAGATATATAAGAAATGTAGAAGAATAAAATTAACAAGCTTGGTTAGCAGATATATCAAACTTTCTGCTTTTGAAAGAATTCACATGCTTTTTGAAGCTCCACGGACCATTGAACAGAATTAATTATAGCCAAGGTCTTAAAGAAAAACTCAGCACACTCTAACTTCTCAGCCTGTGGTCCAGACACCACTCAGTAAGTTGCAAAATTCATAGCTGGGGATAACTAAGTCAATTAAACGATCGGAAAATAAAACATACGTATAATGACACAGAACTGCCATGTACTCGTTGCCATATTTCCCCTTCTTGGACACGGGCCAAGACTACATTTCCCAGCCTCTCATGTTGTGCGGTTGTGCCCATGTGACTGAGCTGTGGTCCGGGGGATCGTTGAGAGAAGAAACGTATTTCTTTGTATTTGGGGAATGGACCGCAGTCTCCATTTCTACCCCTTGGAGGCTGGGAAGGAAGGACTGTATGATAATAGATTTGCAGGATGGTAGCAGGTTGGATGTCTGGGCCGCCCACCCTGAATTGGACTGCGATGTGAGGGAGAAAAAAGCCAGGCTTTGTCATTTGAAGAGACTGAAGGACCAGCACTTCCTTCTCACTGTAGCGTTAACTAGGCTATCGTGAAATATCCGCCCCCCCCCATACTCACAAATTCACAAACTCCTGAGAAATTAAGGTAAAATTGAAAAGGCAACTTCAATACAGGTTATTTGAATAGAAGAAGTTAATCATGACACTGTACATCAAAGCAGGTGCTTTAGCGACTATTATTCTTTCCTAAAAAAAAAAATCATAGCTTTCTACGATTTTGTTATTCAAGAGAAATGCACACAGCACGATCAAGTATTTACCCCAATCAGCAAGAATAATATAATAATTCTAAGAGAAACAAGTAAAAGAGAATGAATAAAGATAAAATAGTCATTTCGACGTAGAATAGTAAAACAGGTAATAAAACAGCATTTCTTCTTAAAAACTAATAGAGGAGATAAGCTTTGAGTGAAGAGTTATGAAGTAAAATCAGAAGCAATAACGTAAACTATACTACCGATTAGAAAGGTGGTATAACTTCAGGTGTGAATGAATACTAAACACATATGAAACTCTAAATGACCAAATTTCACTAAATCGAACAAACGTATGTACCTAAACAGAGCAATAACAATTAAATGCGTTTAAAATGGTGCCCCAGGGGCACCTGGGTGGCTCAGTCAGTTGAGCGCCTGACTCCTGATTTCTGTTCAGATCATGGTCTGCTGGTTCCTGAGATAGAGCGCCCCCCCGCCACGTGGAGCCCCACATGAGGCTCCATGCTGGTAGGCGGAGCCTGCTTGGGATCCTCCCTCTCCCTCTCTGCCTCTCCCCTGCCTGCGTTCTCTCTCTCTCAAAATAAATAAATGAAATAAAATGTTGTCCAAAATGTCTAATATTAACTCCCTAAATGATCCTATCCATATAGCATTATCAGTGAATTGTATCAAATAATTTCTTTGCTATTTATATGCTCTGAAACAAAATGATACAATGCTTTCCAATTAATTTTGAAGAAAGAAAAATTTGTTGGTAATAAATCCCATTGCAATAATAATTTTGGTTTTTTTTTTTCTATTGTGACCTTTCCAATCGCCTTCTGATGTATATGACAACCTTGTATACATTTATTGAAGGAAAAATTTTTAAAAACCGAGAATTCTTTAACCAAGGAATTAATATGACTTATTAAAATACTGTACCAATTTTAAGAAGCAAAGATTATCATAGTATTTTTAGGCTATGATCTAATCTCATTTTACTGATATATTAATAAGGCAGCAATATTATAATATATTGAAATGAAAAACACAATCTTTATGATAGATTTAAAAATGCATTTGATGGTATTTAATATATGTATCTTATAATTACAATTTTTATTATAACAGAAATAGCATATTACTTGTGCATTCTATCTCAAACGAATAGTTGATATTTAACTTAGAAGTAAAATCATTGATGCATTTCCAATAAAGTCAGAAATAAAAATAAAACACTAGAACTGTAACTTGACATTGATCTAGGTCTTATTGGCTGGAACATTGGAATCAGACAAGATTATGTTATAAATCATTTAAATTGTCATGTGATTTTATTAAACGGGAGCCAAGTATTTAGTGTAGAGCCTGGCACATAATATATGCACAATAAATAATAGTTACGAGGAGTAGTGTTTCATTAAAAGGTAAAGAGAATAAACTGCAAAAGTCTTTGAATGAATAAAATACTTCAACAAGAGCACAGTTTAAATAATGACCTACAAACATGAAGAGCTTGTAAGAATATTAGATGTGGATGGGTTGGGGAAAGGTCCCAGTCATTATGGAAATTAAAAAAATAAAATGCTGGGGCGCCTGGGTGGCGCAGTCGGTTAAGCGTCCGACTTCAGCCAGGTCACGATCTCGCGGTCCGTGAGTTCGAGCCCCGCGTCGGGCTCTGGGCTGATGGCTCAGAGCCTGGAGCCTGTTTCTGATTCTGTGTCTCCCTCTCTCTCTGCCCCTCCCCCGTTCATGCTCTGTCTCTCTCTGTCCCAAAAATAAATAAACGTTGAAAAAAAAAAAAATAAAATGCTTAGCATAACAATAATTTTACAGGACCTCTTTGTAAACAGCAGCTCATTATTTGATCAATGGAAATTTTTTTCATAAAAATACATGCTTCTCATGTCCTTGGATGCATAGATTCCATACAGCTTAGATTTCTTTAATTAATTAATTGCTTTTTTATTTTAGAGAGAGAGAGTGAGCTGGCGAGCGTGGCAGAGTGGGAACGAGAGAGAGAGAGAGAGAGAGAGAAAGAGAGAGAGAGAGAATCTTAAGCAGGCTCCCTGCTCACAGCCAGAGCCCAACAGGGGGATCAATCCCACAACCCTGAGATCATGACCTGAGCTGAAACCAAGAGTTGGATGCTCAACCGACTGAGCCACCCAAGCGTCCTAGATGTTAATTCTATCCAGATTCATTCTACTGAAAATTCTATTGGGAACACATTAGCAGCTTGAAAAATTATTCTGTAGTTCATCTTTAGGAAAAAAAAGTAATGACAGAGGAAATTGATAACTTTGTGAATACAAAAAAAAAAAAGACTGAGGGCAGAATTTGGTACAGAAAAAGATAAACAGAGCAGTGAAAGTGACTATGCAATTGAGAAATAGATCCAAGAACTTATTGTAACAACTTATTATGTTATACAATTGGAATTTCAAGCAATGGTTAAAATAATTAATTCAATAAATTGTGTTTGGACAAGTGAGGAGGTATGTTAGAATTCTATCTAACATCAAATTAAATACAGATGTATTAATATCCAATTGCAATAAAATACATTTATAAAAATATGAACGCAGGGATATAATTTTGGGTTGCTGAAGGTATTTCATATTATGACAGTAGGCTCTGAAGCTGTAATATAAAATACTGATGGATTTTATTACCTAAAAACTACCATATTTCTCTTAATATAAAATAGCTATGAACAAAATTAAAAAGCAAGTGACAAAAGGAAAGGTATTTTTAACAAAGGAGGGCCAATTTCGGAGAGAGATTATATGATCCATATATAATATACACACATATAAGATATATACATTTATTTGAAAAAACAGGACTCTAGTGGAAAAATGGTAAAAAAGATTTGCAGGAGCATTTAACCAAAAATAATTGTAAATGTCTGTTAAACCGAATGATATTTTCTCATTTACAATAATTTAAAAAGTAAGACTTTGGAGAACAAAACTACTTCATGTTCAATTTTGAGTTTTGGCTAAGGTACAACTTTTTTTTTTAAGATACAACTATTGATTAACCACCAGTGCCGGAGATGGTTCGGGTGATGCATAGCCTGACATAAATTACAGTTATGGGTCCGTGCAAATTTAGTAGAAGGCAATTGGACGAAATGTAATAGAAGCCTTAAAAATTCATATTCCCTTTAATCTGAAAATTCCTCTTGTGTGCTTACTTCATTAAACGATGAATCAAAGCAGTCGGAGAAAGACAGTATAAAATAACAAGGGGGAATTCCTTAAAGTAAAAGTAAATACTGGATAAGAGAAACATGTTGAAGAATGTAATCAAACATAAGGAGCTTTAAGACAATTAATTGTGGGGCGCCTGGCTGGCTCAGTTGGTTACGGGTCTGATCACGATCTCAGCTGAGGTCTTGATCTCATGGTTGTGAGCTCAAGCCCCTGGGCTGGGCATGAAACCTACTTAAAAATAATAAATAAGTAAGTAAGAAAATAAATAAATAAATAAATAAATAAATAAATAAATAAAACAATTAATTGTTTCATGGTTTAAACCATGATTTAAAACATCAAAACTGCTACTAGTTCATTATATTTTTACACAAAGCCATATGCTGGTACAGAAAAACATCTATTTTTCTCTGTATAGTTCTATGGAAAAAGAAAATAAAAGTAAAATTGCATTTTCTCATGCGCGTATTCATATAAACTATGAAAGAATATATGTACCAAACGAATGTATTTATGCATGATACTGGGATTGGGCTGGACATATACGTTTGTTTTTCTGTTGTTTCTGCCCATCGGGTTTTTTTTTCCAATTTTTACCCCCAAAGTTAATTATAAAATACAATTAGGGGCACCTGGGTGGCTCAGTGGGTTAAGTGTCCGACTTCGGCTCAGGGTTGGAGCCCCGCGTCGGGCTCTGTGCGGACAGCTCGGAGCCTGGAGCCTGCTTCGGATTCTGCCTCTCCCTCTCTCTGACCCTACCCCGCTTGTGCTCTGTCTCTGCCTCTGTCTCTCAAAACAGTACAAAACAGAACAAAAACCAACATTAAGACAATTTTAAATGCAATTAATAGAAACAAAGTTTAAAGTAGCAAAGCCTCATTTCAGAGCGATGAGCAAAAACCCTCCATGTCGAGAATTGTCGCTTTCAGGTTTATACTGTTCAGTGCGAGTACCCTTAAGCTGGCAATCGCCTTGCAGTGACATCCGGACACCTGATTTAACGAACTGAAATGGAAGACAAGCGCCCTTAAGCTCATCTACCTTCAGAACCCTCAGAGCCACCAACATCTAGGAGCCTGAGGATTTTCTACTCTATGGGCTGAGTACCCCAGAAACAAGCATAAGGGCTAAAATAACTCCAAGCATAACGTCACTGTGGTAGCCAGTATCCATATGCATCCAGGAAGATACATTCTCACTGGTTCCACACATTTCACGCTAGTATCTGGTGTGAACATTTTTAAGAATTTCGCTTCCTCAGCCGATAGCTATGGTCTTCAGTGCGGTTGCTGAGTCCCGTCCTAGCTTTATAATATATTGTGAAATCAATATAAATCAAGCAGAACATCATTCTCAGGAAGCAAACGTCCCCGTCTCTGCTCCAAATTTGAAGTTTTCTGACTTCTCTGTCTCTACAGTTTCCAGTTGAAAATTCCCTCTGCTATCACTTTTCTTTATTCTCTGAGTCTGTGATTTAATCCTACTGGCCACCAAGGACAGGATGAAGGCAAGAGTAGAGAATGGCAGGTAATTGGGAGAGAAGGAAAAAGAAACCGAAGGCACATCATCTTGTTATTTATACTTCAGCCTCCTGCTATGGGACACTGACTGAAATGCTTCCAGGTGAAGGATGCAGGGGACAAAGAAAATCGCCACATCACAACACAAGCTTCTGTAACTCGTTGGGATTCCTCACGATCCTCACAAACCATCCAGGCAGCAAAGCCTCAGAGGAAATGTGCCTTCAGAACAAGGTACAGAAGACCTGATGGGTGTCGAGCCACAAACTCTAGGCTTCAGACCATCCTAGTTCATACTCCTCAATCTTTTCCAGCATGTAGCTAAACATCCGATTCAATATGTATAATTATCAATAAGGTGTCAGCGTTAAGACCGAGGCGTAGACATTGACATCTAAAGAATCAGAAGGAGGAAAAGAAGATGAACAAAAACAAAAAGGAAAGCGTACGCTGGGAGAATTCTTACTCCGGGAGAGAAAAGAGTTGAAATAGTTTTCGAGGGTGCCGGAAAAAATAATGAAAGCACGTTTTCTCTGAAATGGAGATAAAACGCGAGATGTTGATGAATTCAAATAAGATAACAAGACAACCAAAGGTGATCGAAATGAACTCAACAAGATCAGGAAAGCGGTGGAAGGGAAAAGTAAAGCCACCAGCAAGATGAAATCCACATGAGAAGAAAGGTAACCGGGAAACCAGACTGTCACCGTGGCCAGGTACCTGTTAGAAAATTTTAAGTCACCCAAAGTAAGAAATAAAGAGGGAGAGAGAGCGGGTGGGGGGAGAGAGAATGAACAGACAAGAATGATAAGGAGAGAGACCAAGAAGAAAACCCAGCATACATGACATTATTCCTGGAAATAAAAATCAAAGAAATGGAAACATCAAAATTAAAAAGACAGTACTTTCATGATAAAGATCTACATCCGCACATCAAAGAAGAACACGATTTCCCAACAGTAACTAGCATCAAAACACAAAGTGGGACACAGGAATTTGTAACCAACCAAGTCATGCTTCCATCACAGCAACGACAATCTGACAAGGTCAGATACAAAGGTTTAGGGAACATGCTGTTGGTGAGCCTTTCTTGAATAATAACAATGCAAAAAAACCTGTAAAACGAGGTCGATACAATTGAAAGATGAATAAACATAACGAATTCAAAAATGTCAAAGTCATGGTAAAAGAAAGAGCAGGGTGAAGTAATCCATTTAAATATTAAAGCAAAGCTAACTTATTCTGTGAATGCGAGCAGATAACAAATGTAAATTATATCTCGAGATATATATATATATCTCGAGATATATATATATATACATATATGTGTGTATATATATACATATATATATATATATATATATATATATATATATATATCGTGAGGCTTTTAAAGTAATAATATCCCTAGCCAAAAAGGAGAAAAGGATAGCAGAGGGCAGTTTAAGAGTGTTTAATTCCTTGTTGTTATTATTATTAGGGGAATCAAGAAATCTTTTAGCTTTAAAACAAAACAAAACAAGAAAAAGAGACTGACCCTAAATTCCATATTTTGCTTAAAGTATTATCATTGAAATTAAAAGGTAAAATTAGGAAAAACATGCATTTGAATTTCGACAATCCCGTAGTTTTTGAAATCTAGATTTTATTTTTATACAAAAATGCATGTGCAGAATATGTAAAATTTGTTCTAAAAGGTACATATAATAAAAAAAAATAGCATTTCCCTATCCAGGTCAGATTCACACCTTTCTGGACTCTGGAAGTCACCACTTTTAACTGTTTTCCCATCCATTTTTAACTTCTATAGTTCCACAAAGCATAATCTTTTTTTGTTTGTTTGTTTGTTTCACATATTTTCTTCATCCTAATATAAAAAAATTAGAATTTAGCTTTATGGATTGTTTTTCACACATAAAATTTTTTCCTTTCAAATTCTCAGTAGTATGCCAAAATGTAGATATTGCCTTAGTTTTGTTTTTGTTTTTAATTAAAAAAATTTTTTTTAATGTTTATTTTTGAGAGAGAAAGAGAGACAGAGCATGAACAGGAGAGGGGCAGAGAGAGAGAGGGAGACATAGAATCTGAACCAGGCTCCGAGCTGTCAGCACAGAGCCCGACGTGGGGTTGGACTCACGAGCCGTGGGATCACAACCTGAACCGAAGTTGAATGCTTAGCCGACTGAGCCACCCAGGTGCCCGGATATTGTCTTAGTTTTTTATTAAATCATTGTACAAATTATTTTCTATTATTTAAAAAAAAATTTTTTTTTTTCAACGTTTATTTATTTTTGGGACAGAGAGAGACAGAGCATGAACGGGGGAGGGGCAGAGAGAGAGGGAGACACAGAATCGGAAACAGGCTCCAGGCTCTGAGCCATCAGCCCAGAGCCCGACGCGGGGCTCGAACTCACGGACCGCAAGATCGTGACCTGGCTGAAGTCGGACGCTTAACCGACTGCGCCACCCAGGCGCCCCTATTTTCTATTATTAATATCATTTACAGCTGAACCAGGTGGTAATGTTCTGACACATCCCCACCTTCCCAAACTCCCCTGCGTATTTATCATTGATCAATCCCATGTGATCCACTTGCTTTCGGTATTTGCTCTACAACTCACCTTGTGGGATGTTCTCTTACAGAAATTTCAGAAACTCCCTCTCCAGTCTTAGATTCTGAAAACCATATTTCTAAGTTACATAAACTCCTGTGTCTTGATTCTTTCATTTTGGTAGAGTAATCTTCCGTTAAGTCCTAGGTAGTGGGTGCATGAAAGGAAAAATGTGAGGCTTTTGACATATTGATAGTTTGGTGAGGTATGCAATTCTAAGATCTAAATCAGTTCCTCTGAATTTGAAGTATTACTTTATTGATTTTTAAAATTACCTCTCATTCGCTATTGTTTTTATTCTTGTGTTCTTTCTGCCTGAAAGTTTATGACCATTTTGTCTACATAGTGTAGTTTTAGTGATCTTTCAAGACACAGTAGAGTTAAAAATATTTAATCTGTCATATTTGGTTTATATCATCTTTGATCAATTTCTAGTAAAACCGATATATTCTTCAAATAATTTCTGGTGAAGTTTCATGAACATTTGCAGAAATTCATGTATATGATTCCATTTTGAACAATGTATCTATATATCCCCTTTTTTCTGTATGCAAATTATAATGTCTGCAGTGATGTTCACCAAAACCGGAGAGCAAATATGTCCGTGTGATGGAATTTCGTGTGACGGTTTCTTATCTTTGTACCTTTGGTTGGCTCAATATTTTAATGTATGCATACCGTTTTTCCAGGAACAGTACAGGTTCTTCAAATTACTCCATCAGAGAGAAGTATACATTTGTTTGAACCATTCAAGCAAATAATTCAGTTGACCAAGGAGAGACAATTTGTTTTTATTGTTACCTTCAATCGGTTATCCAAGTTGTCCTAAATTCAAAAGACAGCCTCTGACTTTTTAGTGCTATAAGAAAAGAAACATCATGATATTATAAAATATGGACTTAAATCTAGCAGCTCTCAATAAGTCTCAGACATAAGTGTTGTAAACTTTAACCATTAAAATTATATCTATTACATCTCTATCTATCTATCTATCTATCTATCTACCATCTATCTATCTATTTATCATCTATCTATCTTCTATCTGTCTATCATCTATCTATCAGTGAGGGAAGTCAGGGAAAAAGCAGTATGCATTCTATCCTGGCAGCTGGAGGGGCTGGGAGTGGGGAAGAATTCCTTTCACCCATCTGGATAGAGTTCAAACTTACACTCTTACTTTCTGGGAGAGTAAGCCTTTATTGTGGATGTGTCTCACAATGATTATTCTTCATCACTGCCAGGGCCGTAGAGAATTTTTCTTTCTTCTTCCGGAGGACCTGGAATTCATGAAGGGAAAGCCCCCAGTTGTGTGGAGGGCCTCCCAACACTCCCTCCCCAGGAGTTTATCTCTCTCACTCTGTTCCACACGCAGCCTTCATCAGTTCATCAGAATTACCATTGTGGGGCCTGGGTGGCTCAGTCAGTTAAGTGTCTGACTCTTGATTTCGGCTCAGGTCATGATCTCATGGTTTGTGAGTTTGAGCCCCACATCAGGCTCTGTGCTGACAGTGTGGAGCCTGCTTGGGATTCTCTCTCTCTCTCTCTCTCTCTCTCTCTCTCTCTCTGTTCCCCTTCCACTTGTGCTCTCTCTCTAAATAAATAAATAAATAAACTTAAAAAAATTTACCATTGAAGAGCTCTTTTTTAAAAAAAAATTTTTTTTAACGTTTTATTTATTTTTGAGACAGAGAGAGAGGGGGAGGTGCAGAGAGAGAGGGAGACACAGAATCGGAAGCAGGCTCCAGGCTCCGAGCCATCAGCCCAGAGCCCGACGCGGGGCTCGAACTCACGGACCGCGAGATCGTGACCTGGCTGAAGTCGGACGCTCAACTGACTGAGCCACCCAGGTGCCCCTGAAGAGCTCTTAATCAGTTTGTGACTTGAGTAGCTTCACCTCTAGTTAAACAGGTCTCGGTGCTGTATCTCTCTGGGTGTACCTGTCTTTCCACATTTGGGGGTGGCAATTTAACTTTTGACTTTAGTTTTCTAATGGGCCCAAGAAAGATCTGAGGACAAGAGTGACAACTTCCAAGCTCTTTACCTGTGGGTACTGACGTAGCCCATTATGTACCAAGAGGAAAATAACTATTTTTCTTCCTTCCTTCCTTCCTTCCTTCCTTCCTTCCTTCCTTCCTTCCATTTTATTACTTCTTTCTTTTATTTACTTTTTGAAGGTCAATGCCGAAATTTTTCTATATTTTTAGAGTTTGTGATTCACTCTAATCTCAAATGGAGCCATAATCCAAAAATCAATAAGAAATAAACCAAAAAGATTGTACCTTATCAAGTCTGGTAGATAAAATTAGGTCTGTTATTTTGGTCTTTTGATCCAAGTAGATTGAGTTAAAAAAAAAAAAATAACAGGTCAGAAAGAAGTGTCTTAAGGACAGGGAAGATTTTAATGTAAGATATATACATCTACTTGCACATGTGAAACGAACCAAATCAAGGCCTGCTACATTCACTTAGCCACCTCATAGAATATTTGACTCCTGGATCCATGAGTTTGTAACACAAGGAAGAGTCAATCAATCAAATACTTTACACATTGGCCAAACTCCAGGTTCCTGCATAGCCCTGTGGTTTACATTGGGGATAAATCTAGATGTCTTTACATTTGTGTTAAGTCTACGGTTCGTCTCTCCTTAACAGTTCTCTTGCTTCTTCATTTCTATTCTCTTGCTCCTTACGTTTTACTTATGTAACTTCATGCACCTAGTCTTTATTGCTGAATTATTTTTAAATGTTGTTCACTTCGTAGTCTACTAGGAAGATTGATTTTCCCATTACTACACAGTAAGCAACTGGCATGGGGATCATCAAATTTCTTGATTTTATCCTTACTTGTTTCTTCTGTTACTCATTTACACATTGATGTCTCAAATATTTATTGAGAATTGACTGCAGCTTGGAAATACAGAGGCCGTGAGACAAATGTTGTCTCTGGCGTTATAGAAAATCATAAAAATTAAAAATTATAAAAAATATACTGTTAGATTTTACAATTTATTACAAATACAAAGGTGCTCACTAACTCATCTAAGTCTATAGTTTAGATATGGAATTATGTGGGAGGCAGTGGTATAAAATTAACCCCAAACCCAATTTTCAGCCTTAGTGAAGGGATCTGTTCCTCATCTTTGAATTCTGCTTCATACATGTTTTCTTGTTCAAGATCCTCTTGCTTTTTGGTCTATTTTTGTCTCTATGTAAATAAGCCAGTCACTCTCCTTGCAAAAAAACCCCAAAAACCAAAACCCAAAAACAAACCAAAAACAAAAAACAAAAAAAAAACCGTAGCTGGTATGTCAATTATAGTTGCAAGGAACATACAAATGATATTGGGAAGGGGAGAATATTCATCTTAAAAATATTGAAATAGAACAGATGAGCACAATACGTCTCTCCATCCATTTTTTTCTCTCAATACCGTTATTTCCAAAATCAATTGTGGTACCATTTTATGTATCTCTAGATGAAATTTAAGGTTTAATATAATTAAACCTTAATTTTCCTTTCCTATAATGCATTTATTACATTTTTATTCCAAGGTTAGGCTGGTCTCGTTAAACAAACTGGTCAGTATTTGCCTTTTTTCTCTAGAAGAGTTTGTATGAGACAGATGACTTAAATGTTTGATAAAGTCCGCCAGTGACATTTGGGGGCCTGCAACTGGTGTTTTACTTTTTATGTCTGGGTATCTTAAGAAACATTTCTTTAACCTTGAAATTCAGTAGACCTTTATATCATATTTCATTTTTGTCTCTCTTAGGCTGATAATCCCTGTGATACGGCCTCCAGCAGAGTTTCAAAACAGTCATGTTCACCATCTAATAGATAAAATGGGAACAAAGTCTCCCAATTAGGTGCTCTCCTGCAACCTTGCCGTGTACTTGGAAACGTCAGGATTGAGGTGTCGTAAAGGATACCTTTGCACCTACACACAGATGCACCACACACACACACGCACGTGCGAGGTTCAGTACGAGTAGGGGTTCAAAAACCAACTGGGAGAATAGTGTATTTACGGACAGTGGGCGAGAATCTTTTCTTTTCCCTCAGGTTAAATATTTGGGGATATAGGAAACCTGAACAAGAGAAATTCTCCCTCCCTTTCATTTAAATTTTATTTAAGTCCTCTTTACTCTGATGGAAACACTGAGAATACCTCCCTCGCATCCCAAAAGGCAGGGAGCCACAAGAAGGTATCTATTTCTGACCTTCTTACATCACACCCTTTCTCATTTTTCTCACCAGACTTGCTGTGCAAACCTGCTCTCTCTTCTTTCAAATCCATCCTTTTTTTTAGGCAAAAAGGCATACACAACACAGAAAGAGGGTAAGGAGTCTTGATAAGGTGGCAATTTGCAATGTTGGCCCAAGTCCCAGTTGGAGTCAGTGATGCAATGTACGAGCTGATCACAGTTCTAGAGCGGAAAGAGAAGGTTTCTTATTTTGTTTTTGTTTTTGTTTTTTTTAAAGGTGGCAGTTTCAGAGTTCACACTCCTGGAAGTGTCTGGGTGCTCTTGCCAGTTATCTTATTTATTCAAAGGATTTTGCAAAGAGAAAAATCTAAATTGGTTCTTAAAGCAGTATGAGGTGCTTACACGTCAGCATTTTAATTTCTCTGTGTGCTTGCTATGGGTATTGAAAACAAGTATAACACGTTAACTCAATTCTCTTTCTTCCTCCTCTCTCTTGAAGGAATTGGAGACAGTCTTAAATCAATTACTGTGTCTAAAATCCAGACCTAGATTGTACTGGGGCGTTTAATACTATGACATAAACTGTCAGAGAGCTAGATAAAGATTGATGAAGGAAAGACTTAAGAGAGTCCTCTAAGTGTTGATTTATATCAATGTGTTTGCCTTGTGGCCTGGAGCATTTCCTTGCGTGCAGGAGACAACCAGAGATGCACAAAGTTGTCTGTCTTCATGACACGGAAGCTCTAGATACAGACCAGGCCATCAATCAGTTGATTAACAGGTATTTGTTGAGTGCCTACTAAGGGCTAAAAAGACTATCCATTCCGCTGTTGGCTATTATTTCACATATATCACTTACTCTTTAAAATGGTGAACACTTCGTTTTTTTCCCCCGACAGAGGAAATTTTGGTTTGTTTTAGAATACTTTAACTTTAAATCTAGCTAACCCCCCGGTATGGCTGTTAAAACTATAATCTGAGATCTGTATAAGACTGTCATCTAAAACTCATAAGTAACCGAATTAAAACAAGTTCTATTGGCCTTCTCAGATATTATTAAAATATAACCAAGTATTTATCTTTTTAAAAAAATGTGTGTTTATTTACTGTGAGAGAGAGAGAAAGAGAGAGAAAATGTGTGCCTGTGAGCGGGGGAGGGGTGGAGAGAGGGAGAGAGAATCCCAATCAGGTTCTACACCCAGCATGGAGCCCAGTGCAGGGCTCGATCTCATGACCATGAGATCAAGACTGGAGCCTATCTCAAAAGTTGGATGCATAAACAACTAGGCGACCCAGGCACCCCAACCAAATATTTATTGTAATTAAGACTATTTAGTAAAGTGGATACAGCAAAACTTGTTTACCCTTCCACTGGCTTCAAAGGGAAAATTTTTTTGACCACTTTTTTTAAATTTACATTTTAGTTAGTTAACATACACTGCAATATGGGCTTCAAGAGTAGAATTCAGTGATTCATCACTTACATAGAACACCCAGTGTTCATCCCAACAAGTGCCCTCCTTAGTACCCAGCACCCACCTAGCCCATCTCCCATCCCCCTCCCTCCATCAACCCTCAGTTTGTTCTGTATCATTAAGAGTCTCTTGTTTCCCTCTCTTCTCTTTCCCTCTTCCCATATGTTCATTGTTTTTTAAATCCCACATATGAGTGAAATCATATATTTCTTTCTCTTACTGACTTATTTCACTTATAATATATTCTAGCTCTATCCACGTCATTGCAAATGGCAAGATTTCATTCTTTTTGGTGGGTGGTGAGTAATATTCCACTGGGTATATATTCCACATCTTCTTTATCCATTTAGCAGTTGATGGACATTTGGGCTCTCTCCATAGTTTGGCTATTGTTAAGTCGCTGTAAACACTGGGATACATGTACTGCTTCAAATCTGTATTTTTGTATCCTTTGGGTAAATACCTAATAGTGCAATTGTTGGGTCATACAGAAATTCTATTTTTAGCTTTTTTTTTTTTGAGGAACCTCTATACTGTTCTCCAGAGTGTCTGTACCAGTTTGCATTCCCACCAACAGTGAAAGAGGGTTCCCCTTTCTTTGTATCCTTGCCAATGCCTGTTGTTTCTTGTGTTGTCAATTCAAAGGGAAATTTTTAAAAAATAAATTTCTGATAGATTTTTTTGAGGGGTAGGGATTACGTTTACTTGTAGATCATATCTCAGTATCCAGTGCTTGCATCTTCAAATGCTTTCCAATATAAATCAATGAGAATATCTCTTTTTTAGTGTTTATTTTATTTTTAAGACAGAGAGAGAGAGAGAGAGAGCAAGTAGGGGAGGGGCACAGAGAGAAGGAGATAGAAGATATGAAGCAGGCTCTGTGCTGACAGCAGACAGCCCGATGGGGGGCTCGAACTCATGAGTGGTAAGATCATGACCTGAGCCCAAGTCAGATGCTTAACCAAGTAAGCCACTGAGACGCCCCATGAACATCTTTTACAGAGGGATTGTAGCTTTATGATTTAAATTCTACATCTGTCATTATTTAAAGGTAGTGGAGTTAACCATTCGGTTGCTGTGTAACAACCATCCTTACTCCCCAAATTTATCATGATCTCTTATAGTTCTATGGGTTGCAGGAATCAGCTGCGGGTATTCTTGCTTGGGTTCTCCTGCAGTTGTCTTCCAATGGTGGCGGGAGCTGGAATCATGTGAAGACTCCATTGGGCTGGATGGTTTGTCCACAAGCTGACAGTTGGTCCTTAATAGACTAGCCGGTAGGAAGCTAGTCTATCACCTGGAAAACCTATACATGCCTTCTTTGTGAATTTTGGGTTTCTCACAGTCGAATGGCTGAGATCCCAGAGGGAGCAAACAAAAGGGAGATAGAAGTGGAAGATTTTAGGGGCCCCTGGGTGGCTCAGTTAAGCGTCTGACTCTTGATTTAGGCTCAGGTCATGATCTCACAGTTTGTGAGATCAAGCCCCGAGTTGGGCTCTGCGCTGACAGCGTGAACCTGTTTGGGATTGTCTGTCTCCCTTTCTCTGCCCCTCCCCTGCTCCTGCTCACACACAGGTGTGCTCTCTTTCTCTCTCTCTCTCTCTCCAAATAAATAAATAAAACTTAAGGAAAAAAAAAAGTAGAAGATTTTAGTCCAGGGACAAGACATTGTCATAAGGTCGCTTCTGTGTTCTATGGATCAAAGCAGCCACAGTTCTTTCTCTAAGGGAGGGGACATAAAGTGCACAACTTGATGAGAAGACTGTCGGATAACTTGAGGTCAACTTTCATTTAACGTGTAAGTCATCTGAACACCAGCGTCGATCTGGCCCTTCCTAACCCACTACATTTGCAGATGGCAACGATGAAAACATCTCTAATAAGAAGGTTAACTACACACAGGGACCTGGAGCAAAGAGAGGCCACAGTTGTAATGATCGTTGATCTTTCTCATGATTTAGCTGGTTTCTAATCCATGCTACCGTGTCCTTTTGCAAAGTCAATTTAAACCAATTTTCTGGGTCATATTCCATGACACATTTTGGCAGGCATTTTAGCGATGTCACAGCGCAGAACGTCTTGTGTGTTCCCCGTTCTTTGTATTGGAAGGAATGTTTCGAAAGACAACAACAGTAATTTGTTTGTAATTCAGACAATTAAAGGTAGCAATTCTTTCTCTTCTCTGTGTGTTCTACAGGCTCTTTGGTGAACTTTTTGCATGATTTCATTAGACTAAATAATGACCAATGAATAAATGTTTAAGGGAATCAAATTTGGGCTCCAATTAATATATATATATACATATATATATATACACATATATATACAAATATGTATACAAATATATATATATACACATATATATGTGTGTCTATATATATATATTTTTTTTTCCCAAACCCTAGTCTGCAAGCTTCTCTTTCCTCAAAAGTCTCCATTTCAGTACATTGAACAGCTACTCAGACTAAAAAATTTGTCTTCTCATATTCTCTCATAACTAAACGAAGATTTCAAAAATGGAGCAAGGCAGCCCTGCTCAGAGAATCTCCTTTAAAATAGGTTAAGATACTGGGGCGCCTGGGTGGCGCAGTCGGTTAAGCGTCCGACTTCAGCCAGGTCACGATCTCGCGGTCCGTGAGTTCAAGCCCCACGTCAGGCTCTGGGCTGATGGCTCGGAGCCTGGAGCCTGTTTCCGATTCTGTGTCTCCCTCTCTCTCTGCCCCTCCCCCGTTCATGCTCTGTCTCTCTCTGTCCCAAAAATAAATAAACGTTGAAAAAAAAAATTAAAATAGGTTAAGATAGGAGAAGAAATATATGCACATCCTCTTCAGTGGAACCATGAACTTTCTGCCGGCTGCAAGGCCCATTGGAGTCTGGACGTAAACCCTCCTCACCATGACATCCGCATGGTTTACATTCTTCACTTAGAAATGATTCATCGTGGTTGGATGGGTTTTGAGCCATGATTTGCTTATTAACCCAGCCAATCACAGTTTACCTTGTTTCAATCCCAGTTCTAAATAACAGACCTGACTGAGAACTACCCCGATAACATTTCCTTTTTATAACCCTGCCCCATCTTTGTCTTCCTGGAAACATGAGTTGGGTTTCTAGTTGCAATTCTAACTGCCCACGTAAATGATTGGTTGCTTAAATTTGCACTGAGTTACTTCTTGGTCAACAGAGGCTACATGAAACTTGGTAGTAAATACATTCGGGGTCATACCACTTAGGACCAATTCTGCCTTATCATTGTCCTTCAAGCCACCATTAAGTCTAACCTGGATTAAAGCAAGAATGTGCCAAATAGTTATTCCCTACCCCTGTGTTTAATTATTGCCTGAATAATCCCCTGTTATACACCATCTGAAGGGTTCAATCCCAAAGCCTTCCCTTGCCCTGAGGACCCCACTGGTGCTTGACTCTCTCTTCTGTCTCCTCTTCTTCCACTTGCCCTGTTTCTCACTAAGCTCCAATCATACTTGGCTTCTCTGCTGTCCCGACTACACTACAGAACATGATGTAGGGGAGGAAAAATAATTTTCCCTTTATCCCTCTAGGTTCTTGGCTGAGACTCCCTGGTAATAAAAGACAGACTAATAGGAGAAAAACAAAGAGAAGTCTAATAACACGTATACCTCCTTATACCTGGGAGATTCCCAGAAAAACCAAGCAATTCTGAAAAGCGGCCCAACCCACCCCCTTAAATAGCATCCTCACTTAAAGACAGAAGATGTTGGGGGGTGAGGGGAGACCAGTTATGGAGGTACCAGAAGCACAGAACCCAAGGGTCAGGTTGTTATGCATATTTAAGCCAACTCTAGTGAGAAGGTACAGAGAAGGTACAGAAGGTACAGAAGGTATCTCCTGATACAGAGAGGGGGACACCCTCACAAATGAAGAGTTCCTTTATAAATGTAAATGTCTCCCACAAGAGTAACTTCTAATCAGTTTTCAGAGCTTCTTCTGTATCTGCTAGGTTTTCTTGTTTTCTTGTTTGTTTGTTTGTTTGTTTGTTAGTTTTTAATAACCAGCTCAAGAAAGATAATCCTTAGGCCGAAGAGGCATATTTTGGGTGGTAAACTCTGCCCCCCTTCAAAGCTTTTGCCTTTGGACTTTTGCATTGGCTGTCCACCTGCTCAAATGCATTTGCCCATCTATCCCACCGACTGTCACATTTATCAGGTCCGTTTATAACTTTTTTTTTTTTGCCTACCTCATCATATAGCCACTTCTATGATTTATTTCTATTATACTTTTCACCACTATTTGACCTAATATTGGTGCGCTGACTTATTTTTCTTCTCCCCCTGCTAGAATCCAAGCTCCATAAGTGCAAAAACGTGATTCAGTGCTGTGTCTGCTATATCTAGAGCACTGTCAGGCCCAAAGAGTTGGTGGCTTATACATAGATATTAAATTACTTTTAAAATGAAACAATGAAGGTCCAGAGATATTAATTAAATGACTGCCCAAGATGGCATGGCTTCTCAGTCACCATTGGGATATAGTACTCTCTGCAATAATACTTATGAAAACATCTATCCTGCAAGGTATTAAGTTTCACAGAATTGTTTTAAAGCAAGCCTGGGAAGTATTGTCAACCACAGCTGAAGGCCTTCACAAATCCACCTCTTTTAAAACCCTGGTGGACTCCTTGCTTTTCTTCTCTTTTCAGAGACTGGAATACTTTTAAACATGGATAATCACACCGTTAATACCTATAGGAGAACAACAGGTGCAAAAATTTGATTGTCCCGGGCAAAGCAGGGCACACAGTCACTTACTGTATTGTATTATGAAGACTGAGAATTGATCATAAGATTTACCAACATGGAGGTCCAAGATGAAACTGAGCAGAGCATAGGAGGGGTGGGGACAAAAGACTGAATGGAGATGATGTAAGAGGCTCTCAAGTCGGAGAGGGTAAGTATAAAAGACTTGAGGCACTTTGTCATAAAATATTTCAGGGAAATTAGTGAGTAAGTAGAGTTAAATAGGTTCAAGAGATAATCTTTTTTATGCAGAAAAAACCCCAATATATTTGCATGCTGATTGCAAGCCATAGAAGAGGAAAGTTTGATGTTACAAGGGGTGAGGGGAGCGGGTGTGGGAGTGATGCTCCTAAGAGCTTGGTAGGAACTGTGCTCTTGTACAGGCAAGGGGTGGGCTAAAGAAGGAGCACAGCCAACCCATCCACAGTCATGGGAAGGGAGGCAGGTTTATGAGCACGGAGGTTGGTGGACAGGTGTGGGCACGGGTCTTGCAAAAGCCTTCTTCAAATTGGTTGCATTTTGTTAGTGAAGGAGCAAGGTCCTCATCTGAGGGTGAGAAGGGGGAAGAAGACATTTCAGGTTTCCTACCCTGTATAGCTGTGGGACTGGACGCATAAGACAGGTGGAAATTTGTATTTTGCTAGGGTGACTGGTTTTCCAAATGAGTATACTAAAATGGAGAAAAAAGTTCAGAGATGATGTGAAATGGAGTCTGCGTAGCAATAGGAAGGATTTGAAAGCATGAGAAAGTAAGGGTCAGAAAAAAAGGTGATATGATCAGCAATGAAGGGTTCATGAGTGCTTGTGGGGCAGAGGGATGTTTGTTATCAGGTATTGAATTAAGTGAACTGGAAAGACAGTGGGCTGTTTGAGATTGTGGAGGATGATAATCGCTGACAATGAAGAGGTTTAGGAGTGGCCACGGCTTAGAGTAGAGGGTTAAGTTCATCTGAGGAGAGGAGGTCAAGGAAGCAAAAGAGTACTGTATGGAACTACCATGTGTACTCTGGCAACACGAAGGATCCAGGCAGCTGGAGTGTAACCGAGCTGGCTACACCCCTGGAGCTAGATCTTCAAGGGGGAGTAGTTTACTCTAAGAACTGAAGGCAGTGGAAGGTACACGAAGATCTCAAACTTCAAGCTGGATTTTGCTGGCGGAGGAAAAAGAATGTTCTGATACTGTTAGTAGGGCCAAGGAGCCCGGATCCCAGCCATCTTACATCATTGAATGATTTCTCTAAGAGGTGCGGTGGCTGCTGACATTTCCCAGAGGGAAAATGCAGAACATTCTAGCAATATTAAGAAACCATTGGATTACTCCTTTGAATCTTATATGAATATGGAGAAAGATTCCCCCTTGCTGAACTAGTTTCCCTTCTGCTCCGTCTGCCCCAACAAAGCAAGAAGAATACGGAAGCTAATATTCCTGCAGGCTGGGCTCATTAGCTCTGATGCTCTCTCCATATCGTGGTTCTTCTTGCAATCAGTATGTGCAGCTTCAGACGATATGGTAATGTTCTGCGTCCCAGTGTAATGGTTAGCCTTCCACATTCAGAACTCATTTGGTGGCGAGGCTCATTATAAATAATATCCTTTTATCAGTAGCGTTGAAATTCCCATTACTTATTACAGGTGCTTAAAGAGCTACAGTTTCATTAACTAATGGTGTCTTTCTGAGGACAGTCAAATGGCATCTTCTAAATTGTATTTTCACAGGCAGTTACCAGGGCGGCTCTGGGAACACGAGTGTGGCTGTGACACACTCAGCTTCTTGGTCCCAGCCTGCTTTTTAGCTCAGCGGGGAGGGATGCCCTGTGTACCTGCGCAAGCTCTCTGGATTCATGAGCACTTTGCATTGTATCCTTATTTTATCACATTGTCATTTTCGCACTATATTTGTGTGCTTCATTGTGACATAAGGCTTTCTTCTGGTCTCTTCTGCGATTGGGATAGTATTCATTAGTGCCAGAATTCTTCACAGGATGCTCTTATAAAAGATTTTTCTGGAATTGAGATGTTTCGAGTCACCAACCTATCTGAAAGAATGTTGTGTTTTATTTGGAAGGTGACAAATTTCACCAAAAGATGCCAAAGTACTCCAGAGAGATCTCCAAAGAGAAATACTGCTTCTTCTTAACGTTTAATTTCGAGAGAGAGAGAAAGAGAGAGAGAGAGCATGTGTGAGCTGGGAACAGGCAGAGAGGGAGATAGGATCTGAGGTAGGCTCCACGCCGACAGCAGAGACTGATGTGGGGCTCGAACCCCCAAACTGTGAGATCATGACCTGGGCCAAACTCCATGCTTAACTGACTGAGCCACTCAGGTGCCCCTGCCTTTGTAAACATCTTTTTTTAAAAAATGTTTTTTATTTATTTTGGAGAGAAAGGGAGAGTGCACGTGAGTGAGTGGGGGAGAGGCAGAAGAGAGAGAGAGAGAGAGAGAGAGAGAGAAGCCCATGCAGTCCCTGCACTATTGGGGCAGAGCCCCATGTAGGGCTCTGACTCATGAACCTGGGAGATCATGACCTGAGCTGAAATCAAGAGTCAGATGCTTGACCAACTGAACTACCCAGGCACCTTTTTAAGCATCTTTTGAGAACAGTCCCATTGTGATAATGGAGGAGAAGAAATGAATTTTAAGGGACTGAGAAAAGCTCAGTATGATGTATACATCTCCATAAAATATTTCTCTTTAAGCTAGCTAGCCAGACTAGTCTTACCTTGTTTATGTTACCCTGGAAACCTCTGAGGGCCCATGATGACGATGGGAGAGATATAGATGAGTATAAATGCACACATGTATTTACATCCTTGCATATAAGTGCCTAAGTTAATGGTTACCTATTAGTGTATGATCTTTGCATACATCATTCTCAAGTGGTTTACTTAAGTGGCTCTACGTTCTTGGCAGAAATAAAGACCACTACTGCGTACTTTCTTTCCCTGTACTTCTCTTCTTTGGTTCTTACTGGGAAAAAATGGGGACTCGGATGAAAGACCCATTGTTCTAGAACAGGGATCCATCTTCTAATCATTAGTACCTTTGCCTCAGCCTTTTGGGCTGTTGGGTGGGATATATTCAAATGGTACCTCCTGATCCTTTTGTACGTTTTTCTTGTGTTCGTAAGATGTAAGCTCCCAATCTTGAGGCTAGTTTCTCCCGTTGGCTACTTGCCTCTCGGGGCAGGCCTTTGGTAAGTCTGGCTTTAAAGTATCCAAAGTGTCAAAAATCCGGAAGTGGTAAAAATTAAAACCAGATGAGGAAAATGGTATTAAATAAGAGTTTACTGTGCACAAAAGAACAGTTCATGAGCTGCAAGTCTTTCGGTCCCAAACTGAAAACCGCAGCGACCTGTCGCCTCACGCCTGGGTCAAAAACACAAGAAGTAGCAGGTATTGGTGAGGCTGTGGAGGCAAAGGAACCCTCATGCACTGTTGGTGGGTAGGCAAACTGATGCAGCCCGTGTGGAAAGCAGTATGAAAGTTCTTCAAAAAGTTGAAAATAGAACTACTCTACGATCCCGCAGTTGCACTACTGGGTATTGACCCAGAGAATACAAAAACACTAATTCTAAGGGATACACGTACCCCTATGTTTAGAGCAGGGTCATTTACCATAGCCAAATTATGGAAGCAGCCCGAGTGTCCATCGACTGATGAATGGATAAAGAAGAGGTATATAAAGGGGCGCCTGGGTGGCTCAGTTGAGCGACCGACTTCGGCTCAGGTCATGATCTCACGGTTTGTGAGTTCGAGCCCCGCGTCGGGCTCTGTGCTGCCAGCTCGGAGCCTGGAGCCTGCTTCGGATTCTGTGTCTCCTCCTCTCTCTCTTCCCCTCCGCCACTCATGCCCTGTCTCAGAAATAAATAAACATTGAAAACAATTTTAAAAAAGAAGGGGTATAGATACACGATGGAATAGTATTCAGCCATCAAGAAGAATGAAATCTTGCCATTTGCAATGGCATGCCGGGAGTTAGAGAGTACAACGGTAAGCGAAATAAGTCAACCAGAGAAAGAAAATTGCCATGTGATACCTCCCATGTGTAGAATTTATGAAACAAAACCAATGAACAAAGGAAAAAAGAGACAAACCAAGAAACAGACTCTTGACTATAGAAAACAAGCTGATGGCTATCAGAGAAGAAGTAGGTGGGGCGGGGGGAGTGAAGTAGGTGATGGGGATTAAACAGAACACCTGTCATAGCGAACACCAAATAATGTATAGAGTTGTTGAATCACTATATTGTGTATCGAAACTAACATAACACTGTAGGTTAACCATACTGAAATTAAAATTTGTAAAAATTAAAAAAAAAATCCACCCTTCTGGAAGATGCCCAGGGAGCCCCAAATGCACATTTGGGTTCCAAAGAATAAAGTCCTAGAGAGGACAGCTTTAGTTCACTCCAAGGTAGGAGACAGGGAGGAAGTGAGAATCACATCACTGGGACATGCGAAAAAAAAAAAAGACAAATCCAAAATGATATGAAGCCCAGAGGCATGATACCACAGGATGGCTCATAAAGTGGAAATGGGGAAGGTGTTTAACCTTTACATGATTGGTTATTACAATGGGGGTCTCCAGACAGCAGGGCGTTGGTTAAAAGTTATTATGTTACACCATTTTAGAAAGGTGATGCTTCTTTTATGATTATCAGAGGCACTTATAAGAAATAACCTAAGTTAAGTTTGGCTTGTGGTCATGAAATAAGGTAGATTTAATTTTGTTTACATGGTTTAAATGGTTGTATCCACTTGGGGGATTTTCAAGCCTACTTTCCATTTTATTTTATTTTATTTTATTTTATTTTATTTTATTTCATTTTATTTTAGCAACACCTAGCCACATTGGCTAGAACAACACTCTAGCCAGTGGTTCCTTTGTTTTTAACGTTTATTTATTTTAGAGAGAAAGAGAGAGTGGAAGCTGGGAGGGACGGAAAGAGAGAGAGAGAGACACAGAACCTGAAGCAGGGTCCTGGCTCTCAGCTGTCAGCACAGAGCCCAATGCAGGGCTCGAACTCATGCGTGAGATCACGACCTGAGCAGGAGTTGGTCGCTCAAGCAACTGAGCTACCCAGGTGCCCTTGGCCAGGAATATTTTTACTGAGGATCCTTGAGCCATCCCAAAAGAGGTAGAGAAGATTGTCCAGGACTGCTACTTAATGTTGGATTAAATACTGTTGGTGGAACAATTCAAGCCAAAGGGGGGGAAAAACCCCTGCAAATATCTAGACATGTTGATTTTTAATCTCTCTTCCTTGTTATGTTTTAAAAGTGCAGCTATTTTTATATGGAATTTAATTTTTCACACTTTTTTTTTCAACTCTCATGATCTCTCTCTCTCTTTTTAAATGAATCATAGAACTTTACTCCATGCTGGAAATGAATTCCAGCACCAGAAGCCCTTCGAAAAAACCTGGACGCAAATTCAAGGAACGGATATAATTTATTCCTTATGAGTTTGGAGTAAAATTCAGGCTCATTTGAGAACTACTCAGTGAATATTAAAATTATGCTGAAAATAATTTTGAGGCCGTGTAGGTAATGGAAGAGTCACAGCCGATGAGTGCCTCTGTTTGCTTTTTCTAGTACCAATATTATTAAACCTGGTAAATGGTTATACCAACCGAGGTTTGCTTATAAGAGAAAACTGAGATGAACTGAATTCCAGATTTCTGTAGTAGCCACATTATTTCCTCCACTCTGGTCAATGCTTTAGCTGTATCAACTTTTTTAAAACTCTAACAGGTAAGTGGAATGATAATCTAAAGAAAATCCCCAAACTGGATTAGTCATCCAGTTACGTGTACTCTTAACAAACCTTTGTGCATCTCCTTTGAAAATGATGGCGAAATTCACTTGCCCCTTTTCTTTTGGGAAATGCTCTTGGGGCGCCTGAGTGGCTCAGTGGGTCCAGCCCTTGGTTTCAGCTCAGGTCATGACCTCACGGTTCACGGGATCAAGCCCCGCGTTGGGCTCTGCACTGGCAGTAAGGAGCCCGCTTGAAATTCTCTGCCTCCCTCTCTCTCTCTCTGCTCCTCCCCGGCTGGCACTGTCTGTCTCTCTCAAAGTAAATAAGTAAATAAGCTTAAAACATTATTTGAGAAATGCTCTCAATATATCCAGGGGAATAAGAAATACAAATGCAAATGTGTATTCAGTGAAACATGGAGAAAACTGAGACCACGAACCACAAAGTTGGAGGGTCGAGTGCCCCAGGTAGTTGAAACTGAACAGAGGGCTAGGAGGAGGAACTTTTGAATACGTGTATGTGGTCCTAGAGTTTAGGAAGAGAGCCAGCAAATAATAATTCTAAAGGCGTGGAACATACCGGCATGTCAAAGAGAAATCTCTCCTTCCCAAGAGTGGAACTGAGGTGAATAGAGCCCAGGGAAGACCTTTCCTAGGCCTTGTTCAATTCTTCAAATCAGAAGAAAAGGGCCGAACAAAGTTTTCCACAGATAAGCTAAATTGGAAGGCAGCAGTCTGTCTTTGGGCCAGAAGAAAGAGAGAGGCTTTGCCTAGAAAATAACCTTGCCACCATCATTTCCCTTGGCTGGGAAAAAACGAAAAATCTGAAGTAACTCCCATGCATGAATATGCATGAAAAAACAAAATGTCTCCCGGATTTGAATACTGTCTCACTATCCTATACCCCCCTCAAAATTGTTTTAAGAAATTATCACCTCCTAAAAATAAGAGAGGTAAAAGGATGTAGGGTAGGAAATCCCTCCACGTACGCACACACGCACACACACACACACACACACACACACACACACAAAGGGAGACAACAGCACAAAAGACAGATCAAGGGAGAAAAACTGTGAGTCTTGGGCTTATTTTAGTAACTGTATCTGGGCCTGCCTGAGCTCTTCTTCTGCTATAAACCCACAGCATAACCAATGACTCAAGAACTCCCTTATTCAGAATCTTATCTTTAAAATGCTTTTGGCATGGTCCTTCAGTTCAGGAAATGATCTCATCTGGCAACTTTTGGGGACTTTAAAAATTCTGGGCATCTTTTTCATATTTTCCAAAAGATTGCAAATTTTGATGTGCATGCCTGAAGGCAAGAGGTTGTCCTGTGGAATGACAGATGATTTCCTTTATTTTCAGCAACACAAATTTCATGAGGTCCAGGGACGTTCCTGACCCATTATTGTAGAATGCAGTTTATGTCAGCGTTTTCCAGTAGATATGTGTTCTAGTGAGGCTAGAATCATAAGGATTCTTTTAAAAGTGTACTTCTTTATTTTGAGAGAGAGAGGGAGTGACGGAGGCAGAGGAGAGAATGTGAGCAGGGGAGGGGCAGGAAGAGGGGGAGAGAGAGAATCCCAAGCAGATTCTACGCTCAGTGAAAGCCTGATGCAGGGCTTGAACTCTGGAACCATGAGATCATGACCTGAGCCAAAATCAAGCGTTCCACGCTTAATTGATTGAGCCACGCACGTGCCCCTGCAAATCATAAGGATTCAATGTGTAAGTTCAAATGGTAACTTCCATAGATTTCATTTTAAGGCCTTGGACACATAATTGAGTTAACTAACAAATTATCTTTGGATGCCTGGACAACCTCGAAGTACAAAACAGACACAAAACGCTATTTGCTGAACATATATTAACATACTTTTATAAAAAAAAATATTTCCGAGAGACGGAGAGAGTGTGCGCACAAGAGGAGGAGGGGCAGAGAGAAAAGGAGAGACAGAGAATCCCAAGCAAGTTCCGCACTGTCCGCACAGAGCCTGACGTGGGACTCGAACTCAGGATCTGTGAGATCGTGACCTGAGCCAAAATTAAGAGTCCAGATGCTTGGGGCGCCTGGGTGGCGCAGTCGGTTAAGTGTCCGACTTCAGCCAGGTCACCATCTTGCGGTCCGTGAGTTCGAGCCCCGCGTCGGGCTCTGGGCTGATGGCTCAGAGCCTGGAGCCTGTTTCCGATTCTGTGTCTCCCTCTCTCTCTGCCCCTCCCCCGTTCATGCTCTGTCTCTCTCTGTCCCAAAAATAAATAAACGTTGAAAAAAAAAAAATTAAAAAAAAAAAAAAGAGTCCAGATGCTTAACTGACTGAACCACTAAGGCACCCCAATATCCTTTTATCTCTTAAATAGCCATAAACTATAAAAACATGTAAAGTAAGTGGCCATTTTATGTAATAGCTGAACAGCTATTGGCTTTCTGTCGTTCCATTTTCGCCTGTGTCTGGAGAAAGCAAGATTTGGTTAGAGATAGCGATTACTATAGGCGGCACCTGGGTGGCTCAGTCGGTTAAGTGAACGGACTCTTGATTTCGGCTCAGGTCACGATCTCATGGTTCCTGAGTTCAGCCCCGTGTCAGGCTCTGTGCTGACCGTGCGGAACTTGCTTGGGATTCTCTGTCCCTCTCTCTTTGTCCCTTCCCTGCTGGTGCACTCTCTCTCTCTCTCAAAATAAATAAATAAACATAAAAAAGGATAATAAACGCTATAAACTCGTGACTATCCTAGTTTAATAGTTATACAGAAATGTGAATATGTATACAAGATAATGGGTATGAATCTGTTTATAAAGCTATTTCAGTTTATAAAGATTGATTTAATAGGATATATGCATTCTTTTACTTAACATACTGATAATTATATTTTGAAACTATATTCAAGACTGCAAATTTATTATCTATTTGTAAGTTATTTTGTGGCAAGATTTATCAAGTTTCTTCCTTGGCCCCAAAGTATCCTTTTAATTCTCTGTGCCTTCTTCATATCCTTGTTCTTGAAATATTATTTGTTGTTTTTTAAAAGTTTCATTCGTGATAATCATTTTGTTTATTGTGTATGTTTTTTCAGTGTTAGTCATAAATATTCCTTGTCCTCAGGTATTTATGACTTTATCTTGTCTACTTTGGCAACTTTTCTTTTTTTTTAATGTTTTATTTGTTTGAGAGAGACAGAGAAAGCCTGAGGGAGGGAGGGGCAGAGAGAGGGAGAGAGAGAGAGAATCCCAAGCAGGTTCTGCGCTGACAGAACAGAGCCCCTCATGAGGCTTGGACTCACGAACAGTGAGATCATGATCTGAGTCGGAACCAAGAGTCGGACACCTAACCAACAGAGCCACCCAGGCGCCCCCTTGGCAACTATTCTTAATTTGCCTGGCCGCCATTCCTCTCTTACTCAAAAAAGGACAACTCTCTCTCTCTACACACACACACACACACACACACACACACACACGTACATTACATATATATATATATACACGTATATTACGTGTATGTGTATACACGTATATTAATTACGTGTATACGTATACATGTATATTACGTATATATATACACACACATTATGTATATATATATACACATATATATGTATATATATGTATATATATACACACACACACATATATACACACACGTATATTACATATATATACACGTATATTACGTATATATACGTATATTACGTGTATACACACACACACACACACATATATACACACACACGTATATTACGTATATATATTTTACTTTTGTTAAGAAGAAACTACTCATACCCTGCGAAAGCCTTCCAGAGACTTTCTCAGATAACCCTCACTTCATTGTGCATGTTGACGATTCAGACTTAAAGAGAAAAAATAAAGATTGTGCAACAGGCTCTGTTATTTCATACCTAAGTTCATCCTTCAAATAAGAAGCCTTTCCCTCAAGTTAAATAGGTTCAGAGAGCAGGGTTAATTGCCGTCGCATGGCCCTACTAACCAGCAAAATATAAAAGGGAGACACACATACTAAGTGTGGGCATAATTTGGGGTTTGTCCACGACTTTGTAACGTTTGGGGAAACACAGAAGTTTCCTGGCCTCTGCACAAACCCCTCTAAAAGCGGACCTCAAACTGAAGAATATCTTGATGCGTCGCTACCGTCGCAGGTATCAGTTGCTGGGAGCAGATTAACTGGCTGGTATCGGTTCAAGGTCTTGCGTGAGGTCGCAGTGAAGCTGTTAGCTGGGACTGCAGTCATTTGAACACGTCCAGACTCATGTGGTTATTGGCAGGCCTCAGTAGCTGTCTGGCTGCAGACTGGAGACCTCGTTTCCTTGCCACGTGGGCTCTCCATAGGCTGTCTGAGCGTCCTGGAGACATGGCAGCTGGCGTCCCCACAGTGAGTGATCCAAAGGACGGGAGCTGCAGTCTTTGAAACCCTAATGCTAGAAGGGACGTGCCATCACTTCTGCCATATGCAGAGTCGTGGCCATTATACCGTATGTCTCCCGTGCAGACACAGCCTACCCAAGAATGTAGGTAATAGCAAACTGCAGTAAAAGCAAAATTGGGAAGCGATAAGTTTTGAGTATTAATTGCCTCTGTTTTTACTATAATTCAATTCATCATGTGTATGCAATGGCCGTGTTTAACAAGTATCTCAAGAAATTTCTAACCACGGAAGAGTTTAATCTCACCGGGCAGGGAGAAGTAGTCTCCTACTCCAAAGTGCGCCTTCTCAGCTCTAGGTCAGTTTGCGGAGATGCCTAATGGAGTCTTTTGTTTCCTCTTTCGAGTATCTGATTCTTTGTAGCATACTGGGAGTTAATATGCGATTCCTGAGTGAGGTCAGGCTTTGGAGTCAGGGAATGCATTAGGTCCGACGTGTTATGAGTGTCACAAGAGCCAGAGGGAAATCTTTGTTTTGCAGCCTCCCTTCTCTGCAACATTAGACAGTTTACTTCACCTTTCTGAACCTGAATCCTCATTTGGAATTTAGCGTCAACACACGCGCTCACCCCCCAAACAAAAAAATAACTGGTCAGTCCTCCACCCACTGGTATTGTGTGAGGTTGTGTTGTGCAGGTAGGTTCCCCTTCTAAGTAACGAGGCTCTTTCACATTCATTCCCTCGTAGAATCCTGACCACGGCTCTATTTAGCAGGCATTAATAATTCTGCTTGATATCAAAAGTCAGAGGGGTTAAGTGACTTGCCCAGGGTCACAGAACTAATAAGGTTGCTCCATAAATATAAATACAGATGATAGTGTTGGATCAAAAACAATAACCTTCCCGAGAACTGAAACCAATGGACAGCCTTTCATTAAGGCAGGGAAAAGTTGCTACAGGACCACAAAGATTTCCAGCATCCTCCCTTGATCAGTGAGGTCCTTCGGGCAGATGTAAATGCAGACTTAATGCAGTGAAAAATCCTACACAAGTAAACCCTACACACGTTCTCTCCTCATTTAGCCATCACAATAAATGTGATTTCTTCTTTGTTCACTGTGCAGGCAACAGAAGGTCACGGGCCAAAGGCTTAGGTCTCCCAATGTCACAGTCTCCTTTAATTACATGACAGGTATATTCCCAGTGATGCCTGATTGGGGGAAGGATCTGTTGTTCTCTCAGGCTGAAGTGGAGGAAGGAGTGTTTCTGGCAAAAAAAAAAAAAAAAAAAAATGGACCTTTCATAGTACGTCCCATGTAAAGACCAATCAAGCAAAAAGGGGAGGACTGTCAGCTATCTATTAGATGGTTTCTCATTGTGAGTGATTATCCCCGCTTTAGTGACAAATCTGGGTGTGGGGACAGGAGAGGGGCACCTCTTAGCCCCTTAGATGCAATTAGTATAGACAGATCAGTAAGCCACAAAAGAATTATTTTCCCCCCACCACAACCTAGAAATGATTCAAGAATCCATAAAATGGAGGACAAGTTTCCTGGAATATTTAAAGGGGTCACAATGGGGCAAGTTAATAAAGATGTTTGGCATCCAAATAGTCCTCATGGTGCTGTGTATTCAGATGAAAGGAGAGTCTGGAGTCATTCTTTTCTTCCAGAATCATAGAGTCACTTAGAACTCTGTTTCAGGGTCATATTTTGAATGCACATAAATGTATGTGTCACACCTGTATATTTTCATACATAGGCAGTTTATATAGTGCTTCTTTCCATAAGCTTTAACTTATTTGACCTTCAAAATTATTGTGTAAGAAAGATAAAGATAATATCACAAGCCAAGTTTTTACAGACAAAGGAATTGAAACTTAGAGCATGTTTTTAAAAAATTATTTAAGAGCTTATATTTTAAATGGTGAGCTAAGGTGTGCACTCAGAGTCAGAATGTACGTGATAATGAAAAGCTTCAAACCGTGGGTTCTAGTCTTGTGAAAAACATATTTTTTCTCTTTCAAGGCCACAAACTGAATCTCTGACATTTAGTTTGGAATGGTTGACTGGAGATGAATTGTAGACAGATAAGTACACATCGGGTCCTGAAATCAGGTCTGCTAAAGCTCAGTATAAAAATAGATAACAGATTCTACCAAACATTTAAGGAGGAAATTATGACAATTCTTTACAATCTGTTTTAGACGACAGTAGCAGAGGGAACACTTTCAACTCATTGTGTGAGTCGAGCGTTGCCCTAATATAAAAACTAGACTACAACTTTGTAAGAAAACGATAACCAAAATCTCTTATGAAAATAAATGCAAAACTCCTCAACAAAGTATCAACAAATTGAATCCAAGAATCCATAAACAAAATTATGCACCATGATCAAGGAGAATTTATCCCAGATACGAAGGGCGAGCCAACATTTGAAAATAAGTTAATGTAACCTATCACATCACTGGGCTAAAAAAAATAATATATCATATGACCATATAGATGCAGAAAAGTATTTGGTAAAATCCAATAAGCATTCATGATAAAAACTCTTAGTAAACTAAGTAGAGAAAGGACCTTTCTCAACTTGACAAAGGCTATCTACAATAAACCTACATCATACTTATAGGTGAGAAACACAAAGCCTTCCCACTAAGATTGGATATAAAGCAATGAGGTCCCCTCTCACCACTCCTTTTCAACACAGCACTAGAGTCCTAGCTAATGCAAGAAGGCAAAACATAGAAATAAATGTGTACAGAATGGGAAGGAAAACATAAAACCGTCTTTGTTCACAGATGAATTAACTGTCTATGAGAAATATCAAAAGAATTGATTAAAAAAAACCCAAAACCTCCTGGAACTAATAAGCAATTATAGCAAGGTTGCAGGATACAAGGTTAATATACAAAAGTTAATCACTTTCCTATATGCTAGCAATGAACAAGGGGAATTTGAAACTAGAAACATAATACTATTATGACCCTCCCCCCCAAATGAAACAAACAGGTTGCTCCTAAAGGATAACATAGGAGAAAACCTAAATGATCTTGGGTATGGTGATGATTTTTTAGATGCAACACACAGGCATGATCCATGAAATAAATAATCGATAAGCTGGACTTCATTAAAACTAAAAATGTCTCTGTGAAAAGTTATGTCAAGAAAAATGAGAAGAGAAGTCACAGACTGGAATAACATATACGAAGAGCTCTTGAAATTTAACAATAAGGAAACAATCTGATTTAAAAAATGGGTCAAAAGCCTTAACAAACTCCTCAGCAAAGAATATATATGGTGGGCAAGTAAACATATGCAAAGATGCTCTCCATTATAGGTCATCATAGAAATGTTACAACATTTCATTATAAGCTACAACAACAATGAATGGGATTCCACTATACATATTAGAATGGTACACGTTGGACTGGTCAAAATCCAAAACACTGACCACATCAAATACCGGTAAGGACATAGGGCAATGGGAGGTCTCATGCATTTCTGGTGGGAATGAAAAATGGTACAGCCATTTTGAAAGACAATCTAGTGGTTTCTTACTAACCTAATCATACTCTTATCGTACTTTTTGGTATTAACCTAAAGGAGTTGAAAACATATTCACACGAAAACGTGCACACAGATGTTGACAGCAGCTTTGTTCATAATTGCCAAAATTTGGAAGCAGCTATGGTATCCTTTGGTAGGTGAGTGGGTAAATCAACTGTGGTACATCCAGAGAATAAAATATTATTCGGTGCTAGGAGGTTACGAGCTGTCAAGCCGTGGAGAGACATGGAGAAATCTTAAATGCATATTACAAAGTGAAAGAGGGCAATGTACTACTACCTACTGTATTATTTCAACTATGTGACATTTTGGAAAAGGCAAAACTAAGCAGATGGTAAAAAGATCAGTTATTGCCAGGGGCTGGGGGGAAAAGAAAAGATAAATAGGCAGAGCACAGAGGATTTTCAGGACAGTGAAACTATCCTGGATGATTTATAATGGTGGATATGCGTCATTATATACTTGTCCAAACCCGTAGAATGTACAACACCGTGAGAGAATACTAAAGTAAACTACGGACTTTGGGTGATTATGGTGTGTTAACATAGGCTCATCAGTTTTGGCAAATATGCCACCTTTGTGGGGGTGTTGAAAACGGGGAGTCTGTGCATGTTGGGGGCAGTAAGTATATGGGAAATCTCGGTACCTTTCCCTCTGTTTTGCTGTGAGCCTAAAACTGCTTATAAAAATAAAATCTGGGGCACCTGAGTGGCTCAGTCGGTTCAGTGTCCGACTCTTGATTTTGGCTCAGGTCACGATCTCGGTTTGGGGGGTTGAGCCCCACGTTCAGTTCTGTGCTGAGAGCACGGAGCCTTCTCAGGATTCTCTCTCTCTCTCTCTCTCTCTTCCTCTCTCTCTGCCCCTCCACTGCTCCGGCTCTCCTCTCTCTCAAAATAAACATTTTTTTAAAAAATGGAAGAAATAGGGGCGCCTGGGTGGCGCAGTCGGTTAAGCGTCCGACTTCAGCCAGGTCACGATCTCGCGGTCCGTGAGTTCGAGCCCTGCGTTGGGCTCTGGGCTGATGGCTCAGAGCCTGGAGCCTGTTTCCGATTCTGTGTTTCCCTCTCTCTCTGCCCCTCCCCCGTTTATGCTCTGTCTCTCTCTGTCCCAAAAATAAACGTTGAAAAAAAAAATTAAAAAATGGAAGAAATAAAATCTGAATTTAAAAAGTAGGTAACAGGTAAGTGATGAAAAACAACAAAATACAGCCAGCCAAATGAACACACCTGTCTGCAAAATGCAAGCTGTCCGGAAGAGGAGTTTGCCTTTTGTTACGCGGGGATTTCATCAGGTGACACTGGAGGCTGCCATATGCATGTCGATCCGAGCGTGTCTGCCTCCTGAAAAGGGCACTTATCCAACTGGGAGAAACGTGGAGTAAGCGACATTCAAATAGGTGCCAACGCTCAGATTCCAGGAACAAAAGTGTCCATTTTTGTAGGAAAGGTGGCAGGAGCATTACATACAGAGGACAATACAATAGCTCAAAGGGTGACCCCATATGCTTTGCAAGTCCTCACGATACACTGCTAACGTATTTAAATGAATAAGGGAGTAATGAATCCATAAGCGAAGAAGCAGGCAAAAAGTGAACTGTAGGTGGCGAATAAGTAAATGCTGGTAAGGTAGAAACATAACATTGAGGGGTAAGTTGGCATTTGGTTGCTTTGAAGGATGGTGGGGTCCTACGACACAACAAAGCATTGAATTATTTACACGTGTGTCCAGTTTCGGTCGTTGGCCTCTCTTTTGTTGTTTGCTTAGTACTCTCCACAGAACACAGTACGGTGATCAATTAAGGGCGTTTTGAAGAAATCAGAACACATTTTATCAAAATCTCCAAGGTCACCATCAAATGAGGCATGGTTACTTTGCCAAGGGGTGAGCAGTCCTTTTCTCAGTTGGCCTTCCCATTTGCCCTTTTGGTTCTTGGAATCCCCACTCCAGACAAGACATTGCTTTTCTGGGTTTTGGTATCTTGTCTGATGGAGGCAGAATTACAGGGGTCGAAAACCAGCTGGGCTAATTCATCTACCTAACTGTGATTCAGCAAACACCTATTCCTCTACGGAGGCACTACTGTTACTTGAAGAACCCACACAGATTGCTCGGGAAATTAGAAAATCTTGCGCATTTGCACTTGGTACCGGTGTATTGATCCCCATTACCCGTACCGCTCGCTTTAGGGCTTGGATTTGTAGGATGAGATTCATGAGCGTTTTATCTTTTTTTAACATTCATTTTCTGAGGGCCAACAACGTGGCAAATATGGGTGTTGCCATACTCTACCGGAACGTGAGCGAACCACGTTCACTCAACTGAAACACGAGGCAGAAAAGGCCCTTAGAGAGAGTGAGACGACATGCGATGCTCTGTGAACTCAGAGGGAGAACAGATTTCTCCAAGCCGAGGAGGTGCAGGTTAACTGTAGAGTAGGTGATGTTTTTGGTGGAGCCTTAAAATAGGTAGACTCTGCACAGAGATAGCAGGACAAGCAGACTGGAAGAAAGGAAGGACGGGCACACCCGAGGCAGCCTGGAATCTTAGACGGAATCTTGGAACATCACAAAGTATTCATCGTCTTGACCGCTGGGAGGGTTACATTATAGGTGTTTGGAACCTGGACCACTTTTAGCCTGAACCGCTCTGGTGATGATGTCAGAGAACAACTGCGGTCTGTTTCCCTGGGTTGTTTCTGGCTTCATTAAGCCCGGCATCAGGCCTGTGTCAAAAATTCGGGTTTTAAAATTTTAAAAGGTTCTCTTTCCCTGAGCGTCTCCAGCAGACATTCAGCTCACTGCATGCGCAGGGCATCAACAATGCTGTTTCCATGGTCACGGCAAAGAAGGGAGGCATGAGTCAGGTACCCTGGATTCAAATATCTTGGCCCCACCGGCACCAAAGGAACTTGAAGCGTACTCGTCCCGCCCCCGAAGCGGACAGATTTCGCATCAGCCAAGTGATAAAAGCCACACTTCACAAAGGCGCACGTGCAACTCTCAGCTGAGCGCCGGGGGGAGCTACTAGAAAAAGCTGCTCAGAGCACCCAAATGTGTGATCGGCAAAGAGGGCTCTGCCCTCTGGTCCGTCAGTCCATCAAGCGAGTGACAGTAAGGACCCCCAAGGAATGCCCAGACTCCCTGGAAATGCCCGGTTTCCTCCTCACTCGAATACAATCCCAGACAGCATTTATCTGGAGAGGAGAAGGGAGAGACTGAAAATAATAACAATAAGGATAATCAGACCGTTGTCTGCTACATTCCAGACAGGCAGCATTTAAGTGGGGGATAGTTTATCAACAAGCAGAAGACATTTCAATGTAAGTAGGTCTGTAGCATTGTTTTTTTTCTCTCCGAGGGCAGATGTAGCCATGAAGGGACACTGAGTGGATGCTGTCTGTTTATTTACAGGCCCTCTTGCTCACGTTATCTTCACTGCCTTTGAAACTCGAACGAAGCCGGATATTTTCTATTATTATATTGACTTTCTTGATGTCTCTCCACGCGCTTTGGGGATTAACATTCCTGCTTTGGCTCAACAGTGTGAATTCACATTTCTCCCTCTGCTTCTGTGGTGCCCCCCCCCCTTCTCTCCCTGTGGGTCAGAGAAGGGCTGGGGTTGGCAAGGCAGGTTCGTTCTCCTCATGTCTTGGCACATTTATCACTTACTACACGTGGATACGTCGCAAACCTCTACACGGTCCGTTAAATAGCCAATCACTCAGAATCCCTCCTTCCCCAATTGTCCTTGACCAAACTTCAGGTAGCCATAGGAGGTTGGTAACAATAAACGGAAGAGAATTAAAAGAGATTAACAGTAGTTACCAATTTGTGATCTGTCGAATCCACCCCCTCTCATTTTCATGTGGATTGTGTTTTCTCTCCATCACAGCCTAACGGCCTTGAAAGGGAAACGGTAGTAGCCATTCTACCAACAAGGAATCCAGATCAAGTTCAGATTGGGGGGGGTGGTGAGGACTCGAATCCAGATCGGCCAAGCGCCACCGTCTCTGCTCCTCATGCTACACCCCCTGCTCCTTGTTTGTGTGTATTTTTCTCATGCACGGATTATGGATCTCCATCTGCCGATTCAAGTAAACATCAAATGTTGAGGCAGCACACCTTCGAGAACGCAAATGTGAAAACGTCGCGGTGTCTGCCCTTGCGGACAGGATAACTTGGCAGAACTAATTAGACCCGAGGCGGGTGTAAGTGTCTGAGGAGGAGACCAGGCAAAGCCTTACGTGGATTCAGGAGGAGAACTGTCACGTCTGGGCTCGGGATCCAGAAGTACTTTCCGGAGAAGTACTCCTTGTGAAGGATGCGGCGACTTGTGACTACTGTCCAGTAGTTTTTTCAAATTTTTAAATAAAGGCAAAGATGGGGTCTTTATTTTTTAATGTTGAAATTCCTACGTGTTATTGTCAGGCCGCTGCTCCGAGAGAGGTGAGTGTCATGTTGAAAGGCGAGCTGTGGAAGCAGAGCCCGCCCAGAAGAGCCTCCCTTCTTGTCTGCATTGGATTGCGTCCTCTTCGCGGAAGCCACCTAGTCTCAGCCAGGTGCCTGCACGTTCCCGTCTCAGAGCGCCGTGCTTTATGTGGAGCACGTCACAGCTTGTAAGAGCAAAACATTCAAGATTGGATGCTCCTTTTCCAGGCATGTCCTTGAGTGGCTGTACACGTCATGAAGAAAGAAAGTCCGCTTGCCTTGACCACTACATCTCCCGAGCCGGGCTCAGTGCCTGGCACACAGTCGGCTTTCCCGACACCATTGATGAATGAATGAAGAATGGATCGGAGCTCTGACCTTACCTCTGGAGAGCCTCGGTGGGCTTGCAATATTTTATTAATTTGATGAGTCTCGGTTTTCTCACCTGTAACGAGAAGAAGAATCATCCATGACACAGGTTTGTGAGGATCTAGCGGAAAACACAGCAAGGAAAGCACCTTGTCAATGGTCAAGTTCTCGGCCAATCTTTATCACTGAGTATTTTCACTGCTGTCGTAATTTGTCATGAGCGTTGAGCCAGGAGCATATGCTAAACCCAGAGTTAATGCCGAACGTAAAATGTGCTGCCCAATTTCCGAGGTGACCCTGTGTATCTTCTTGAGGGGATTGGTGCTAGAAAGCATTATGCTGGCAAGCTGTCAGTGAAAACCTTTAATAACCCTGTATTTACGTGCCATCATGGCTTTCCCCAAAATTATCGTCTGGCACCATGACTAGCCCTAGTCTAAGGGTTCGGTAATTGCTTTTGCCCAATCTGAGTACAATCTGTTCCGCTACTTTTGAGTTATGCAAGGGTGAAATAAATACAGAACAAGCTTGCAGGCTACATTAAAGAAAGTCAAGATGTGCTTTGCACACGGATAAAACTTCAAAATGCCTGAACTTTCAAAGTCAAAACTTCTACAAGGAAAATTATCGGGAATAAAATTTCGAAAACCCAGCGGAAACATCCCATAGTGCCTTGAATACAATGAGTGATATTTTATCCTCCGATGTGACTTCTCAGCATGAAGCCAGCCCCCATCCCCACGTCACAAAATAGGGAAGTAAGGATAGCCTGAAACACTCTGCTCCCCAAAAGATCTGATTCTCCAGAAGACTATCTGTATGTATTTGAATTTTTCCTCATCAAAGACGATGTAATAAACTAATCCCGCTCTCTTTTTGTTCAAAGCAGTTTTAGTAACTTGCAAAAAGCCTCGCTCTGTTCACCTACCTGAAAGTATCTTGTATTTTTCTATTATTTAAATGATCGGTATTTGCCAACATGCATGATGTTACATTTTTGGCTATGCCAGTTTTGTTTCAGTTTGATTCTGTCGTGACCTTTTCAAAACACTTTTGAAACACTACAGAATACAGAATGTTTTAAGAACGTACAGAAAATAATTTCCATCACAGAGTGTTCAGCAAGTGAAACGCAGGTAAAACCTGAATTAAAGTAGTAATCAGTTGTAAGTGACCTATGCTCGGGAAGCATCAAGCAATTGATGACTGAGAACATGTCACACTGACTGGATCAGTTAAAATGTCTAGGGCAAACATGTCAGGAAGATGAGATTTACCGACATGTCTGACATTGTAACTGAAGAAATTGTAACGTAACCAGTGATAATAAATGTATACAATGGGCACAGTCATAATCAATTCTGATAACAATTGGGCCTACGTAGACCCTTATTCATGATAGCGATGATATCAATATATGAGAAAGCATTAACAAAGGGGACAACAACCAGCCCCATCCAGCTGAAAATACATAGATTTACTATCACTTAACAGAGTTACCCATTCATACCCTTAATTAATTTAAATCCGAAAGAAAATTAACAATCATGTTCTTCTCAAATACTGACTGTCCTGAGCGCATGCTTAAATGCCTGTGAGAGTTAACACACAGTTGTCTGGGGGTGGAAACCGAAGGTGAATTGATCTCAGTGATTTTCCTAAATTGCACTGTCTCTAGATTTGTTTCCCAAGTAAACTATACATCTCAAAATAGACCAAATGTCAGACAGTGAATGACTGAGTGAAAATCTTCCTTCTCACCAACAGTGGGCACTCGTATATTTGCTGTTATTAACTTGTGCCCCCAATATCTAGCATCACATAGATCACAAATGCAATACGCCTTGTTCACATTTTGTCTTTTTTCCATGTCGGTTGTAGTTTGTTGACGATTCACATCTAGCATTCGTCTTTAATGTATCCTGCATTATTTCATTAGTTTTTTTTTGTATTTCCAATTGTTCTTGTCTTTCTCTTATAATTGTCTGATCTTTACTGTGATCATAGAATGTCTTCTGGGAATTAGTGTCTATATTATTTCTCTTAACTTTGTTAGAAATTCTTCTAGAGTTTCTCAAAGCTCTTACACATTTTTAGAAGTCCTAAAATTTAAAGCTATGTAGTAAATTACGGAAATGCTCACCTGGCAATTTATGTGATGTTACTTCAAATGTTAATCTCTATGAATTTCCCAGTAGTTGATATGTTAAAAAAAAAGCGAGTAACACCCAAATGCATGTAATTCTTAGAGTGGCTTCCTGCCTGTTACCTGTCAGTGATCAGTACGTGATTCTTGGAAGCTTGCATGTTTTTTGGGTTGAATGGCCACATCAAAGCAATGTGCAGCTGAATCCAGGGACAAAAATAGCAAAATGAGAGAGAGAGAGAGAGAGAGAGAGAGAGAGAGAGAGAGAGAGAAGATTAAATAGAGAAAACAGTCTTTATGCCTTGTTGGGTGTCTACTATGTGCCGAATGTAGATCAAAGTGTGTTATCTCCTCTACCCTCACAAGACAACTGAAGACGAGCTATTTCCTTTCACATATAATGAAGTAAGCTAAGAAAGTAATCAAATCATTTCACTTGTTCAAAGTCGCTCATAAGTAAATAAATAAGTAAATGCTGGCCTGTCTGACTCCCAAACATACTTGTACAGTGCATTTTATTTTATAAGTTGATGCGTTTGTGGCCACAAATCAAGAAGGGAGTCTGAACGGTGGTTAAAGACAGAGGAGCGAATATAAAAAACAAAAACAAAACCAAAAATCAGTGACCATGCAAGGCTGTACTTGGGAGATCCACCGGACAAGGCTATATACCTTCTTCATTCAGGCAAAAAACTCTGATGTGGGGCAAAGACATTTCAGCTGGTTTTGAACGGATGAGCTATGCCCAGATCCTTCCTTCCTACTGTCTGTGCCCTGATATCACATTTACCAGATGTCTTTTGGTCTAATATGGCTTCTGATTACCCTAGAGAGGTGTATAATTCAGTGGACATGAAAAATTGGGTCAATTCAGAGCCATGGAAATTAAATTAGCTTCCTGGTTTGTTTATAATCCATTTGGGAGTTCGGTGAAGACAGTCACTTCCTCTGAGTCAGCTCGAGCACTAGGACAACATCAGATTTCCTGACCAGTAAAGCTGAGTTCCAGAACCAGGACGGCAGTGACCCACATAAAGAACTGCTTTTGAAATTAACTTAGCATTTACAGCATGTCCCCAGGCAACATCTTTCTTGCTCTTTTGTTCTCTCTAAACACAAACTGAAGTCTAAACATGAGGACAAGGCAGAAAGGACGTTGAATCATAGCTTGTTGCGTTTGAGGCTTTGCGCCTCTTACCTTTTATAAGCATCTTGACCACACCGGAAGCTCCTGATAATCTGTAGAGAGGACTGACATTTTAGGGGAACTTCTCTCCGAATGTTTGAATCTACAATGTCCTGTTACATCTTTCATCCAATTAAATGTATCTATGGAGCTGTTTCCAAGCACTCAAGAACGTTCTAACTATAAACCCCCAACTGTTATTTTTGTTTCCTTCTGAGTATATCTTTCTTCGGCTTTAAAATTTTTTAAGTTTATTTACTTTTGAGAGAGAGAGAGAAAGCTCAAGTGGAGGAGAGGCAGAGAGAGAGAGAAGAGAGGGGAGAGAGAGAAATATCCCAAATAGGCTCTGCACTGTCAGGGTGGAGCCCGATGTGGTCTCGAACCCGCGAACTGTGAGATCGTAACCTGAGCTGAGGTTGGAGGCTTCGCCAACCGAGCCACCCAGGCGCCCCTCTTTCTTTGACTTTTAAAGTCAGGGACCCCTCCCTAACACTCCTAGAGTTTCATTTTGGTGGCATCCTTTCCAGATTCTGCCTCTACCTCTCTGACATAAGTCTTTAAATTCTTGGGACATCCTCTGCTGCTGTCTGGCCCTTAAGTTTTGCAGTTCCCCAGCAGGCTGCCTGACTACTCTCTACATTCTGTCATCTCTGAGGAAATTCACACTTTTCATCAATTTAGTCACAGCAGACGTACTGCCGACCCTCCAGTCTGTACGTCTAGCGCAAGTCCCCACCTCCCACCTCACAGTCAGGGTCCCTGCAAGCCATCCACTACGATCACCACAGAATGACACTGTCTCAGGCCCAGTATATTCCCACCGAATGCATTGTTTTCATCCGAATCTCGTACTTTTTTTTAACAATTCGTCTGATTTGGCAGTTTGACTATAAACTTTGTTTTAAAAATTTGCCGCCATCGTGTCCCATTGTTCTCCCTGATACTCAACAAATCGTTATACAGTCATGATTGTTTTTACCATTCAAGTATGTCTCTTTTCCATCCCAACACTCAGCGTGTCTCAGCCCCCCCACCAGAAGGCAAAAGAAAAGAATTATTGTATAGAAACAGGAGTCGGTCAGAAAACAAGCAAGGAAGCTTCTGGAAGGTCATTTATAGTGAGAGGCTCAGCAATAAACGGAAATGACTTCCTCCCCATCTCCCCGCAGCTTCTTCTTCCTTCTGATGTAGGGTGCCCATCCGGCTTCTTGCTGTCAACTGGCTTTCATCCCATGATAAAGAGCATGGCAGGTCAGAGTGTCTATGCGTTGCATCTTACTTCTTCAACTGCCTTGAAGAAATAAAAACAATAGTATGGAATAAATGAGATGCGCGTAGGTCCAAAGAGATGCTTGGTCCATTTCAGTTCAATTGCCAGCTGCTTAACCATCAACTAGTGAAGCACTCAAGGGCAGGGTCATAGCACAGGAGTCCAGAGGCTATTGTGAGTCAAGCACCTGTTCTGTGCTAGGCACAGTATTAGGCATGGCGAACACATCTTTTCATGTAATCCTCATGACAAAACTAGAAAACCAAAGGACGGAATCGTTCGTTCATGCTTGCACCACTGATGTGGCCATAATCCAAACCCTAGATTTTCGACTCCAGATTCCATCTATATAAAAATATTTCTTCCTTCCTTTCTTCCTTCCTTCCTTCCTTCCTTCCTTCCTTCCTTCCTTCCTTCCTTCCTTCTTCTTTCTTTCATTTGAGAGAGAGAGAGTGCAAGTTGCAAGTGGGGGAGAGGGGCAGAAAGAGAGAGAGAGAGAGAGAGGGAGAATCTTAGCAGGATCCATGCTCAGTGCGGAGCCTGATGTGATGTGGGGCTTGATCCCACAACCCTGGGATCATGACCTGGGCTGAAATCAAGAGTCAGATGCTCAATTGACTAAACCACCCAGGCACCCCTCTATACAAATATTTCTATTCCCTTTTTGCACACAAAATTATTAAGAAAGAATACATGTTCCCCATAGATGTTGGGAGACAGTGGGCAGTATTTACTGGTATAATAGCATACAAATTTCATAACAACGGATACAGTCTAACAGTAAGACCTATTGGCTCTGCATCTGAAATGTTTCAATAATCTGATGTGTTCTTGGTATCTTTGCTATTGTCATCTTGGAGCAGTTGACACTGCTTCCTAATTGACCCATTAAAGCCGCTGGTTGCTCACCCACTGCCTCCCTCCCCTGTCTCCACTCCACCAATCTATTCTCAAGATAACAGCCAGGGAGGTTTTGTTAACATGGAAGTCAAAATACCTTCTTGCTTGGCGTAAAAGCCAAAGTCCTCATCGCAGTGTTAAAGACACCGCAAGGTACATCACTTCTCCCTGCCTACCTCTTCACGCTTTTTTCAGGTTGTTGAAAATAGCGAGCACATTTCTATCACAGAGGCTGTGTCCACTATTCCCTTTGTCTAAAATGCTTTTCTCTCAGACCTCCTTCTTATCCCCCTCCTTCACTTGCTTATACTTCTGTGTTCCCTTACCTTGCTTTCTAAAATAGCCACACCTTGGAGCGGTAGGCCGTTGTATTACTCACATCTAGAGGGCGTCAACACACAGGACGCAGTGGATGTCAACCTTGAAGTCTAACAAAATGTCAGAGCCTCGATATCCTCCGTACTCATAAAAGCCGATGTTTTGTATGCACCTTTGTCCATTCATGTGAAAAGTAAATTTCACAAGAGAAGAATTCATCTCTTTGGTTTACTGTTCTAACCCCAGTGCTCCAAATAGTACTTAGCATGGAGTAAATAGGTAATAAAAAGCGAATGAATTAACGGATGAATGTACCAAGGCAAATAATCAGGGGTCTTTGAATCGTATTAACTAACCTTAAAGTCTGCCATCTACCCTTGGGAACATCAGAAACTCCCTTGCCCCTTGCCTTTTCCTCTTACTTATGAAGCAAAATGCCAACCCTGCAAAGAGCCAAATAGTCACTTTTTTTATGCCTACCCCATGAGAATCTGAGCACGTTCTAGAGAACCCTACCTAAGAGGATAGATTAATTTCATTATAATTTGTGATCATCAGTCCCAAGTGGGTATGCAACACTGCACAACTCTCCTAGTATGTGTCTTGGTTAATTTAATATCTAACTCTCTACCATGTAGTATTGCACGATTTTCTACTAAAAACGGAATAAAATAAAATTTTATGAAATTTTTATAAATCAAATATTATAAAAGTAATTATAAACATGCATAAAACAAAGTAGTGTGATTTCCCAGGATTAATGGACAAATCCCTGTAATCGCCTCTTCCAGAAGGTCATAGAGTTGCAATAACGCCGTAGGTAGCCTTTTCACAGTGGTTTATTTCACTTACGAATACGCATTTACTCCGTAACATGCATATGCCATGTCTTTTTTGATAACGCATTGCTTTTTAAAAGATTTTTTAATTTGAGTGTAGTTGACATGCAATATTACATTCATTTCAGGTGGACAACATAGTGATTCAAGAACTCTATACTTTATGCTGTGCCCCCTACAAGCGTAGCTTCCATCTGTGACCATACAATGCCATGACAATATCACTGATTATATTTCTTATGCTGTGCCTTTTGTTCCCACGACTCCTTCATTCCATAACTGGAAGCCTGTATCTCCCACTCCCCTTCCCCCATTTTGCCCATCACCTGCCCAGTTCTCCTCTGGCAACCATCAGTTTATTCTCTGTATTTTCAGGTCTGATTCTGATTTTCATGTGTTTGTTATTCATCTGCTTTTGGTTTTTAGATTCCACATATGACTGAAATCATATGGTATTTGTCTTTCTCTGTTATTTATTATTTCACTTAGCCTAATACCCCGTAGGCCCATCCATGTTGTTGAAAATGGCAAGATTTCATCCTTTTAATGTTTATTTATTTGAGAGAGAGAGACAGGCGGAGACAGACAGAGACAGAGTGTAATCAAAGGAGGGCAGAGACAGAGGGAGACACAGAATCCAAAGCAGGCTCCGGGCTCTGAGCTGTCAGCACAGAGCCCTACGCAGGGCTTGAACCCACCAATTGTGAGATCATGAGCTGAGTTGAAGTCGGATGCTTAACTGACTGAGCCACCCAGGTGCCACTCACCCTTTTTTTAACGTTTATTTATTTTTGATAGAAAGAGAGAGTGCAAGCAGGAGAGGGCAGAGAGAGAGGGAGACACAGAATCCAAAGTAGGCTCTAGGCTCTAAGCTGTGAGCAGAGAGCCCGATGCCGGTATCAAACTCATGAAACATGAGATTATGACCTGAGATAAAGTTGAATGCTCAACTGACTGAGCCACCCAGGCATCCCAATATTTCACTCTTTTTTACAGCTACATGATATTCCTGTGTGTGTGTGTGTGTGTGTGTGTGTGTGTCTTCCATATCTATTTAGTTATCTATGGACACTCAGGTTACTTCCATATCTTGGCTATTATAAATAATGCTGCAATAAACAGAGTGATACATATATCTTTTCAAATTAGAGTTTTCATTTTCTTTGGGTAAATACCCAGTAGTGGAATTATTGGATTGTATGATATTTCTATCTTAAGTTTTTGATGATTCTCCATGTTTTCCAATTTACATTCCCTCCAACAGTGCACAAGAGTTCCTTCTTCTCCACATCCTTGTCAACACTTGTTGTTTCTTGTCTTTTTGATTTTAGCCATTCTGACAGGTGTGAGGTGATATCTTATTGTGTTTTTTATTTGCATTTCCCTAATGATGAGTGATGTTGAACAGAGAAGTCATTTATTTTTAATATTGTATCATATTCCATTGTTTGTACCACAGTGTATCCATTCACCTACTGAAGGGTATCTTGATTGATTCCAAGTTTGGGCAATTATTAATAAAGCTGCTATATATATCCTTGGGCAGGTTTTCATGTGGTCATAAGTTTTCAACTACTTTGGGCAAACACCAAATTACTGGATTGCATGGTAAGAGTATTTCTGGTTTGTAAGAAACTCCCAAACTGTCTTCCAAAATGCGTGTGCCATTTTGCATTCCCACCAGCAGTGCATGAGAGTTCCTGCTTCTCCACAGCCTAACCAGCATTTTGGATTCTAGCCATTCTAAGAGGTGTATCTAATAGTGATATCTCATTATTGTTTTGATTTGCATTTTCCTGATGGTATATGGAATGGAGCATCTTTTTATATATTTATTTGCCATCTATGTATCTATCTATATATCTATATCTATATCTATATCTATATCTATATCTATGTATATCTATACATCTATATATCTATATCTCTGTCTATCTATCTATCTATCTATATCTTCTTTGGTGAGGTTTTTGTTCAGGTCTTTTGCTCTTTTTTTTTTTTTTAAATGGGCTGTTTATTTTCTTAATATTTATTTGTAAGACTTTTTAATTTTAATTTTTATTTTTTGAGGGGGATATACTTTGAATACCAATCCTTTATCAGATATGTCTTTTGCAAAGACTTTCTCCTGGTCTGTGACTTGTCTTCCCACTGTCTTGATCTGTCCAAGACTTCTCTATCCCTATATTCCATTGTCAACCACTCTACTCCCACTTTCATTCTTGCTACAAGCCAGATGCTGCTGCTGCAATTCCACCAAACCTAAGAGCAGTGATGGCCATTAAATCCCTGATTATTTTATAGATCTCATTTTATTTGATAGTTGAGCACCATATGGAACTAAGGGCATCTTCTTCTTCTTTAAGTAGGCTTGTGCCTGGGTTTTTGTGGCATATTATTTTCTTGTTTTTCCTCTTTCCTGTCTGGATATCCTTCTTGTCTTACATTATTTTCTCCACGGTTAAATGTTGGAATTTCTCAACATTGAGGCCTGTGGTCAACAGGGTGTCTCCTCCATCTTTCTCTGTAAACAACTCCTATGTTTTTATACCTCTTTTTGAGGTTTGTCATTGAAACGCCAGCCTCATCTAGTAGAATGACGACCTCACACATTCTCTGGGATGCTTGAGAGATGCAAACACAATACATTGATATTCCTCTTCCAGATCCACCTTCAAAGGAAAGCCTATAAGCTCCTTCAGTTGTCCCCATCTTGGTGAAGTGTACCACGACCTATGCATTTAGATGAGTCGAACCATCATAGCTATTCTTATCTCTTCCCTTTTCCCAACCTTATCATTTAATGCAACCCATTACCTTCAATTTTTACTCCTCCTCCTCTAATCTCTCCACTTTTCTTTAGCTTGACCCATGCCCCCTTTAATAAGCTACCAGAACAACAGCAGAGCCCACCGTCCTCATGCCCCCTCCCCACTCTGAATGCTTTCCCACACTAGAACCACAGAGACTTTTTAAAAACACATATTTGGTTCACTATATGCATCTATCTCCAATTAAAACACCACATTTGCTTTTAGGATAAAGTAAAAAATCACTTAAAAGAGATTAAACGAAATCTATGTCTGACTTTTGCCCAGCTTTGTCTTACACCACATTCCCCAGACAGCTTTGTCTTCCAGCCATACTGCCCATGCAGTGTTCCTTCCCATCACCAGGACTCTAGACATGCTGTTCCTTCTGCCAGCAGGAGCATTCTCTCTCTCTCTCTCTCTCTCTCTCTCTCTCTCTAGTTAGTTCACTTCTAACAGAGTGTAATGCCTCATTATATTAGTCATGGTTCTCCAAAGAAATAAAACCAACAGTTATATAGATGATAGATAGATAGGTAGTCGATTTATTACTGGAATTGGCTCACATGCTTAAGAAGGCTTAGCGATGCCATGATATGCCATCTGTGAGTTATGGAACCAGGAAAGTTGGTGGTATAATTTAGTGTGAGTCCCAAGGCTTGAGAACCAATGGGGCCAGAGGTATATAAGTCCTGCAGTACAAGGTCTAGAGAACTAGTAGCTCCAGAGTTCAAGGGCGGAAGAAGATCGATGTCCCCACAGAAGTAGAGAGTGAGAGAATGTCCTCTTCCTCCACCTTTTTGTTCTATTTGGGCCCCCAGTGGATTGGATGATACCTGCCCACATGTGTTAGTGGGCATACTCATTACTCAGCCTACTGACTCAAGTACTAATCTCTTCTGGAAACACCTTCATCAACAAACCCAGAAATGTTTCACCAGCTCTTTAGGCATCATCCCTCCACCCAGTCATGTTGACATGTGAAATTAGCCATCATACTCACCTTGAGCATTACACTCTTAGGCAGTCTTCTCTCAATATGCCAGATCCCCAGAATTTTTTACATTTGTTTACTTGATTAAATGTTTGGTCAATCTTCTTCTCACCTAGGACATCATATGCTTTATCAGGAACTCCAAAGCTATGCTCTTACTTATGTTCTGTAGCCTTAGAGCCTAACTCTGAATAGATGAATAAATATTTTTAATGGACTTGATGTTTTCAAGCCCCTGTACACTCTTTTATCTTCATATCTAAATATATATTGAAATGGTGGTAAATTAGTGTTATTTTGCATCTTAACAATTCTATTTCTTTAAGTATCTGTTAAAATCGGGTGGGAGTTGACATCATATTACTGGGCTTTTTGGCATTTGACATCCCTTATTTCTCTAACTGTGAAGTGCACATCATATGGACTTAACTTCTGGGATTACCATGCAAAATAATGTGCCACATCAAGGCATTTTACAATTCCAAAGTGCCACACAGAAGCCCTATGATGGTGATAATCATCATCATCATCATCATTTTAATATTATATAATCTTGCTGTGCTTGGCTCTGGAACCCTTAGGAATAAAAGCCAATAATTCCATCATATGGAATATTCTATCACTCTTGACTTAGTGATACTTTTAGTCATATAATTTCATGTATGTAATAAATTCCAAATATAAGTTAACAGAAGAAAATAAGTTAACAAAAGGCCCAAATTAATTTTTTTCTAATGAAGATATTAACTACATGTTATCATGAGGATTTTGTGTTGAAAATATTTATTTAAGTAGCCATCTGACACTTTCGCAATTCAACATGGCATTCACAAACTTATCGAGTGGTCACATTCCTCTAACCATCAAGTATTGTGGACCAAGCCAGGAGTGTGGGAGAAAAGCTGCCTTTGAGGATTTGCTCTGGTAGTGACCTTGTTGCATGGCTCTTCCTTTCCTGACTCTCACTCATGAAGAGGGGAAACCACAAAGCTTCCCCCTGAGTTTGCTGTGAGGAATACAGACCAGTATATGGGATAGTACTCACTACCCTAAAGACTGCTGTGTTGATATGATTTATTGAAAGGGGTCCCCTTCACTATAGCCAAGCCCATCCGGTTAATTGTGAGTCAGAGAGATAGAGAGTGGAAGCAATTTTCTTTCCTGTCTAAAGAGAGAGACCCAGGACCACCACAGAGTTCTTTTGAACCCTGGCGACATGGAGTATCAAAAATGTTCTCTTTAACCGTGAGAAACTACCCACTCCCAACTGTGTTGTCTGTGAAGTGCACGACACAGAAGTATTTGGAAATATATTTCAATCTAAATATTTTAGATTTCAGACACCAAACTGAATTGGGCACCTACTCTCTGATTTCTTACATGTGCCATGATCCATTTCTTTTTATTTCCTCTCTAGTCTTTCTCAGCCCTATTTCACATTTGAACAGATGAGTAATCAGACTCAGGGAGATTAACTGGTTTACGAAAAGTCACTCTAAATGTGACAAAAATTGCTAAAATCTTCTAATAATTATACTAACATTTTTTTAAATGCTATTCCTTGCCCTGGACTCAGTGAAAGTGTCAACGTTATGGTGGAAGAAAAAGTTATAATCGGATTTCCAGAACAGGTGTCCTGCACATTTTCTCACCCATAAGCCATGCTACTCCCTCAAAATCAGCCTGACTTTTTGTGATAACTTATGATCCTTTCCAAAGAAACTTCTTTGTTCTTGAAATTTATTTTTCCTCTTTAGAAGCTTAATTTGTTGTAATTAGCCTAATTAGATAGACAAACTGCCAGAGTGTTCTTTGCCTTCCAACCCCTCTCTAGTATAATAAGAACATTTTATCTCTTGTACCACCTTTGATCATCAGATAGTAGCTTCCTGGAGGTCTGTTCCAAAATATCTGAAAAAAAATTGCTAAAATCAATGAATTGCATTTGTCATGAAGTTAGAAGATTAGAGTCATATTTTCCATCTCAAGGTAAATTAGTCATGTGGTCAACAAATACAAAAATAATATTTCTTTAAGACAAAGGTGCTTGTGGGTTTCAATGGGATTCACAAGGCCTTGAAAAAATTACAGATAATCCATTGCCTACCTAAATGGAGAGCCAGGCCTAGAGCTCTAATAATAAAAATTATGACAACATTATAACAATAGCTCAAGTATATTTTCTTACTATGCATCAGGCATTGTACTAAGTTAATAATATATGGGAATATAAATATATTCTGATTTTATCCTCAACAACTCTATATCATAGATACTATTATTATCCTTCTTTTACATGTATAAATAGAACCTCAGAGAGTTAAAGAACATAAACATTATTAATCATTTGTGAAAGACGGGATTTGTGATCTTCTGACTCCAAACTCAAATTTCAGAGCTACACCATACTATCTCTATTATTCTCTGTTGTAGATTACAAAAATAGTCGCAAACTTTTGCCTTCCCATTGAGAGTTGGGAATCTATGTCACCTTCCCCCTTCTAATATTTGCCTTGAATTATTCATTCGAATGCAGCCACATGCCATTTTTTGAGTTCTGAGGCTAGGTCTCAAGAGGCCTTGTACTTTTTCCGTCAGCTTTGGGCTATCCTGCCCTAGACTCCAAGTGAGTAGGCTTGGTCTCGCCTGAAGAAGGATGAGAGATCAAGTGAAACCAGCCCTCCACCTGAGCCACATGTGACCGGCTGGTCCACAGCCAATCTGGAAGCTGGCTCCCAGCCAATGGATGAGCCCGGTTGAGATCAACCAACCCTGGGCATCAGATAAGCAGAACTGTTCAGTTGAGCCGAGTGCAAAGTAACAATGCATAAGCTTGTAAGTTTAACAGATGGCTATTGTTTTAAGTCATTAAGCCTTGGCATGACTTCTTATATAGCCTAACTGATGAAAGTTGCAAGAGGGAATAAATATAGGCGTTGTTACGCCATCCAGGCAAAGAGAACAAAAGAAAAATAAACACGTCCTTGAATCATAGAGAAGAAAGACGATCTTGTAGGGTAAGGAATGCAGCCAACGCTGCACAGCTTCCTTTTTGGTTTTCATGTGGGCTACCCTCCCTCTCCATTCTTTGAGTTTGCTTAATATGTCAAGGGCCTGAAAAAAGAAGCATGATCCAAGCGGTCAAGTCTAACCGCATTTAGGAAAAGAAATAAAGAAGCGAAGGATGGAAAAGGAGTTGAAAATGGCAGAAGTAATAGAGAGGAAAGGAAAAAGATTTAAATATGAAAGGAAGCAAGTGGCAACTTCTCTACCAGTTTTCAGCGTTCCCTCACCTTCAGTGTTCCCAGGGGGTCAACAACAACAACAACAACGAAACTTACCTCCTTACTTCCTTGGGGGGAAAAAGTAGAAAAGAAGAAGTCAGAACAAATGTGCTGATGTTAGGTGTGCTGGCTTGTGAAAGACCAAGAGCCAGATGTGAAAATACAGGCAAAGGCCAGCTGTGGCTCGATGCCCTGTATAGAAATCCCCAGGGTAGAATTTTACTTGGGTACGGCAGCACTCGCAGAAATGGAACCTCAGAATATAAAAAGCAATTTGGGTTGGGCATAGAATGGGATGTCTTTTTGAAAAAATCGTTTCCGAATGTTTATTTATTGTGGAGAGAGCACAAGTGGGGGAGGGGCAGACAGAGGGGGACAGGGGTCCAAAGTGGGCTCTGCACTGATAGCAGTGAGCCCGGTGTGGGGCTTGAGCCCACCAACCACGCGATCGTGACCCGAACTAAAGTCAGAGGCTCAGCCGACTGAGCCACCCAGGTACCCCAAACGGGTTCTCTTTTAGCCAGGGAAAAGATAATTCTAAAGAATCCTCCAGTCTTACCTGGGCCAGTGGCCTCAGTCGAGAAGTCATAGACACTATGGCATGCTGGACACAGATTTGATTATTTCCCATTGCTAGCCTCTGGGATGCATCTTAGTCCAACTAAAAGACTCTGGGGGTTATGTTTGTCTTTAAGATAAGCGGATACATACCAAAGAAAAGCCCTATAAATGTAGTCAGTGTGAAAGAATGTTTAGTCAGAAGCCAACACCTATTTGACATTAGTTCGTCCATAGTGGAGAAAAATCTTATCAACGTCCTGAATGTGGAAAAGCCTTCAGTCTGAAATTCGACCCTTAGGAGCTGTCAACAGAAGCACACTAAACAGAACACTCATCAAGGCAGTGAACGTGGAGAATCCTTTAGTCAGAATGTGGATCTCATTTATCATCAAAGAGCCCATGCCAAGGAGGAAATGTCTGAATGTAGAGTATGTGAAAAAATTCTTTAGTTTTAAGGCTAATCTTCATTGACATGAGGTCATTCATACTGGAGAGGAGACCCTATAGATGCGATAAATGCAGAAAATCATTCATTGGCACACAGGCTTTATTAAACATCAGGGTGCTCATGAGAGCAGAGTAACCCGAGAAGCTACCATTGAAAGACTAGAACTGGGGCGCCTAGGTGGCTCACTCATTTGAGCATCCGACTCTTGGTTTCAGCTTAGGTCATGAGCTCTGCACTGGCAGTGTGGAACCTGCTTAGGATTCTCTCTCTCTCCCTCTCTCTCTACCCATCCCCCACTCACACTGTCTCTCTCTCTCTCAAAATAAATAAACTTAAAAAAGATTAAAGACTAGAACTTACCACTATTGCAAATAGGCATAACTGGATTGTTTTATGAAGATTAATAAACAGGAACTGAAATGGTAAAAAACAAAACAGAAAAACATGCGAAAGGGAAATCCGATGATCTCCAATGGTTTGTCTTTCATTTGGGCTATATCGTCATAGTTGTTCTGTAGTGAACTGCATGTGACAGTGGGGAGTAAACAAAACTGCAGTGATACGCTCTGGGGAGACACTTCATGGTGATAAGAACAGGACATCTTGAAGATCTTCTGAACTCCTCGTCCCCTCAGTGGTTGAATGAACATAGGCTTTGGGTGTTAAGCTAAGTGGATTCAGAGAAAAAATGGGAAGGGATATTTTTTTTTTCAAGGCCAGTTGGTTTTCTTTTCGTGTATCAGACCTGCCTTTGTTCTGCTACCAAAACAGAATAGCGGCTCATTTCTTCGTCAGAGCCCTGTTCAGTCATGTGCGACAGCTGAGCGGAGTCACCAAGTCTTAAGGAAAGGAAACCATGTTCTTTCCTTCTCTTGACTTTCATGCTTCAAACTCAGGTCCCACTTTGATACAACCCAACTATGTTTGAATACGTGGCTGAAATTCCTGGCCCCCAAATTTAGATTCAGTATTGTGTGTGTTTGAGTGAGTATGTGTGTGTGTGTGTGTGTGTGTGTGTGTGTGTTGTTTGTTTGTTTCTTTTTCTTTCTCTTTGCTTTTTGTTTTCCTTAACTTGTTTGATTTCCCTTCCTTTGTGGTGGGGCACTGTGGAAAGTGAAGACAAGAATGGAGAAGAATGGAATACCCACTGAGACTTCTACATCTAAGGCAGCTGGTCTAACTTACCCTCCATTCAGTGATCTGCAGAGAAATATCCTACATAGACGTTTAAAATGTGGATTTCTGAATCCCAGTGTTCAGCATTACTCTCTAAAGAAGCTTTGAGGAGACTCCTAAAAACTGAGAACAAACTGAGGGTTGATGGCGGGTGGGAGGGTGGGTGATGGGCACTGAGGAGGGCACCTATTGGGATGAGCACTGGGTGTTGTATGGAAACCAATTTGACAATAAATTTTGTATTAAAAAATAAAAATAATAAAGAAATAAAAAAATAAAGAAGCTTTCAGGAGAAGAGGTGCTTGGCATGAAAGGTACAGAGATTTTTAGGATCGCTCATTACCGATGCACTATAATCCTCTCAAAATTTAGTCCTTAAAATGAAAATATAGGTAATATTTCACTATACATACTGTACTAGAAGCCAACCTAGAGTAAAAGTGGATTTGGGGGAGACGTGTCCTTGCTTTGTGAGATATGACTCAGTTGGGGGTAGTCATCAGCCACATTGAACCCAAAATGTTCGCTTGAGTTTAGGCAGATCCTGAGGTCTTGGGAATTTTACCTTGGTCTATAGGATCAAGTGTGGAAAGGTCCTCTAGGACAGTGGGGTTATAGGATGACCAAGGGAAATCGTTTACAGGTTGGATCAGTCCTTCCAACTCCTTCTCTGGAGAGTTTGCAATCCCTTGGACTCAGGGAGCCTACGTGTCTGTCAGATTTGCAGGAAGACTTTATCTGACCAAAAGTGATTCACTGGGAAGAGTGAATTTGCACGGTTTAAGGACTAAAAACAAAACTGTTGATCCCTCTTGTCCTCCGTAAACTGACCTAAACAATGTCAAGGATCTTAGAGATTCTACAGACGTGAAACAACTCCCGTCTCCAAGACAGATGTTGCCAGAATATGACATAGTACAGAGAAATACTTCCGATTGTGTTCTTGGCCAGAATGGTTGATGACGGAGTCGTGAGGCAATACAGACCGCTTTGTTTTACGCAATCTGAAATCTCAATTTCTAGAAGCTAAAATTCAGAGCAAACTTTTCCCGAGTTCATTCCAGAAAATCTTAAGGAAAGCACAGTGCTTTGTCTGAAAAGCACCACCTCTCACCTTAGAGATAAACGTTGGTGTACAAAAACAGATTCTACCCCTGCAAGTGCCCAAACGGAGTATTGGCGCAGGAGTGAGGAAGTACGACAATCAGGGCAGCATCAGACCCAAGAGCTACAGCAGCAGCTATATCTCCCACGAGCCGTGGAGTCTTAAGCAGAAATGAGCAACGTGCTTAAGTGTTTCTGAGCCAATTACACAGAGAAATATTTAGGCAAAAAAAAAAAAAAATTGATTTGTAGTGTGGAATTTCTATTGCCATGAACTTCAATCTCAGAGCTCACTTTACAGCTTGTCAGAGTAAATGGATGGCAGACAGCTTTATCCTTCACATTCCCTCCCTCGTGCCACAAACGGGGGTCAGTGTCTCCACCGTTTGTTTGGTTCATCCTTTCTTGCACAAAGTCCAGAGTTAAGCCGAGAGCTGCTGGAACTAACCAAAACAGCTTAGGTTTTCTGCTGCCATTATACCCATTCCCTCCCTTTACAGGTCACCTGGTTCTTCAACTTTGACAAACGTCCTGTTGAGTCAACGGTCCACATCTGGGTAATGTTGACTGATTTCTACATTCTGATCTTAAACATTGATTATCGAATTGGTTGGTGATGCCATGAATGAACAGGGTGGTACTGTTTCTATAAAACCGTGTATTAGGTGGTGAGGCACCCACAGATTCCTAGCGAATGGTAACCTGTGTTTTACCTCAGGTTCAAATGATAAAGTATAAGTACATAGCCCACTGGATGGTGGGGATTTTGAAGCCGTCTGCCTACTCAACATGCGTGTGCCTTTGCTGTCTCCACAGGCCCAGGACTTCATTCTAGATGATTAAGGCACATCCCATGGCTATGTGCGTCAGTCAGCAGAAAATCTCTGTAGTGCTTCTCAGGACTCTCCCCATTACTTGCCTCCCTCCTTGCAATGCCAATGGCCAACTTTTTTTTGGGGGGGGGCATAAAGTCTTCAATATAAGGCAGGGAGGAGTACAAGGGCCGAGGCCTCCATAGAGGTCTGAAATCATACAGGAACATCAAACATACAATCAGACACTTGGCCTTGTGAAGATTAACTTTCTCTACCCATAACTCCCGTACCTTAGTATGCTAGAAGAGAGTCTAGATTCTTCTCAGACTTGAGAAACGTATGAAAAGCCAGCCCGCCACTCTTGTATTGTCAGTGAGGTCCAAGGGAAGGTGAGGAGGTGGGCAAGAATTGGAGAACCCACTTCAAGCGTCAAGGAAGTAGGGAAGCTGGAGTGGATGGAGACCCTGGGGGGCACATGGGTCCAGAGGTCAACACAGAGCGGGCCACGAGCTCCCGGTTAGGATGATCTGTGGGGCCTTCGAACGCTTCGAGACTGGCCTGCCCCGTTCCCAATTCTTAAGATACCTGCCAGGGTTAAAATTAAAAGCAAAGAGGTCTCTCAAGGAGCCCAGGATGGCGAGGAGGAGGAAAACCCAAAGATGGACGGTGTGCATCTAGCCCAGCCTGCGGCTGATGAATCCGAATCCCGCGGCACATCAGACCCAGACCTCATTGTGGGAACCAGTCGTTGGCAACTCGAGACGCAGCATGTACTTGGCCGTACTTGGCCGTCAGGAGACATCCCCGGATAGCGCGGTGCGGTGGCCGTGCGAGTCAACGTCAGAGGAAATCAGAGCCCGCAGAGACCCCAACAATTTTGGACCCAACAGACTTGACAGGTCTGACATAATCGTAAGGTCCCAGGAGTGTTGTAAGACAGAGCTCTTCATAGAACGAGAGAAAAGCACCTTAGAGCTCCCCACGTTCGAACGAAGGCAGAAGTCAGGAAGGGACCTCTGGAGAGCGAGTGTTACAAAGCTGTGAAATGGGTTCATGGCACATCCAGGTTCTCCGTCTCGGGACTCTGGCAGAGTCACCCGGGGCGTTGAGAGTCACCTAGAACCCACTTTCCCTTCCCCTGCCCGTCATCCAGGGTGAGGTTGGGAGGCACGTGCCGGACAAGACGGGGAGGTCAACGACATTTGGGGGGGCACACTTCCATGTGCCTACTTAGCATCTCACCTTTGTTACGTTCATCTCACATCAGGACCAACGTCCCCGGGAGGAAGCATAATTTTCTGGTTAAATACATCGACCCAGAAACCGTGGCCGGGGGTTCAAATGTGGGGCGCTTGACTCACTTAGGAGCGACGTGACTTGGATGGGCTCGTTGCCTTTCCCGTCTCGAAAATGGGCAGAGCTGTAGTCTGAGCTGTAGTCTGGGGTGACGTCGGAGAGGCAGGTGGGTGAATTCACAGGAAGTACGGAGGACAGAACTTGGCACGGGGTGACCGTCGGGGAAGTGCTGGCAATTACTCTCAGCAAAATTTTACAAGTGGGAAGATGGGAGGTTTGGAAGGTTAAGTAACAGTCAGCCGAGGGTCGTGCGGTGCTGGAGATTTTTAAACGGTTCTAGCACATTAATAACCACCCTGGGGCCCGGACCGTGTAGTCTCGAGGTGGGAAGGTGATTTGCTATCTTCTCAAGAGCACGCCTGATGCTTGGTTCCGTGATTTACTCCATGCAAGGGAGCAGGACGGCACCCTTTCCGCCATGCAAGTGAATTTCCCCTTCTGGAAGTACACATAAATAGAGAAAATGCTGCAATTAGGTCTGTGAAAACCGTCTTATTTAATATGCAAAGATGTTTTTCTTGGCTCACGTGCTTCAACCCCATCTACGCACAGGAGAAAAGCTATCTAACCATTTTGTAACCTTCTGGCTTTGACAGGGGTGAGGAGTCTTAGGATCGGGGCGGGGGGGGGGGGGGCAAACCAGACCCATTCTGATCTCACTGCCCCTAATAGTTGTCTTGGCCATTGCCCCTGAAATCTGGAACATACTGCTCACCACATGGGCTGCAGCTCTGAAAATCAGTCCCCCTTTGTCATCATTCCCGACCAAGTGATGAGGCCATCAGAAATATTCCACACTAATAACCCACTTCCGGCTCCCAAAAGATTTGCCCTGAGCAAGGGCCTTGGGGATTGCCTCTGGGCCCTCCATCCCAAATTACTTTCTCAAAGTTCCTGTCTGACGCTTTGCTTCTGATCTTGTTCTCACTCTGGACGTGAGGCTGAGACTTTCTCTTGCTTGCTAGTAACTCTTGGCCCAGGACGCAGCTCTCATTTCCCCCTTGCTTCCTGGGCCGCAGTGGGGGTTATCGCTAACCCTCTTCATACCCAGGATCGTTCCTAACCTTTCCTTGGACAGAGGGGAGCATTCACAGAAACTATCTGATTCGGTGGGATCTGATTCAACCTAACTCAGTACAATTCAAGAATTCTGAGCACCCGCTTGGAGACCAGCCTCACTCTGGGCACTTTTTGCCTGGAAATCAGAGAATAAAAATGCATAATAATAAGGATAAAATATCACATATTAAGACGAACCTCCCGCCTCTCCTTTTCTCTCAACTTTAACTTCAAATAAACTCCATCTACTCGTTTTCTACTTTTTTTTTTTTTTTTTTCTTCCTGGAACAAGCTAGCAGGCTTTTAAGACTCTTTGTCACATAAAAGGCAAGGCTCTGGTTCGAGATATAACCAGAGATCTGACAACTGCTTTGGAAGCAGAGTAATAGCACGCCTTTCCCACCGGTGCCCTGGGCATTTTGATTTCTCTCCCGTGCGTGTGAGAGAGTGTGTACGCGTGGGGCTTTTGCTTTTAAAAATACGGCTGCGAGAATGAAACTACCTCTCTCGGGGGTGCACGGAATCTCACGTGACATTTCAAACTCTGCTCCTGCCGGGGGCGGGGGGGGGGCAGTGGATTTAAAACACGGCGCAGGCACCCAGGCACGGCCGTCTGCACACACTCCCAGGCTCACACCTTCAGATCCTGCCTCATTGTTTGCACGCTGGTAAAGGGGGCCCCACCGCATCTGCTAAATGCACCAGGGGCAGCGGAGGCTGTTGGGGGACACACGTCCCCCCGAGATGGGACCTACACAGCGGCAGGGCGGGCAAGCTCCCTCGGCTCTCTCCTTTCCCCTGTCTACAGGGCAGTGAGTGCCCGTTGAGAAGTCCCAAGGATTCTGTATGCTTTTCTGGGTCATCACTTGGCACGTTCAGCTGACTGCCTGGCCAGCCCTGCCCCGTGTCTGGTGTCACTCTCAGGGCTGGGGCGGGCGTGTGTGGCTGCACCTTGCGAAACGTCGCTCGCGCAGAGGTTGGCAGGACAACTCAGGAGCCGGCAGAATCCCACACCGGGGTGGCACTCACGCACCTGTTGTGGGTCGTGAACTTCCGGCTGCCGTCCGGTCAGCCCCAGTTGACAGCAAAGGGCCAGGGCAAAATGAAACGGCACCTAGAAACAATGCTCCGTCATGGGGGCGGGTGGCCCAAGTCAAACACCTTTGGAAAAGCTCCCACTGAAAACTTCTCTGGGCGAATCACTGTTCCTCTTAGCCTATTAAAGGTTCTGATAAGGTTTGCAGTTAAAAACCTTGCTTGCCACAGTCCTCCAGAATCTTGACCTTGACTAGACAGATCCCAAACACATATACGTACTTGGGCACGCATACCCTGTATTGCCCCCGTCAGCTGCAGCGGCTATAACAAAATACCATAGACTGGATGGCTGAAACAGCAGTTTCTACCTCACCGTTTTAAAGGCTAGAAAATCCAAGATCAAAGTGCTGGAAGATTCCGCCGCTGGGGAGAAACCTCTCCCTAGTTTGCAGACAGGTGCCTTCTAGTGGCATCTTCACACGGTGGAGAGAGCTAGTCTCTTCTGATGAGGACCCCAACCCCATCATGCGGACCCCACCTCCAGGACTCAATTACTAATTTGGCCTAAACCTAATTACTTCCCCACACCCCATCCCCAAACCACGCTGGGATGCAGGGCTTCAACATACGGGTTCTGGCGGGACACAAACCTTCGGTCCGTAACAGTACCCATTAACCAAGATCCTGTGTACTTGAAATTTCCCAACATGCTTTTCCTTGACAGCTTGCGGAGTATATCTCGCAGTGTCCAGGTCACGGATTCAGGACTCTGCCGGAGCTCCCTGGCCTGGCGAAGCGACCTGCAGCAAGGCTAAAAATAGTGACGATCGTAGAAGGTCCCTGCAACAGTGAAATATATTGACCAAAGGACCAAGACTGGCACAGGCTCTTCGCAAGCAGGCAATAAATGGTAATTATTGTTAATTTCCTCCGTAGACCGTATCTTAAGAAGCGTTAAACTAAGTTAGTCTTGCTGGTCACACCGTTCGTTTCTCCTGTACCCGGTCAATTTTGGTTTCTCATTTTTCAGCGTCTGCCGAAAGCGCATCTGTTATGAGTATGAAGGTCAGCATTTCGGTTTTTATCAGGGAGGTGGCCCCTGCAGGGACCTCCTGGGAACCCGGCCACAAACATATCACGCCGTGACTCCAGCTGAGCTAATGCTGGTCGGGAAACACAGGGCTCAGCTCTTGCTGAGTCCCCTCGGTCCCTCTTTACTTGGTGTGCATGACCTCGAACTGATACGCTTGGGAAAATAGAGGAAGGGACGTTTGGGGCTCTGGACAACCCTGAGAAGCTTGCGGCCCTGAGATAAAGTAGAAGGAGATTTAAGCCTCTCCTTGGGCCCAGTGTCCTGTAAGCGCCAGCTCTGGGGAAAGTGACCGGCAGGACAATGTCAGAAGGGACCGTCTCTATCTCCTCTCCTCAATCCCTAGTTAAGATGGTTCATAGTTTGCTGAAAAAATAAATAAAACAAGCAAACACATAAATAGGAGCCGTGCAAACAACGAAGACAAACAAAATCACGCCAGTTAAGCTCTGGGCTTAACAGACTTTGTGCTCTGCCTCGATGTGTTCAATGTCACGGAAAGGTAGGGAGTTCTTCCATTTTCAGTACCTCATGAGGCCCAAAGGCAGAGACTTCCCCTACTTTTTGAGCACTTCTGGTATCTGGTAGCATAAGCCAGATTCAGACTGGTGCAAAATAAGAGTGAACATATGAAGAAGACGGGGAAGTGACAGGACCCAGACTGGGGAGAGGAAAGTGATACATTCGTCTTGGGTGCAAAATTTAAGAGAGTTATCAAAAACTCAGTAACCAAATAATATTTCAGTGTAACTTCTCCTTCTCTCTTTCTTTCTTTCGTTCTTTCGTTCTTTCTTTCTTTCTTCTTTCTCCTTCCTTCCTTCCTTCCTTCCTTCCTTCCATCCTTCCTTCTTTCACGGGCTATACTCGATGTGGGGCTTGAACTCACGACCCTGACTGAGATCAAGAGTCACCGGCTCTACTGACTGAGCCAGCCAGACACCCTTCAATATATCTTAAATATATTTAAAAGTTAAAATTGGGGCGCCTGGGTGGCTCAGTCGGTTAAGTGTCCGGCCTCGGCTCAGGTCATGATCTCATGGTTTGTGGGTTCGAGCCCCGTGTCGGGCTCTGTGTTGACAAGTCAGAGCCTTGGATTCTGTGTCTTCAGATTCCGTGTCTCCCTCTCTCTCTGCCCTGCCCCTCCCCTGCGTGTGCCCTGTCTCTTTCTGTCTCTCAAAAATAAGAATAAACGTTAAAAAATCCGTTTAAAAAATTAAAATTAATGTAGAAAATCCATGAGGAACCAAATATCAAAAGTTTACGTTGAGACAAGATCGGTACTACTGAACGTTCCTTTTACTTTGGATCTAGCGTGGCCTGACTGTGGGATGGAATAGGAGAATGTGAGTGCTAGACAAAGATCAGACCAATAAGGAGAAATAATGAACAATTTCCACCAGACTACCTTATGTTTCTCAAGCTTGGCAAATTTAAAGAAGCTGCATCTAACAGCAAAAATGGAAAGATCTTTCTAACTGTCTTAAAGCAAGATCAACGTTCAAGACTTCCATGAGCAAAGCTAGAGGATGGGGCAGAAGGGAAGGAAGATTTATTGGACATCTGTTATTTCCTGGCACGTGATCCTTTAAACTTCATGACGAGTACAGAGTTAGATATTTTTATTACCACTGGATTGCTGGGGGGGTCCAAGCCTGGAGAGGGATCCTCAAACTAGAAGCTAATGTGGATGTAAAATTTATGATAGTTCTGCTTTGCTCCAAATCCCTTGTTTTTCTTCCACACTGTTTTGTGTGTGCCTTGGCCTTTTTCTTTGTAAGGCAGTGCATCAATTCCCGTCATTTCTTATTAAGACGTGAATAAATATACTTTACTTGTAAACTATAAAAAGACTATGGGAATATAAATTCATTTATTCTTGTTTTAAAAAAATTTTTGTTTATTTATTTATTTTGAGAAAAAGAGAGCATGAGCAGGGGAGAGGCAGGGAGAGAGGGAGAGAGAGAATCCCAAGCAGGCTTTGCACCATGAGCACGGACCCCGACGTGGGGCTCGAACCCACGAACCATGAGATCATGACCTGATCTGAACCCAAGAGTCGGACGTTTAACCGACTGAGCCACCCAGGTGTCCCTATTTATTCTTTAATTCATTCATTACCTATATGTGGAGTACCAGGAAGTTGACTACGTTGATCTGGAGTATTGCACAGGGGGGAGAAAGGCCTATCGTTTGGATTTAAAGTCGTCACAGATTTGCAGATTCTGAACCCTGGAATTGACTGTTCTCGATTCTCCTCGTTTTTCATGCCAGAAACAAAGAAGTAGCTCGTTAATCTGTCTGGAATTGTTTACGAACTCAGGTAAAACATCCTTTAAGCAATTGTCCCAGTGTTAGTTTCAAAACTTTGCTGTTAGAGATTTGGCCCACAGGTACGAATGAAGCATCATATCTTAGAAGTCCCATTATTTGCCCTTGGTTCTTCAGTTTACCAAACATAACAAGATTTTTTTTTTAATTTTTTTTTCAACATTTATTTATTTTTGGGACAGAGAGAGACAGAGCATGAACGGGGGAGGGGCAAAGAGAGAGGGAGACACAGAATCGGAAACAGGCTCCAGGCTCCGAGCCATCAGCCCAGAGCCCGAAACGGGGCTCGAACTCACGGACCGCGAGATCGTGACCCGGCCGAAGTCGGACGCTTAACCGACTGTGCCACCCAGGCGCCCCAACAAGATTTTTTTTATAGGTAGGGAGATTGCTGGCATTCTGCAGGAGTGTCTCTTGATGAGTAGACAGACCTCATTCTAGCCTTCATGGCAACCGGAAGTTGAATCCTAGTTTCAGATCGCGAACACTGGCTTTCCTGAGCTGGTTATAAGTATACGAGCACGGCAGGCTATGAGAAATGCTGCTTCAGCTACTCAGGAGGATAACTTAATTGCATTTCACAACGTAAGCCAGCACATTTGAAGTGTGGTCTTTTATGGTGACTATCTCTGGCAGGTAGTTTATTATTTATTAATCTAATGACTTAAAATTCCACGATAAAAGCTTTGGTACCCGAGATTGTCTAGCTTTGGCTGAATGATTACTAATGGGTTGTTAATAGCTGTTACACTGGTAACAGGTCTATTAAATTATGTAGATGAAAATTGCAGCGATGACCTCAGGTGAGCCGCTCTTCTGGGAATGGAGATTCACTTGAGCAAGCAGAAGCAAAATCAGAGAGCTCGGACAGGTCCTTTTAAATACAATGTCTCCCTTGACAAAAATAGTCAGATGAAAAGGAGAGTTTATGTGAGAGCCTGGACCTTGATGTTCTTTTTGGAATTTGTACCCCAGGAAGAAGTATAGCAATATTGTAGAGTAGTTAAGGCACGGGCACCAAGAGCAGAAGCTCTGACTCTAAATCATTATTTCTTGATTCCTAAGAGAGTGTACTATAACCTTAGGCAAGAATTTGACCTCTCCGAGACTTGCTGTCCTCACGTGAAAAATATAGTTATGATATATAACCCATGGTGTTGTTGAGAGAAGTAAATGAGGTCATAGGCTTGTGAGAGGAAAATATTAATAAGGAAGTACTCAGAGGTTGACACCCTGTTTCCTCTACCCAAAAGGATGCTTCAGTTGTAAATCCAACTTTTCAGTGTCTGACCATTCTCTAGAGTGCATCGCTGCCAGAGAAACCTTTTATGATCCCGAATAAGCCATAAAGAATCCTAAGACTCCGAGTAGGACAGTGAGATGGGAAGAACTTAGCAGAGGAGCTGAATGAATAAGGAACGAAGTAGAGAGGTTGGAGGAGAGTAGCCAATGAAAGCCTGGAGAAGGAGGGAAGGCCAAGAGCTTGGAAAGTGAGAGAAGGAGACAGGACAAGTTTCCATTCGTGCTCTTTGAGAGATTGGAATGGGGAATTGGTCCCCTGACTTCATTTCATCGTGTTTCATTTTGTGCTGTTGAATTCTGAAGCTTTGCGCATGACCGTCTTAAGGAACCTGTCCAGAGGCCATAGGTTTCAAATGACCTTACATGTAAAATGATTACTATAGAATATGGCACTAGAAACTAGTGAATACATGAGAACGTTTATAATAATAACCACAGCAACAATGGTGGTTTTGACGAGAGTGCTGATTATCCGCATTATCTTCATTATTATGTCTGACGTGAAATTCCAACAAAAGCCTCCCTTGAACATGTATGTCCTATGGGCACCTCGTAAGAGACATCCATGACTGCAGCACTTAGGAGAAATGGTATTTTGTTGTCCCTGTCTTATCTGAAGTATATTTCCTTAGGAAAACACAGGAGGACCTTTCCAATTCTGATGGGATAGAAAATTAGCAGGGGTTGCTGGGTCTCCTTTCTTAAAATCAACTCTGGAGAAATCAGGAAAATACAAAGATGAGAAGATTTGGGGGAAGTGTAAGGCTATCATCATGCTCTGGGGTGTGTGTGTGTGTGTGTGTGTGTGTGTGTGAATGGGCTAGGCACCTGAGAAGTAGAGAAGCCAGCCATTTAAAGGACTATTTCTTGACCTTTCCCCATAGATATTGCAATGGCCAGGCTGTTGGTGTTGAATGTTTAGTATGAAAGCAGCATAAGAGAACCTGTGGGATGAAGTGTTGATGAAAACAACTCTTGAGTATTCATTATTTTAGCCCCCTCCCTCCAATTCCCACGGCTGGTGGTTTACAGCTATGAAAGATATCTCTTTATCATATCATTTTCCTCTAAAAACCTGAAGGTGATTTACCGACTGGCAGCATTTCCTGTGGGAATGAGATTACAGAGGGACATCCAGAGCCATTCCGTGGTATCTCAGTGGGGTTACATGCCAAGGCCAGACCTTTGAGCCATCATATGATACATCATCATGGGGCTCGTACCCCAGGGTAACTTGACAAGACACCTGAGAGTTCCGAACCACTTAACAAAAAAAGGGAATAGTCAAACAGATGGCTGTTTTAAGTAAGTATGATAAATATACTCAAAAAGGGAGAAATATTGGCAATAGGAAGTCAGGAAGAGAAGTCTCGTTTTTTTAAGTTTATTTAATTATTTTGAGAGAGAGAGAGAGAGAGAGAGAGAATATGGGAGGGGCAGAAAAAGAGAGAGAGATAGAATCCCAAGAAGGCTCTGTACTATCGGCACAGAGTCCAATGCAGGGTTTGAATTCACGAACACTGAGATCATGACCTGAGTCAAAACCAAGAGTGGGAGGTTCAACTGACTGAGCCAACCAGGCTCCCCAGGAAGAGAAGTTTACAATTTTAAACAAGTAGAAATATTTTGTATCAAATACATAGCAGACAAAATAAAATATTCAGTGAATGGCGTAAGTATCAGAATGGACACGGATGAAACTTTGGTTATAAAAGTGAAAGATAAGATGGAAGAATTTTCTAGAGGATAGCAGGCTATGATAAAGGGAAAGTAGGGTGAGTTAAAGTGGGAAGTGCTAAAAACTAGATAATAACGTTCCAGGGGGAGTCAAAGAATGGAGGGAAGGACATATTTGATAAAGATAAATTTCCCATCATTACGTCAAGATAAAAACACCTAAGATTGAAGGGGCTCATAGAATGCCAAACAGGGCTGATCAGGAGAAATGCATTCTTCATCCTAATGAAGTGGAATCCCAGGACATAAAAGACACAAAGAACGCTCAAAAGCTTTCAGAGAGAAAGCAGACCATGCACAAAGAAACAAAAGTCAGGTTGGCATCCTATTTTTTAACAAAGTCTTTTGTACTCTTGCCATCCTTCCTGCCACTGGTGGCTGGTCACTCATCCCAGCACAAGGGGGACTGTGCACCGTCACTCACTCCTGAGTCTGCACTATTTTCGATGCCTCACAGCCAAAAAAACATGGCGGAGCGCACTGTTTCTTCTGAGGTTAAGTCAAAGCAAGTTTGGCAGCTTCCGCTTTGATCTCTTGCATGGCCCGTGCTCCAGATCTTTCTTCTCCAAAGCCAGTCCTCATTCTGGTAGAAGTTCGAGCCCCATGTAGGAGTTCTCCCAGACGAGTCCAGACTTTCTGCAATCCCCAAGGCCGCCGCTTACGAGTGAAGAAGGATCTTGCAAGTGGGTCCCCCCCACCCCGTCCCAGAACTTTCAGTGCCCAGCTGTGGAAGTCATCCCCAGGTGAGGCTCTGGACATTTAGAGGAAAGAAGAGCCATCTTCACTCTATTCTTCTCAAATTCTAGACCCACAGAATCTATGAGTATAAAATTTTGAATTTTTTTTTTTTTTTTTGCCATTGTATTTTAGATGTATTTGTTACACGGCATTAGATAACTGCAACCCTTAGGGTGTTCTTTCTCTAAGAGGCACATTGTAACAGATGTAAAGAAACTTAAATAGGCCTATTCTGTCTCGTCCATGTATTCATTCGCTCATTCATTCGTTCGTGTCCCCAATATTTATTAATCATCTACATTTGTCAAGGACTGCCCAAAGTGCTGAGGATACAAGAGTGTGCAACCTGGACGCAATCCCTGAACTCACAAAAAAGTTTAGTTTTTTCTGAAATTATTTTTTTCCTTTTCTGCATTCTTGGGGACCATAGAGTTTGAGTTAAAGCTGGAGTTTCACACACACACACACACACACACACACACACTATACATATCTCACCTTTTAAACATGTGCATTGTGCACAGTGAGTTAAATGCTTTCTTTGAATAACGAAGTTCTGGAACAGGAGTAAGTAATGACACCAATAATACTTCTAATGGAGTTTTTTTTTTTTTTTCCCTCGCAACAGCATATTCAAGCTCAACCATGAAGAACCCTAGAAGCAAATTCAGTAAAATTCCTGAGATTCAAAACCTTGTGGAGCTGACATTACCCTTTGTGCTTGTGGAGTCCAAGCCTCTCATTTTGCAGCTGGAGCAAGTGAGCCCCAGCAGGCAGTGGAACCGGATGGGTCAGGCTGTCAGTGGCACTGCGGAGCAAGCTGAACTCCGCGAGGTCGGCTGAGGTCTTGTGTAACCCAGAGGGATTCTGGCATGAATTTCAAATCCTCTTCTCGGTTCTGGCACCATTTCTGGGATCCATATGTCCGTGCATACATAGAAGCTGAGACAGAGGAACGCGTGAGAATTGCCAAGGTCTTAGAATCCTGAAAACAGTTGCTATATCCCGTTGCCATGACAACCCGCTCAGGAAAGTACCTAGGTGCCAGACTTAGATTTCTTTCTTTCTTTTTTTCTTTTTGGGTCCCAGGGGAGTACCAGAGCGAGTTGATAACTCTTTTATTGCTACCTGGAGAGAAGCCTTTCCCACCCGGTATGCCATCCAATGGCAGATCGATACCCCAGGGATGGTTACCCAGGCGGCCGTGGCTGGATTTATTTCCTTCAGAGACAAAGGTCTCTGATGATTGTTGTGTTATGAAAAATAAGGAGCTTGTAGAAGCTAACATGTCTATGAAAACTTGCGATTTCTTTAGCCCCAGCTTCCTCCGCATTTCCGAGGCTCCCCCCCCCCCACCTCCTTGTTTTCCACCAGTGCATCTGCTCCTTCCTGCAGAGGAAACATTTGTACTGTTCAAATGGTTGGACTATGAGTCACAAAGTAAGCTTGAGGGACTTTTCTGAATGATGCCAAGCAAGGCCTTAATTAAAAGGGAGGAAGAAGTTCTGGTGAGTGGGAGCAAGGGTTGGGGTGTTAGAGCCGTGAGACGTGCCAGCCTCCCCCCCTGGGTGCCGAGCTCTCCTTCTGGCAGGACAGCACCATCCACTTTTAGGAGGCACACGATATCCGTGGCCTGGGAATTCTCAGAAGTACATTATGATGCTACCAGAACCATGCACCTGGATTTTGGAAGGGGATAACGATTGCCAGCCAGCCCTCCCCTTGTGCTTCCGATGCGTCGGACGCTATTTTGGGCGCTTTTCTAGTTTAATCCATTACGTCTTAACACTAACTCAATGAGGTAGGTACCAGGGAGGTCACGGTCCAGTACGGCGACCGTGCAGTTTGGCTGGTTTCATTTCCTCTCAAGATGAGATTGTTGTGACGTGACAAGTAAGCGGCTCGTGTGAGCGCACACGCCCGTGGACGCTCGTGATTCAAATTCAGGCAAAGGGCAAACTCGCCCTCCACGCCATGTCACTGAGATGTAACGGTCCAACCAGTTGGTGTTAGATGGAAATCAGACCCCTTCATCCCCACTTGTTCAACGGACCACCACTTTCACATTCTTCTGCCCTGCTCCCAAACTCCTTTGGCTACCATATCCTTTCCCCCATATTCTACACTGTGCCTCAGTTAAGGTACTAATTCTTTCTCAACTGGCCAGTCCAACATCTACATGTCCTACGCCCCTGCCTCTCGTGCTGGTTTTGTTCAACCCATTCCCCACACTGCAGCCAAGGAGATTCTTTGGAAACCCATCTCACATCTTTTCCACCTCTGTTTAGAGACCCTGCAATGCTTCCCCATCCTTCCCCGGATCTCCAACCTTTGGCAGACTATCTTTGCATCTTATGTGTGCTTTTGCCGCTATTAGGTTTTTCTCCATTATAATGGCCTATTTGTTCTATTTGTCCTATTTGTGACTTAATCCAAGGCAGGATTTTGGTTCTTTACCCTCATCGCTCCACTTCCTCAAACACTTGCTTACATCCAATAAACATGCAAGAGGGCAAGGAAAGTTAAATTAATGGCTATGGAATTTAAATGGCTAATTAGGCCCCGGTCTCCATGTTAGGAAGCTGCCACGATACATCCCTGGTTGTATTTTAAGCCTAGTTATGACATTAACATTATAAAGCATATATTCATCTCACGGAACAATTGAAGAACATGCATCTGACAGCTACAATTAGTATACTACTCTGGAGACAGCATTTTCTCAATCATAAGACAAGTGGCTTTCAGTCTCAATCCAGGGATCATTGGCAGGCACGTGTTTCTGTTTTTTTTGTAAATTAATATCTGCCTTTTCTCCAAGGGCCCCAAACCAGGCTCTTCTACTCGGCGAACGCTGCTTTAGTTGCTTTTCATGCACCTGATCCATTCATGTCATGTGTCACAATACGCCTCGTTAGAGAACATTATTTCGTGGTCTCAGTCATCACCAGCCGCATTTTGGGGCGCACCATTTGAGAGCCGAGTCTGAAGCTACACCAAGATGGTTCCATGAGGAACAAACGGGAGATGCTCTCAGTTTCCCAAGGAGAATTTCCTCATTTCACTTGGTGCACCTTCTTCAATCCAGCCATCTATCTGCCATCTTGGTTCTTCCTTCCTCTCCCTCAATCACCACATTCAGCGGTAGTTCAATAGGTTCATTGGTTACCGAACCCCACCTCTCCTCATCTTCACCGCGACCACTTCTGCCGTGGCCTGGCTGTCCCTTAGTGGGAACTGCAGTTTCCTCTTTGCTCAGGTCCCCCGTCCTGTTTTCTCCATTCGCAATACCCTCAGAGCGTTCTCCCTAAAGAGCAAAGCCCGCTATGTCATTTCCTCATTTAAAGCCCTTTTCGCACTTGCTGCGATCCAAGTTCTGGAGCCTGGCATTTAAGACCTCCTCTTGGTTGACTAACAATTAGACAGTATTTACTGGATGTCAGGAACTAAAAAAAGTAAAGCACTTTAGACGTGTTAACTCGTTCATCCCCGCAACACTTCTATGCGGGAAATGCTATTTGATCACTGCCTAGCGCTCAAGTTTCAAAACTTTCCATTCCCACTACGTGCTGTGCATGGGTGGTGCGATGTGATGTGGTTCGTGAGATTTTGTTCAGATTTCTTCCTCTTCCATTTGCTTGCCATCTTATCTTCTTAACAGGTTACTCATCTTTCAAAACTCATTCCAGGCATATTATTTGCTCCCTGAGAGTCTGTTTTTCCCTCTTTCCCAAAGGCAAGCAAGAGGTGATGTCTATGCTTCACGAACACCTTACATAAAATCTGAACATGATAGGCACTGTGCTGAATTGTCCTTGTCTCTTTATGGACGTATAACTATCTGAGCCTCTACCAACAGGGGCTATGTTTTATCCTGTATCTGTCTTTGCACCCCACCTATTCCCATCGAAGGTCCGATGAATACTTTGAATAGAATGGGTACTTTCCTTCATATTCATGAAAAAGAGTATTTACCCCTAGTGTCAGAAGCATGTTGGCAGGGGTAGGAAAAAGGAGGAGTTAGGGATTAAAGTAGAAGGACCAGGTCTGAATCATGTAAAAGTTTTGAAAGGACAGGGAAGCAGAGAAAGGAGAGAGGAAGAAAGATTATTCCAGTGGTTAGTTTTCTGTGGCATATTTGGAAGATGTTATTAGGGCCTGAAAATAGGATGGGCTTTACTAATGTCTAGAGAAAATGATTGGGAGAATGGCAGTACTCTGAACGAAGTGCAATAAAGTATCTTAAATATTAACCATCAGAGAATTAGTGATTACAAGCAATGGAGAGCTACTTATGTTCTTGAGCAGGGCAGGGTGTTAACTAAGACGGAAATTAAGAATGGTGATCTAAGCAGCTTTTAGGCAGATTGGACATCAGATGGTATAGGAACAAGGAGAACAAATAAGGTATCGATGGCAAACTGTAAAACTTAACCATGGTATATTTAAATGATAGAGACCTCTGGGGCGCCTGGGTGGCGCAGTCGGTTAAGCGTCCGACTTCAGCCAGGTCATGATCTCGCGGTCTGTGAGTTCGAGCCCCGCATCGGGCTCTGGGCTGATGGCTCAGAGCCTGGAGCCTGTTTCCGATGCTGTGTCTCCCTCTCTCTCTGCCCCTCCCCCGTTCATGCTCTGTCTCTCTCTGTCCCAAAAATAAATAAACATTGACAAAAAAAAAAAAAATTTAAAAAAAAAAAATGATAGAGACCTCTACTGCAGTGAAAAAAGAATGAATGAGAACTACACCAGTCACCCCAGACGAGTCTCTGAAGCACGATGCTGAGAATGAACACATCATGACAACATCTATATGAAATACACGCTACGGAAAAAATGTTAGTTTTTAACATTAACCATTAGAAATGGTTAATGTTTAAGGACACCAATATGAACAAGAGTTTATACTTATTTGGGAAGGTACCCATGGGAAAGATAACAAGCAAATTCAGTAGGTCAGTTGCTCTTTGCGGGTAAAGAATGGCTGTGAATGCCGAAGAGTACACGAGGGGCTCCAATGCTTCCTCAAGTTTTAGTTCTTATTCTGGGTGGTGGGTAGATAGATAGCGGATATTTATTCTCATACTTTATATGGCAGAAGTGTTTTCCAATACTTCCAATACCAGTATTAGTATTATTAGACTAATAAATAATCAGAAAACATTGGGAGCCTATCTGCATCATTTTAATATACTTCCTTGCACATGCCACAGCGGGTAGAAAAGAGAAAGAAAAGACCCAAGGAATTACTGTAAGGAAAAAAAAAATAATAAAAAGGGTGATGGTCTTTGATGAAATATTCCAAGGCAACCGAAGCAAGGAGGAGGGAAACAGCAGAATCACTTAGGCAAGTGACATCTTGGTGAGAGAGTTTCACTTTCCTAACAGAGCTATGATGGTGAGAGATAAAGAGATTCGAGAAGTAGCAAGGAATATAAAACTGTTGAAAGAATGAGAAGTGACAAAAAAACAACAATAAAAAAAAAACAAAAAACAAAACAAAACAAAAAAAACACCTCCGGGGAAGGTGGATATAATCTGAGGTCTGGTGATAAGCTACAGACACTAGGAGCAAGTTCAGCGAGGGACCAGAGCCTTGAAGAAGAAACTTAAGGGCTCGGAACAATGCAGAGTTCGTGAGCCCGGGGAGCAGGGGAGCCAGCAAAGGAAAAATGTGTTTATTTCCTGGCAAGGGCTCCAGAGACGAGTCAGCTCTTTATTGAGTTCGAACATAAGGAGAAGTACCCAAGAATGTAAGCCTTTCATCACATCATCACATTTGTTTCATCTGTCACTTTATTTACTTTCTCTTGGGAGTTGAAATGGAGAGAGATCTGAGCGAATTTGAAATTTGTTATTTTGTAATGTTAAGTCCAAAGCTTCTAAATAGTTTTTGAAAAATCATCAGGTCTGTTGGAGATTTTTTTAGAACACTTAAAAAAAATGTGCCTGTCTCTTAAGTTTTAAGTCACTCTTCCCTCTTCTACACATTGTCACCTGCATTTGACTTTCAGTAAGCAAAAGAAAATTAGGACTGTCACGAACATTTGTTGGGAGAGGTCTATAAGAGAAGACCCAACGCCAAACCTTGTGTATTGATGACCTCATCTAAACCTCACAGCTTTATAAACACATACTTACCTAATCAGCAACTATTTGTTGAGCATCTATTATGTGTAGACCCAGCTCTGAGCGCTGAACATACCACAGTGAACACCGGTAGATACAAATTCCTGCCCGCGTGGAACTTCTATTCTTGTGGGCGGAAAGAGGTCACAAACACAGTAAGTTGGTATGATGTCACATACAGTTATTATGTACTGACACAAGTAATGAGAGAAAGGCCGTGGTGTTCACCTTCAAGTAAGACGGTCAGAGAAGGCCTCACCAAGAAGACAGTCCCGTTAGAGCCTGGGTAGACAGAGTCAACAGTAAGGGTGATGTGGGAAGCAAACTTAGAGCTCGGAGAATGGCAAGAACAAAGATCTCACAATCCACTACTTGGCGTCTGTCTGTCTGGAGTGCAGCCTGTACTGTCAGGGTGAGGGGAGCAGTTAGAAATAGGGTTGGAGAGAAAGGAAAATGAAGGAAGGGAAAGCGAGCGGACGGGAGGTGAGAAGGGTCCCGGGAGACACTTGGAGGCCCTCTGAGTGCGGTAGGGAGGCCTTGGCAGCTTCTGAGGAGATGATTGAGCTGATGTGAGTTCTGTTTCAGCAGAACCAGTACAGCAAAGACAGAAGGAGTGGTGCCCAGGGAGGGAGCCGGGATGAGTTGTTGGGGACTCAGACCAGGGCAGGAACGGTGGAAGTTGGAGGAAGTGACAGGTTTCTGGAAGAACATTTTTTGGTTGTGATGTGACTGTGAAATTGCTGGCTGATGTCCGTGTGGTTTTAGGGCCAGCATACTTGCAAGGTCTATGCGAGGGGAACTTTTATCCCTCTTTTTCCTCCTGTCTGTTTTTTTAACACTTGGGAAACCATCACTGTTCCATTTGCTATGGCTATGCTCAATGCAATGGCCTCCGTTTGTTGCATATAGATCGGTGCTTATGAAATTCTTTTCTAAGCTTTTGTTGCTCGTTAGACGACAGCAATAAAATGAATCCCGTTGACTCGATTACGTTGCCATTTTCATGATGTCAAATCAATGTCTCGCTTTCTTAAAAACTTAAACACAGAGTCTCATTCCGTAGAACTATCCTCCGATTGTGAGTTAGTATTGCGGAAAGAAGCGTATCTATGTTACCGGTAATTTAATACAGATGTAGGCCTGGGGTGACTTTGGGAAGATTGACATTAAAACACACCCTACTAATGTCAGTCAGGTTTGCTTACCAACAGCTAAATGCTATTACCATAAATACTTGCTTGGCTCAAAATAATCGTAAATATCAATCAGAGGCAATCACTAAAGTAATGCAGTAACCCCGGGGTAATACACCAGCCAGCCAGATGATCCAGGAAATACTTTTATATCTTTCTAAATTACTTTGCACAGGAATTACAAAAATAAACAATAATAATTTTCCTAGGCAATACTTAACATCTTACTGACTCTTACAATAACAAAACCACAATGCAGTACCATTTTTTACCTCTCAGAAAGCGATCGATACATTAGTCACAAACTACCGCGCCAAGAATACGTAACAAATTACTTCCAGACTCAGTAGCCTCAAATGGCATTCGCTCAAATCCATGGATCTCAGCGGCTGCTGGTCTGCTCCTGCTGGCAGAGCTTGGGACGGAAGTTCTACGTCAGGGTGCAGGCTTGTAAATACGCTGGGAGACGCTGCTTAGTGTGTTTATCCGCCTTGAACCGGTGAGCTGGCCAGGGCACCTTCTTCTCCCAGGGATGGCAAGCGTGTGGGGGAGCATGACCAATGGGAAGCATTCATTTCAAGCAGGAGTGTGCTGCAGCTGGTTGCATTTACAGTAAAACCTTGGATGGCCAGTAACTTGTTCGGCGAGGGTTCCACAAGACGAGCAAATGTTTCTACTAAACCTGAGCTCGATAAACAAGCCATGTCTTAAAATAGAAGTGGTATCTGACACCGAATGTCACATGACCACAACTGGACCCATGGGTCTTGAACTTTGCTTTGGTATACACGTGCTTTGGACTGCAAGCGTGTTTCCGGAACGAATCATGCTCGCAAACCAAGGTTTGACTGTATTGACAAGAGTCGATTGTTAACATTTTTAGCCTTTTGTGAGCTGGTTGCTAAAAACGGTCATTATTAAATTTTAAATGATACAAAGATACAGTTAAATACATTAAAACAGAAACAAAGACAATTGTTCAGAGCTCACCACTTTCTAATTACTTTTCTACATTCTCTTATTATCTAGGACCTCAAGGTCATTTAGATCTATTATATCTGTATGATAGCACAGGGGCCAAGGGCAGGCTGCCTCGCAATGTGCCACACTGGCATATTGATAATTTTAAATAAAAGTGATTTAAGAGACTGCCTGTGTAAGAACACTCAGACCCTCCTTTGTCCCCCTGATAGAAGGAAATAAATCTCCCACCTGAAAGGTGCCCTCCCTGTACCAGGAGGTGAAGAGAAATTCTTATCACCAGAAATAGGAAACTTAGAGCCCAGAAGGCTGTATAAACAATCCTTGTTCTTTCTACTAATTTACTCCCCCCACCCGAATTCTCTTTAGAATTCCTTACTAATTGAAGCTCCCAAAGTTAGGTTTTCTATATCCTGTCAATTCCTCAGATTCATTCTACATTTGTCTAAAAAGTATACAAACTGTCTGTCTTGGTCTTTTTTTTTTTTTTTAAGTAGGCTTCACTCCCCGTGCAGTTCAATGCGGGGCTTGAACTCACAACTCTGAGATCAAGACCTGAACTGAGGTCAAGAGTTGAACGCGTAGCGGATTGAGCCCCCAAAGCCCCCTGCCTTGGTCGCTTCTCTAGGTCTCAATTTCATTATTGGGATTCCCAGCACATGTAATAAAACTTTAGGGTTTTCTCCTGTTAATCTATCTCACGTCAATGTAATTCTAGTCCAGCTGGAGGAGCTTGAAGGGTAGAGGAAGGTTGTCTCCTTCCCTTCAGTAGACATCCTATGAAATAATATTGTCAATGCATATTTCTGCCCAGCTTCGCATTCACCGGTATCTCACGGGTAGCTCGAAACTGGCTGTGGTGGGAGTATTTGTACCATGAAAATCATTAACTGCCACAAATCAGAAACTCTTTCCTTCCGTTGTTTAACCATTGGTTCCACACCTAAGCTGTTTAATAAGTGGAGAGGCAGCTGTTAAACATTTTCAAGCACGGCATTCATTTAGAACTTTTGCTTGTGTCAATCTGCAAAAATCCTATTGGCCGAAATCAAGCCGCGGGGAAATGAGCTCTGTGTTCAGTGACAGTGAGCACAGAATGACGTGACTAAGGTGCATCCGGACCGGAGGACGACTTATTGAAGGTAATAATTCAAACGCTACCACAGCTGGGCAATGGTACAATAGGCAAGGAAGCAGGCAAGGCAGTGTGCCCACGTATGGGTGAATGTGTGAGTGCATGTAACTTTGACTTTCCTCATTATTTCTAACATTTCCCAGAGGAAAATAAATATTGAAAAGCGATCATTTGAATTACAAAATAGATTTTTATCGATTTGTATTTATAAAATGCTCCGTCCTTATATTTAGGTACACACGATCTGAATTAGCTGGCAAGGGTTGCCCGCTTATGATTCCTAAACGCTAACAAGCACACTTCCTGGGAAAATTGTATTCCATTCTAAATCAATCAGAGTCCACCCCAACCATCGTTCTTTCGAGATCCTGCAAATCTGACATGGCCTATGAGAAAAAGCCTCCAAGCCTAACTCTAAGAATGTTAATAGTCTTGCTTTCCTTACACGCTGATTTGTCTGTTAATTGGAAATCGCATTCCCAGCTGCACTGAGAATGTTTTCTGAACAAAGGGAGGAGGACATCTTAAAGATTGCATTGGAAGTCAAGGCAAACCATAATTTACATTTCAGAATAAGAATGCTCCCGGGGAGCCTTCTTCCCCTGCTGCCTAGAACTTTGATTGGCATTTCAATAGGACTCCACCAAATTGGAGGTTGGTCCCAGGAAACCCATCCTCCTGGTTACCAAGGACTGTAATTCCAGGCGTCTGATCTGAGAAAATACTGTCTATGAGAACAGGACATTTAAAAAGTCAAGGCCAACTGTGAAAGCCAATGAGAAGCAAGCCAAGGAGGGCAGCAAGGACACGAGGACTGAGGATTTGTAGATGCTTCATTATGGAGATGAGCTGTATTTCTAATTCCAGTTCGTCCTGCTTGTGTGGTTGCCAATGAAATGGCAGAAAGCAAACATATTTCATATATTTCCCACCCCCCACCCCAAACCCATCTCCTCCAGAGAGAATTATCTACTGCAGTCTCTTTTTAGATTTAAAGCGTTACAAAAATTGTAGCTTTGAGGATATGAAGTTGCTAGAATGTCTTGGGTAAAAATTTGATTTTGGATGTTAAAATTTAAAATCTGGTCTCTTCAGCTTTGAAACGTCATTATAAAAAGAAAGAAATTGAGGTCCCTCAGGGTTATTCTCAACTTCTCCTTCCATAAATAGTCACCAAGTTCTTAATCACCCCTGCAGTTCTCCAGAGCTTGGTGCCATTCACGCTTTACCTGCTGCACTAGCTGTGACCTCTCCATGCGACCTGAATTCCATCAGGGACAGAGCTCCCCTCCCTGTCTCCCTCCCTTACTCATCCCCCCCCTCATTTTTTTCCCCCTTCCTTCTTTCCTTTTCTTTGGTCTTTAATCATTTTGATGAATGATAAGGTAATATGTGGTTTTATACATAAGAATAAAAATAGGAACATACAAGAATATACCTGCTGATGTGGAGAAGTCTAGTTTGCAGGATGAAAAAAAGAAATCTAACAGTGTTTTCCCAAAAGGTTACCAATAGTATATGAACACGCTAATTTATTAAAGGGTCTATTTGACCCCAACTGATTTAAAGTATGAAAAATATTGTAAAGATCATTTCCAGTTAGTTATTCACAGGTTTTTCTCCATTGGGTCTGGCCCTGACATATCTACTCTTATGTTAATATTGTGTGGACTAATTATTACAGGTTTCGACTATTTTTTTTTTGCGTATTTACAAAGATCCCCTGATAATTTCCTAAACATTTTCTTGACTTGTCCTTCGCTTTTTTTTCTTTTTCTTTTTTCTTTTTTTTTTTTCTGGTGGGACCAGATACATTTTAAAATCTCCTGGCCAAGAGTCTTTAAAAATTCTTTTGAGATTTCAATCACGATGAATTTGGCAGTGATTGACGTCTTTATAATTTCGCATTTTCCCATCCCATAATGCGTATGTCACATTTCATTTCAATCTTATTTTGTGCCTATTTAAGGCTTCATTGTTGTTTTCTCTTTGTGGCCTTCATCAAAGTTTGGAGTTTGCCTCTTACTCCTAGGGTACATTCTCGCTTTCCAAACGAGGAGTTTTGGAAACCGCCAACTGTATTCTTACCATCAATTGGGATGACATGTTGCCTCTCTTCCGACAGACACTTCCCTTTGCCATTGTGGGGAATTACATTAGGCATGAGGTGCTGCCCAGAAGGTTTGCTAAAATTATTAGGAAAGAGAAATTCTCTCTTACCTGCAGCTGCTAAACTAAGAGCATGCAGAATTGGACAGGCTTTTTTTCTGCTGTTTTTGCCAACAAGTACAAAATCAACTTTTGAAGGAGGCCGCACATGATGAACCAGAACCCAAAGGTGAAGAGACAGCTGTGAAGACATTACTTGAAGTGATCGGAATCATTCATGCCTCATCCACCTCTACCCAATGGACACTTGAGTCCGGTGAATCAAAATCTCCCTCATCTTTTTTTTTGGTTTTATCAATGAACGTTCTATCACTTAAGACACGTACATGCTGCATTTCATGTTCTATTTCTTGATCTTGTAAAATTATTATTGTTATAAAGGTAAATCCCATTTTACAGGAGGATAGAAACCAATACCCAGTTTTCCCCCCTCATGAAACCTGATGCAGTTTGCCTGTTATTTTTTCCCTCATTACTTCTGGCTACATTTTGTGTTACCAGGGACAGCAATTTAAACGTTCAGCAAGCTCTACTTTTGGGAGCTCTGCTCTTTGTCTCTGTGTGTTCGTTTTTGCATCATGGTCAGGAGAATGGCATCTATGATTTCTGCTTTTTGTAACTTGTGAAGTTTTGCTT